>NW_022474684.1:172083-544954 GCF_009176365.1 Aspergillus alliaceus | reverse complement strand
TTTTTTTTTTTTTTTTTTTTTTCAAAAAAATTATATTCTCAATACGAGTTACGGGGCAAACAGAGCAGTATTAGTGGTCGTGGCATAACGTAAAACCTTTCGCCCTCCTTGCGAAATTGTGGCTGACTGTTCTAGATTGTGGCTGATGCTACCTTCCACCGAGTCATGATGGCGGAAGTGGTCGGCTGCGGCTGGAATTTGTCATTTCACGGCCTGGCGTGTCACTAGTTTTCAGCACTCACTCTAACAGTCAAACTCTACTATCTAGCCCCCGGGGTCGGCCCTGGTTCTGGGTTATGGCGGTGGGCACTCTGTACATGGCCATCTTTTTGTCCTGTCATCAAAGGACTAAAATTTACATTTCCACACCGTTGTATCATCCATCATGTCCGGCATTGAATTTTTTTTTGCCTCAACCTGAATTGTATCCACTGGTTTCTCCTTCTATTTAACGAGGACATAGTGTTCGTCTCAGATCGGTCACCTCTACCGAGGTTAAACCAATTTTTTCCAGTGTCGGAGATTTCGAAACCTTTTTTGAAAGACTGACATCATCCAGGTTCCAAACTGTCTCACACGATCCCACGAGTCCGTATCGATTTGGAAATTTTCCGAAGTTTCCCCAATATCATTCGATAGTTTGAGACTCGATCGCATAGTCTCAAACCTAGCTCTCCAGCCCACGAACTTCCCCCCTCGCTTCGCAATGCTTTCTAGAATAGTGGGGTAGCCCCCTTGGTGCGACATTGCCAGTAGCGTTTACGAACAGTAGTTCATCGAACTCCGTATACAGGCGCGGATGATCGACGGGTAATCATTACCTTGCAGGAGCGTTGTCCATCTACCTTCCTAAATCAGTTATCGCCGCCTTTGTTCTGGGGGCTGCTTTGTTCTATTGTATAAGACTATTGACAATCTAGTGGTCTGAACGGCAAATTTGCCCGGTTGATTGCTTTTAAGTTCTAGGAGATCTGCCATGTGGTTTTTCCTTTTCTTTTTTTGAACCAAGAAACTCTGATGACCAATCAATACCGAGTGGACAACGATCAGAATTTTCACTTGTGCGACAGTCTCCGAATGGGCAGAACCAAATAAAAAATAAAGAAAAATAAACGATTAGATACTTTGGGTCAGGGGTAAAAATTGCCGCCCCTCGACCTTTTGATACATACCGTTTTTCTTGCTCCTCCACCTTTTAGCCTTTTCTCTCTCGTTAATAGCCCCTGTCTGACAGTCACGTTCCTATCTCACAAAGTTCATATCAAAATAGAATATTTTGTGGAGTATCCGACACACTACGCGCAAAGCCATGAGGTCCACGCAAACCTCGGTTCCAGACATCCCATATACAGTGCATGACTAGTTAATCTGTAAGGAGACACGATGGTGTATGGCTCCTTGTTAAGATAGGCAACAGTGGTCACTAGTATGATCGGAAGATGCACTCCTGCAGTTGCGAGGTTCGCTTTGCGAGTTACTTGCTGCCTAGCCTCATCCCGGAGCCGATGGCCAGAGCAGGGGGTGGCGATTTCATATCTCTATGGATCGCGATACCGTAGAAGCTCATATTACCCTAGTTCGGATCCCATCATCTGTATACAAAATATCCATAATCGGTTGTACATGATTTGCGCATTCAATGTCTGCTTGAGTCTATGCCATACTGTTCCGTGGACCTTTGAAAGATGATGCTCATTTCCAACTCAGGGCATCTTTTCCACGACAGATAGATTGGGCAGTAGTACGTAGTCATTCATGACTTTAAACAATGTTTCTTCATACAGTCAGATACTGCCTGAACGATCAAGTTTCCAAATAACGGTAACTTTATATATCACCTTGGTTAAACATATTTGTATAGAATTTATATACATACGCCTGGTTCTCTCTCTATAGGACATGTCCCAGGATCCTTATAGGAGTGTCCTTTGCTCTAATTCTCCATGCATGTTTTCCCCTCCCGCATTTCACTTTATCATGCCATATCTCGTTATAATGAATAGTCTACAAATTAGGCTCACCGAGAATCTTGTCGATTGCACGACACATACGATGCAACCGATTTACTCTAAGCGTTTAGAAACTATTCATACTTAATAGGTCTCTCTAGATGACATGATGAGTAGACAAACAATGAGTTTGAGGGGGTATTAGGAGGCTTACTGCTCAGTAAAAAGAAGGTTGGAGGTGCAATGGTTATATGTAGTCAGTGGCAATAACAGCAGGCGTTGAAAACCTGCGAGTAGTCGCGACACACCATCCACAGGGACATCTAATTAGGGACTTTAGATACGATAGAGAGCTCGAGCTCTAAAGACGACACTCAAGGAAAGACATTTCGATCACCAACACCTTGGGCTCTTGAGGGTGCCTTGCCTTCTTCGCACTTAACATATAGCTTCAACGCTGATGACCGAGTCCTTTGATAAGATATTACTCCCAGCCTGACCTGTTAATGCGGATATAAATGGTTTTGTGCAGTCTGATGAAGAGTAGAGTGTGCTCCACCTTAAAATAATGGCTTATACCCAGGGTAAAATGCCCTAATGCAGTAGATATATATCTACGAAGTGCGATGGTGCTTCACGAGAGGATAAAAATGTTGACATAGAAAAAATGGATCATGTTTCGCGAGTGATACACACAGCTCCAGTAAAGATTTCTCGTGGCTTGGTAGAATTATCTAAGAATGGCGCTCAGCATGTATATGATTTGATGACATACTAAATATCGTGTAGTCCATTTATACAGTTTGGCACTTTATACCACAGTCACGGCCAAGATTCAGGGACAATACCTGTCACCGGTCGACGTGCGCGAATCCAGCTTGATTCTCAAAGCAGACATACTAGCAATCGGTGCTCAGCCGCTACATGAAATTAGTTCAGTCACCTTGGTAAACCTCTTGAGATGCCGGCATATGGACCTTGTCCCATCGTAGGCTGTTGTACAGTGTAGGAACATAGGGTATCAGTAATCATATAGCACTGAAAACATCCATTGCCTCATTCCTTATCTTCTACGGTGACAGCTTGTTAGCCTGTCTACCCACAGAGAGCTACTGATCACAATCGCTGAGCATGATAACATGGGTTTGGATTTGTCGAGTTTCTGCGTATTTCATCACAAGCAATTCTAGGCATTATTCTCTGGTTTTGGTGCAATCATAGAAGGCTGAGTTCGAGTCAATCTTGTCAATTTTGTCGTATGTATGTACTATAGTCTGATATAAAACAACTGCTCAAGCCGAAGGGGCACCATGAAGCATCAATCCATGTAGATGGCTTTATGAACTTCCGCTAATCTCCCATCAACGATCCCACACTCCGGAAACAAAGACAGCCGATAAGTTCGGGTCATCGTATCTAGATATCACTGCTTCACTACCGATAGTTTTCTCATAATGTACCAACCTCTGGCCATTGTCTGTTATTGAGGGAACGAGCCCGGAGACCCTATAAAAATAGTATAGAAGAGAGCAGAGGGCAGAGTCTCGGTTTCTTCGCTTCCTCGCTGGCTTTTCTTGTCCTGTCCTACTGTTGTTGTCATTGCCTGTGAAACCTTAAAAGAGCAAAAACCACCTACTAATCAGGGGTGAGTTGAATGCCCTAAGATAGAGTAGGCCATTCACACCGTTTGAACCCTCCAAAGGGAATTATCGAAGCATAAAGGAGACTCTGACGCTGGTATGCCTTGAGGTATGTCGGTGTACATCATATATTGCAAGATCGAACCACCTGCGAAATGGTGCCTTTTGCTGAAACTAAAAAGGCACCCAGAGTTTTCACTATTGCCTGATAGTTGTCGAGCTCACCAGTGCAGTGAGATATGTGAACATACTCATTTAGAAGAGCAATAATATCTGGTCCTTCTAGAAAATTAGAGCTTCGTATACATGTATATATTGAGTACAACAAAATCTGACACTCCAGCCTATTGCATAAATGGCTCGGTCAATTTTCAATAACATGAACCCGTTGTTGACGCTTTAAGCTGTCATCCACGGTCAAGGGTCTAGCAATTATATGAATGCACATCGAGCTATGCTATGCGTTCTCATGCATAGAGAATAGGACCCAGCTATACTCCCAAGTTGACTCTTGTTGATGGGTAAACCTAGCAGGATTGAGGGGTTAGGGCATATGAGGATTCAGTGAAACAAAATATGCTGTCTATGGGAAACTTAATCGGGTATCGGTTAGCTCTTACTCTAGAATCAATGCAGGGAAATAGACTAGAGGATTGCTGTAGAGATTGTGGTATTAATTTTTAGCGTACCCTATTCCTATACTGATATGTACTCACAAAACACCAAGCCCTAAAAGCAGGGTTTAGCCATAACGCGAGCAGATTGTTGATAATATTATCGATTGACAGAGATCGATACATCACCTTGAGTGTCAGGGCAGGCATCTAGAACAGTCACACTACCGCTATCAGCTGTATGTGGGTAGAACCTATTGAGTAACACATCGTTAGGAGATTTGTAACAACTATCTGCGATAAAAGCTCTTGTTCGTGTTGCCATATGTCACTTATGCGTTGTCTTGCTGAGTATGTGGTCACCTCCCCCCCTATTGCCTTTGATTGATGAAAGTTTAGAGAGGGATAAAGAGGGGACAATGCCATTACTCCAAAGAAAGGCAGGGATGAATTTAAGGGTCCTCATTTAATATGGACCTTCTGCCAGCCAGGCCGCGTGTCCTGAGGGGCTTCACCTGCAGACTTCCTCTGACTCAACAGCATATGAACCCTTGTCACAGAAGCGTGGCATATCTGTTATGTAAAAAGAAAGTCAGCTTACAAAGGCCACCCTTAGCCACTCATTTTATTAGCTTTCAATCGACCTGTAAGAAGCTCAAAGGACATCCAAGATGATCTAGCATGTTCGATCTATCTATTGAATGAGATGATTATCAAATTTGAACAATCTAGGATGTCTTACGGCTGTCAAAGCTCCAAGTAGGCTGATCGACAATTTTAAAACACATGTCACAACGTAGATTGGTCCTTCTCTTCCTATCCAGCAGATAGAGGTGTAATGGTGTCAGGTGAGGGAAAAGCATGGTTGCTTCCCCGCTATGGATATGTGAAAAGATTATCTTCATAATCCTTGACCCGAGGACGTTTCGACTAATGTCTCAAAAATATAAATGCCATGGCTTGTAGTCACATAAAAGGTCGATTTCATTAGTCAAGCAAAAACGTACTGTACATTTTACTCCGCAATATGCCGTAGATGAGGATGAACATGGAGCCGCAGGGCTGAAACACCCTAGCAATCTAGAAGGAGTTAGCTCTCTATACTCAATATTCTCGTGTCATGGGATGGAATGTTACCCTGAGAGCGCTTGGCACTTTGTGATGGCTTTGGCATATTCTGGGAATAATCTCCCAGCCGTGCGGTTGAGACAGAAGATCGCAAGAGGATCGTGATGGAAGTTTCTGCCTGAGGAAGAAGTGCATGTGCAGTATCATGTGCTCCTTTAGTAGCTGGGCTGTCTCTTCATGCACGCCACACAACACTTCATCACTTTCCATTACCTTATACCCCGCATACACTATCACATTACCACTTCACTTGCATTACAGGATGAGCAACCTTGGGTATACTTTCTGGTCGCTTACTTCTTGGGGGCTGGCTGGATGAGGCTCCAGCGTACTCTAATGCGCTCGGTTCCTTCGGATATACCCCATCTCGATTTCCATTAAAGGAAATAAAACGGTCATATCTAGCGATATGCCTGAATCCGAGCGCTCATGCAGGACAGGTAAGGCCAACAAAAGACCTCTGCGGCGTTAAGCCCGAATAGTGCTCGATTTCGTGATATACCAGACATGGGTGCTAACGCACTAGTCATTAGCGCAGGATTTACTTAGAGTGTCTTCATTTTCTTCCATTTTGTGGGAGGCTCCGAAAGCAGGAAAGGCCAACGAGACTAGCAAAGATTGACACATAATTTTCCTTCATCAAACAAATCGGTTAATATCGATAGATGCAGGTACGATACCGCGATTTTTGATAAGAATGGCGATACTGCTGCATATTTCGGACCACTCTGGATTTCGGGGATATCCGAACAAGCCGAATACGTGTCTTAAATGATATGATAAACTCAGTCGCCAAGAATGCAGAGCTCTGATTCGGCCCCCTGACAATGCTATTACTGATGATTGAATATCTCGCCCAATGATAACATGTGAGACACGTTATATCCGATGCAACCATTCTATCAACTCGGTGGAGTAACAGATTGCTTCAATCGCCAATTGTGCAGATCAGGTCCTCGTACTGAACCGCTCCTAAAATAAAAACGGGTATGGACCGAGCAGGGATTTGCTTGGCATAAACATTACACAGCCGAAGATTGGCTGAGAATCGATCACCCGCGAAGAAAGGGCCCCAGTTCGTCCCTTTCATGTTACACCCTTGGCGCACGCTATCCATATTCCCTTCATGGGGGTTGAACTCGAAATGGTTGGCGACAGCGAAAACTTCGGAAGCATGTGAAGAAACTAAGGCATGATAGATGAATTTGCGCCTTTTTCCTTCGATACCCCTCAGGCCTACAGATGCGCTTCGTACCACAAACGGTCTAATGCCGGAGAAATTGAGGTTTGGCGTGGCACTAAGAATTGCTTAACAAACTAATCTTCTTGAGCATAGATTAGGAGGGGAAAGAAAGCCAACTCTGTCAGCGATGGTCAGATCACCGAATGTTGCCGGAGATTGAAGGGCTTTGAAAGGTTGCATCTCTCCGCTCATCGATACAGTAAATGAGGGTTAGCTCAAAGTTTGATTCCTACATTGCGGGTTCTAGATGGACGGGGAAAGAGCACCTTTTGAGAATATGTGCCCCAAGTCAAAAAGCTCCATAAGGGGAAAGTGGGCTCCCTGCACAGGTGTTGATTCCTCGTGGCCTAGACAAGAGGGTGTACTATCTGCGAAATACAGGTTCTTGTTAACAGTGATGGTTATTAATCCGCGGGTTCCGCTTTTGTGCAAGGATGCGGATCCCTACTACCAAGCCAACGACTCAGAAGAATTGTAGCGAGACATTTCCTCCACGGACGTGTCTGACGAGCATCAGACCAGCGGTCAAGGGTATGGCGAACAGGACCGCGAAATTACCATAACTCTGTTAGCTAAGAGCCTAAGTGCGGGTGGCAGAAACGCTATCATGCCACTATGCAATAACCAGGAACAAGCCCGTTGCTAACCGTTTGGCCAGGGGCTCAAGGTTGCATTGCAGGATTCGCTGTTTGAAGTAGAGAAAAAAAATCTTCAACCAAAAGCCTGTCTATACGGGTTTATAAGGCAATCGCGCGTATCCTATTGCCTATGCTTCGAAGGATCTGATATCTTATGATCTGCGTGATCGGCTTGCCCCCTATCTTAGATCACCAGGCTCCTTCAAATCAGCAACGACGCTCAGGCATGTCACCAAGTCATCAGTACGAGAGGGCACGGAAAGAGAAAATTAAGGATGAGCGAGAAAAAACGGCCGTTCCTGAGTCATGACGAATGGGCAAAAGTCAGACATTTTTCCTGCTTTGGGGGGTACACCCGATCGCAATCTTCAACCCGCCATGATAAGGGACACGCTATCGACAAATCAACGGAAGTCACGATTAGTGGCAGTCCTTAACTAATTTCAGGTCGGCGTCAACCTTACCCAACCCCCTCATGGGAAGCGGGACTCCCTATGGGACCGGTTTACATCGGAGGCGCAGCTACAATAGCGCACGTCAATCAACCCCTCTCTTGTTGCAGTGCCTAGTATGGCAAACCACCTTTCTATTCTTCTAGAAACCACACCCTAGGGACACGGATCTGCACGGATTGGTTGGAATGCTCCGATTAGTTCGCATTTACCCCAGGTCAAAAAAGGATAATCAATCTAATGGAGCCTATTTCGTCAACTGCCAGCGAGCTAGCACAATCTCCTCTTCACGCCCGGCCGTGGGCTGTTAAAAGGGTCAATTCCCTCCCCACTCGTGTGGATTCTGAGTGATTTGCACGGGATCTTATTTGGTTTCCACAATTGTTTCTTGCTTTCAGCCTGTCTGCTTGTTGATTATTCACTTGATCTACGCGACAGACTCATATGCCATGACTAGAACTACTGTTGAGCCCATCAAATACGAGGCCCCTTCATGGGAGCACAAGAGCGTGCATATGTCCGACGACAGCAGGAGAATTGTCTCTAATGTCGGCGACGACGTAACACGCCCAAAGGGCCGCATTCGTCGTTCGATGACGGCTTGTAATACCTGCCGCAAGCTTAAAACGCGCTGCGATCTTGATCCCCGAGGGCATGCATGCCGTCGTTGTCTTTCTTTAAGGTCGGGCGCCACCATTACCCACTTCACCCAATCTTTTACGTCAAACCTGGAGAATTCCATGCCTTGCCAAGACCAAACAAGCCTTTGTGGGTATTAATATTTTTATAGAATCGACTGCCAGCTCCCTGAAACGAGCGAGCGCTTTCAGGATAATACGCCGATGTGGTCCGACGCTACGACAGCTATCCCTTCTATCGAGGAGCGGCTCACTTCCTTGGAGAGGAGTATGAGAGAAATGACCGGCATGCTCCGGCAAATCTTGAATCAATCGCCAACCGTTTCTAATATATCCGTACCTCCATTAGCTAGGAGCGTTCATACGGAGGAAACTGCCTCCATTGAAGGAAGCTCATTCGGCCCTTTCTTGCCTAAGCCCGTGCGACTAATCCAGGACCTCCAATCCGAGTTTTTCGGGGAGACAAATCGTATTCCTGTGGAGTCCCCTTTCCTGGGGAATAGCTTTGAGAAGGGTATCTTAGATTCTAAGCTGTCTCTCAAGCTAGTACAACTGTATGGTCACTTATCGCATCAACCTGCTTCTATAGCCGCTAATGCTTAGGCTAGATTTGTGGATAATTTCGGTCCCTTGATCTCAATAAATAACCAGTCCGACTTCCATAATGAGATGAGGAAAACCGATTCTCTACTATATAGTACCGCTTGCCTGCTGGCTTCTCGTTATGTGCCCGGCATTCCACCACCGATTCTACATGCCATGAACCTCCAAGTCCGACATAAGGCCGTTAATCTGCTGTGGGAGAAACCGCCCTTGAAGTACGAATCACTCCAAGCGCTTGCTCTCCTTTGTCTATGGCCCGCAGCGAGTCAGAAAGAATTCCCCGTCGACAGCTGGTTACTCAGCGGGACTGCGATCAACCATGCCCTTATCTCATTCGAATTTCTTAATCATGCACCTTCGGAACTTATCATTGACAACGACATGGCCGCTCAGCTGCGACTGTGGAACGCGTTCTGCTTGACACAGTTACAGTAAGTGCTACTTATCGTGTTCCACTCAAAGTTACTAACCCCATAATTAGTTTTGCTGTTGGCAACGCACGCCCATTCCATTTACCACAAAGGTATCTCGATTACTGCCCACGGCTTCTTGAGCACCCCGCCGCCACTGTCGAAGATGGGAAGGTTGTAGCGGAGATTCAGTTGTACTTGATCACCTTGAGACTTCAAAGCAACGAACAACGCATGCGATTCGCGGATGTTGAATATGAAGAAATTGAACGGTGGAAGGTTGAATGGGCCCATCTCCTTGGTAAGGCTCAGTCATTATTACAAATTCCGCTAAGATACTAATTTTCCAACAGCTGGTGATGAAAATTCGACGTTTGAGCTTAGTCTCTGGTTCTGTCAAATCCTTCTGCACCGGACGGCGATGAGATTCCAGGCAGAGTCCGAGAGACTCACGGCGGAGATTCTCCAGGGATCACGCCTAATCATATCGAAATTCCTGCAACTCCGCTTTGTAACCGCTTTGAGAGTGGTCGACCAGGCATACTTCATTGTCGGTTATGCCGCTCTGAATCTCTGCGATTTCAATTTCCTCGACCCACTCATTGACCAGATTCAAATGTTCCTGCTGCATCTGTCGCCAAATGAAGACCACATCGCATACCGGTTTTCGTGTATGATTGCGGAATTCAAGCGTCGCTGTTCCGAATGCAACGATCCATGCAGCGCAGTCGATGGTTCTCAAGGCTCGTTCGGAGACGCCCGGAAGATGAGCATGGAACACGTACAGTTCGTGCCACCCTTGGTCGATAGTATGATTGAGGGATATAGCGCTCTGGAGCAGCTGATCCCTGAGGTCATGCCACAGTCATTTCCGGAAAGTGTCATTAGTGGCATGGCCGTGGCTGAAGCCATCCCTGTAGGGTCGGCGACCTACTAAAAATCCCTTCACTACTGTAATTAGAGTCTAACGAAAATGGTGTCGGGGGTGGTCTTGGGCCGGGTTGGTTTACTTACAGGGCACGGCGCTTTTTTTAACAGTGGATATACGAAAGTTCTCCCATATCTTAATGAAACTACCCTTCTTGGATTCTTGCATAACTAGTCTTTGACTACCCTAGTCAGACGTTGCGTATTCCCCTTCATTATTTCTCTCTCTATGCGACTTTTTCTTATCCAATTCCCCACCGACCCCCCACCCTTTTATTCAGATAGCGGTTCCTGTATTAACAAGACTCTAAGGCGTCGATATCTCATCGGATCCCCATATTGATATATCATTAAGGAAAATCTTAATATGACACCCTTTCTTCCTATCTTTCTAAGGCAGCCTTTCAAAGTGGATTATAGATAATCTACCGGACGACATCAATCCTGATTAAGACCCAGAGGACTTTCATTTACACCTGACTAAATATATATATATGTAAATAGAGTTTATAACATAATATAAGCTGAAAAGAAGAATATATACAAGATTCTATATACCGCGCCAAATAAATTATTTATTTATCCAACAAGATAGAAATATCTGGACTAGAACTCTAAGCATAACATAGGGAGGATGTCAAACTAAGGTTTTCCTTTAAGTAAAGCCTGAAACACATTCTGATTCCCAACTATAGGAGAAGAGACTTTACCGTAGCGTTTCCCATAATCCCACAAGACCAGAAGCTAAGTCTCGACACCATCACTATCCCTCCATTCTAAATACAGACTAAACTACTTACTACAAATCTTGCTATCCCCCAACTTCTCAGACGGATACAACACCCTCGGCAACCCCTTCTCCATCGGAACAGGCACCTTTCCATCCGACCCCACCGTCACTATCGAGCAGGTAACAACCTCCGTCAGTTTCTGTCCAGCCGTATATCCTGTATTCTCCAAAGAGAGGGTGTACGAGTCACCGTTCGCGCCCTTGTTAGACAAGACAGTAATGACCTGCGAACCATCGCTACCTTTGCGCATCGCAATCGTCGTATCATCCTTGTAGATGGGCCAGTTCTTTTTTACCATTAGTTATTTCCTTACTGCCTCTAGAGCAATGAACATAACACACCTTGTAGGTCAGATAGCTTTTATCGGTGCTGATTGCGTGGCTCCGGATCGCGTTCACAGATGCAAGTAACTTGTATATCTCGCTGGTCGTCGAGTATCCCGATAACCAGGTTGCTTCACGGTTGGCGGGGTCATTGCCGCCTGCGTATTGCTGTTCCTGGCCGGCATAGATGATGGGGATTCCGTCTGCGAGGATGGTGAATGCGGCGACGTTCTTGGCGAGGGAGATGTCCCTGGTGTATCTGTTTCTCTCGTTAAACTGGTGGGATTTGAAAGAAGCAAGGGAAGTAAAAAGGAAGTCTTACGAAGCAAATCGCGGGTTATCATGGTTCTCAATGAATGTTCCCATAAGTGTTGAGTCCGGACAATCAGACTTGACCGTGTTGATCATATTGTACAGGTCGTTCATGTTGCCGGAGGTTGACTTAAAGGCGTTGAGTAGTGGGTAGTACCTGGTTGTTTCTCATCATTAAAGAAATACAAGGAGGAAGACTAACTCATAGCTGAAAGGACAAACATACATCGGATAGTTGAGCACTCCGTCCAGCACCTTCTGGTAGGGGCATGTATACGCCGGATTACCGTCGAGGACTTCGCCGATGCAGTACACCCCCGCAGCCTTGTTGTAACCGGGCCAGAAGTCCTTCTGCACATGCTTTACCGTGTCGATGCGGAGTCCGTCGACTTGTACCATGAGTATCCGTCCATAAATCTAGACTGGGAATGAAAAGGGTGGAAGATCTTACTGGAGTAATTCGACACCAATGCCCCAACCCACTCGTACCATTCATTCTTGACGTCTTGGCGTGTCGTGTCGAGATCGGGCAGAGAGACGGTGTTGTCGCCCAGCCAGCAGTTCTCGGCCTGGGTTTGGTCGTTGTAGTTCTGGATAAGGCAGAACGGGTGGAAGTAGTCTTCGGAATTGAATGGTTTGAATACGCTGTAATCGACTGAGTTTCCGGCTCCGTCGTAGCCCTATTCCGGATCATCAATATACCCTGCGAAGTCAGTATAGGTAAAGGACCCCGTACCATGTGGTTGGCAACTACGTCGACCATAAGATACATCCCTCTCTTGTGAAGAGCCGAAGAAAGAGCCTTTAGGTCATCTGCAGTGCCGTAGTGCGAGTTCAGGGCATATCTAGGCTTGGTCATCAACATTGTCCAACTGTCTTCGTAAGACATAGAGCATAGTTAGAGAGACTTACATATCCTGTTGCCAGTAGCCATGGTAGGCTTCTCCGTAGGCGGTGTTCTGGGGGAGTTGGCCGGTGACGGGGGTAATCCAGATGGCTGTAAACCCCATCCCCTGGATGTAGTCCAGCTATGTGGTAATTAGCCAAAGGGGTCTGGGCTGGTCTGTTGGATGAGGGCGGTTTACCTTGTCGATGATGCCCTTCCATGTACCACCACAGTATCTCTACATAATGTCAGTTTTCGATACTTTCCTTTGATGTAAAGGATAAGCGGGGGACGAAACCAACCCGGTCCTCGGTATTACAAGTCGCAGACGTCGATCCGTCTGTCCTCGCGAAGCGATCCGTGAGAAGGAAGTAAATAGATTGCGATCGCCAGTCCTCAGGCGTTGCAGCGAACGCCGGTGCCGCGGCCTGAAGGCCGTAAAGAAGGAAAGACCACCAAGAGACCATCTTGTATTTCCCTCTGGGATAACCCTGGCTCAGAAGATTGTTAGAGTCAAACTTATTCTCTATAATTGACTTTGAAGCATCATCTCTGACTATTTATAAGTTGTGGTACATCGCACGTACAAGTGGCATGGCTCAAGGGATGAAAGAAACGCGGATGACATGCAGGACGGTGAAATTGGCATCTTGCAGCCCAATGCCTGTGCCGAATGTGATTTGTGGTTTCCCTCGTGTTTAATTTCTTTAAATTTCCGCCCCTGGTCAGTCAGGAGGGAACTGGTTGGATCTTCGCCGTTGATCAGCGTTGCAGGAAAGTCCGACGGGGAGCGGACGGCTCCGGCTTTTCTTGCAATGTCTCGGTTGACTGGCTTTGCTTGGATGGTGACCCCGATGTATGGGGTTGGCATTCGGGAATTGAACGTGGATAAATGAAGTGGCTCCGTGATAGATTGGGCGATACGAACGAGTGATCTCTGAATTGCTCGGAGATTTTGCTCTTTGCACACTGGTGCCTACTCGTGGTGTTCCGAATTTTACATTTGAGCTTTATGGCTCTGATTCCTGATTCGTTGCAATTCTATATTGGTAGCTTAATACTCGGGGAATATATACATATAGTAAGGGTGCCTAATTTTCCCAGCTGGCTTGGTTCACCATTCCAGCATCCAATCCTTCGCCCACGCACCATCGGCCGTTTGCTCCTGCAAGCCACCTATGTGAAGAACCTGCGAAGTAGCATTGTACTTGACCGAGTCGGAGGAGAGCTTCTTGCCATTCAACGTGACCGATGATGGCTCCTTGGCAACACCAAGGACGGTCACATTGGCCAGTGGGTTTGCCTCTTTCCAGGTACCCCGAGCAGAGGCTTGGAGAGTCGAATTAGACGCCAGGAAGTCAACATAAAGCGTGTCCTCTGGGTAGACACTCTCTCCGTCATCGAGATAGAGCTCTCCCGAGGCAGTTCCATTTCTGCTCAACGAGGTGAGCAGAGACCAGGGGGTCTTACGAGCGTCCCGCGTGGTTAGTGCAACTTCCTGCATGGGCAGAATGCTACCACCACGCACAAAGACCGGGATGTGACCGAGTGGCGCCGAAATGGTGGTGTTGGCACCAGGCTGTGCGTCCACGGCTGTCTGTGAGTACCAATCATACCAGACTTCCCCATGTCCAACACCTGGGAAGACACCCTTGACGGTGTTTACCTGCGGCTCGAGGACAGGAATCACCATGACTGAAGGCCCGACAAGAAATTGGGTTCCGATAGCAGCTAATGAGGGATCATTTGGGAACTCCCACGCGAGTGCGCGCATGACGGTAGATCCTGTGGTGTGAGCCAAATGGAACAGGGTGTAAAAGTATGGCAGGATGGCGTAGCGAATAGTCATTGCCGCCTTGGTAGCGTCGATAACGGATGCCCATCGGTAAGGCTCCTGCGGGATAGCAGAAAGAACATTATGATTGCGATAAAACGGGAAAAAGGCTGAGAGCTGCATCCATCGGTTGCACAGCTCCTCGTCAGTGTTTCCATTGAAACCGCAGGTATCAACGCCAAACATTGGAATGCCAAAGAGCGAGAACTGAAGAGCCTGCGAAATCGAAAAGTACATTGATCCCCACCTGGAGAAGTTATCACCACCCCAGTGCCCCGCCCATTTACCGGAGCCGGCAAATGTGGAGCGTGCGATGATGAAGGGGCGCTTGTTCTGCCACACCTTGCGCAATCCATGGTAGGTCGCATTGATCCCTTGATGCCCGTAAAGACTGTGAACATCATACTCCTGAGTGCCGTCTACATGAGTAGAGTTCGGCGAGATGGCATGGACGCTCAGGTCATGACCGGATTGGACATGATTTATCACATAGGGGGGGTGTTCAACATTACGAATTCCAGGGGTAGGTGTCGTACGCAGATATGAGTCTGGTGTCGTTGCGGATGGTGCCGCTGCAGACTGCTTTGCAGCTCCAGCAGCTGCCGAGGCTGCTTCCGTAGCATTGGTAATATTGAAAGCCTCTGGGTAGTCATAGACGACGTTCCCAGGTTCACCGGGCAGGGCGAACGGTGGGTGAGCTGGGTTCATTGACAGATTGCCGGATCCACAGCTTCCTACACAGAAAGAGGAAACTTCAGCCATGTCGTACCAAACCCCATCGTAATGCAACTTATTCCACCAGGTGACAAGTTCATTAGCCCAAAATTCGGCGGCCTTCGGGTGAAGCCAATCGGGATAGACGGTATAGCCAGGCCAGACTGCCCCAATATAGAGACTGCCATCGGGGTTCTTGATGAAAACATCATCTTTGGCGCCTCTGTCATAAGTTTCGTACCTATAACGGTCGTAAGCGAATTTACCCACAGGAGAAAGCGAGCTAAAGACGGTCACTTACGCATCAGAAGCGTTCTCAGGATTGGGGATATAGAGTGCTCCATCAACGATCGGGACCCAGCGACGTCCACCTTCGTGAAGTTTGTTGAGGAACTCTTCACCTTCTTCATAGGAAAATCGATGCTGGTCATTATCGAAATTGCGATACCCATGCATGTAGTCTATATCGGCCCTAAAATTATCCGTTAGCAGACGCCCAGATGAGCAATCAGCAAGTTTGTTCCTTACCAAAGGTACTCTAGAGGAATTTCAAACCTCTCGAAATTTGCAAGAACATCTTCAAACTCAGACCAGTTGTTATAGCCCCAGCGACACTGGTGAAACCCAAGTGTATTGTATTGTTGCATAGCAGGCAGCCCAATGGTGCTGAGCTGATACTGCTTGGTGACTTCTACTTGCGTGGGACCAGCATAGAAGGTCAGATCAATACTCCCTCCGAGAGTGCGCCAAGTCAATCTCTGATCCCGCAGGAGAACTTCCTGTCCATGAGAGTTTCTGAGAAAGGCTCCATGGGAATATGAGACATAATCCTCAGAAGGGTCGGCTTCGCTGCTCTTGACAATGGTATGAGTCTTATTGGGACCGTCTACCTTGTAATATCTTGTATCCAAGTAGAATGGATGCTGTCCATAAATGTTACTAGAGGTGCTAGTATTAGTCTAAGCCCAATGGATCTTATCAAATGCCGGGCACATACTCATCAATTGGGTCTGCAATATCTGCTGCATACATGGTCAAATTGGCATTTTCCAGGAGTCGCAGCTGATTCATTCGCTCTCCTAAACCATAGAGATTATAGTCCTCTGGCAATGAAGTAACGAATTCTATGAATTGGTTTTCATAGACAAGGATAGAGCCCTCTGTATCAAAAAGCACGTCACCCGTGGCTTTCCGAATCACCTTGAAGTTGAAGGAAGGCTCATTGGACCAAGAGACGAAGAGATCACTCTGGGGAACGGAAGCATTGGAGGAAGCCTTGGGTCTAGGTACTAGTTCCTCCGGAAGAATGTACCAGGATGCATTAGAAGCGTCAACATACGTTGGGACAATCTGGATGTTTAAACGATCCTTTGCCTGATATTCCACAGTCAGGGTCAACGAATCAACGTCCGTTCCGTAAACATTACAAGGGTCGCCAGCCAACCCTAGGTTGGCAGTGAAGCCCTGAGAGGTATGCTTCACGTCGGTGGCCTTATAGCCGGGACAGGCAGATTGTACGTTGACCGCTTGGGGATCATCGATATTGGCGATCAAGTTGGCACCAACATCGGCAGAGGCAGGGATGGTGAACTGCGAGTACGGCGCAGTGGCAGGTGTGCTGGGGACCAGGGATTGGCTCGCCCCAAGGGCCATTGGTATCAGCCAGGAATTGGCAAGGACGCTTTTCAGACCAGCCATGGGAAGGTCTCAGAAGCTGATGGCTGACAGTGACGTAGATTTTTTATTTTATGTTATTTAATTTATCTTAAAAGAAACGGACGCCTGCACCGTCTCCGAACTGGAATGTACGGGGATATATAAGTACTTTATCAGCGGGTCTCTACGTTGAGTCCCTCACGTCGTTAGTCCACTCCATCCCCATTCATTCGTGTAACCTACTGTGAAACCAGCCATTCCCCCGTCAAACTCCCGATGCATGAGGCCTGCAATCCACAGACTTATGCGGGGAAGAGATGCACTAGTTGCAGGGTACAGGTCGTAAGCAGCAATAAGGTGACCTCACCGGCACCTAGTGGAGACAACCATGGTCAAGACTTTGGGTAGTGACGGAAGAATCACGACAAAGCTGACGATTAGAAATGAGACTTTGCTAAGCAGAGTACGAGACCGGCAGAGCAGTATGTTGGTGTTGGGTAATACTCCGTACTACTAGGCTGCCGAGTCCGGAGATTGAAAGGTTCGTTCCCGGTGATCATCTGATTGCCTCCCCTTGATTGGTCCATCCCCCGATAAATGACCGACAACAACGCTTAACCACTTCTCATACAGAAGACCTTTACATGGTAGATATCTACTACTCCATTCCCCCCACCTCGCTTTTCACAGCACCTAAACCCCCTCCGGTGCTCCGGTGAGATCTTTTCAGGTTTCCTTTCGGTGGTGCCATGACCCGAGCAGCCGACAAGCTTGCGATATTAGCTGATTAACAAGCTTGGAAACCGGGGCATTGCCTTAACTCAGAAAATTAAAGTCCCCGTGGGGACTTAGACTAAGAGCGTTACCGTAGGCATTCGGCTTTGTTTTTTCCTTTTTCCCTCTTTTCTTTTTACCCCATCAGTTCCGGCTCTGGTGTAATCTCAATGCCATTCATCCTCCTTGTCTTTGACCTCGGCTTCCCGAGAGCTGCCTCTGGACCGTGAGTCCCACATGTTACTCTTTAGTTACTGCATGTACATATATATATATATATATATATATATATATATATAAACCTACCGGCCACGTCGTGTTTTTAGAACTACTAGTATATCATGAGCAAAGAAACTTCCACAACCTATAGTCCAATTGCCTTTACGTGAAACCTTGGGTGTACTCCCTGAGCTAACACTTGACTAGTATTCCCAGAGTAAATCCCGTAGTCGTATGTACGGGTACCGATGGCTGGTGCACAGTCACTAAGTAGTATTCTAGTCTAGGAATGCTCTAAGATGCTGTAAGGTTCCATGCATCCACCACGTTCCTTCACAACGTGATCTGCTCATTCTCTGGCAGTCATTAACCCTTGTCTTCTTTAGCGTATAACGTTGTTAAATATAAAGCCAGCCTTTCTACGAATCCTGATGAGACTTTAGATTGATCTTTGTAGCGAACAAATCCTATTTGTTAGGGACCAGCGCTAGGGGGCCCTTAGGGCAGGACTTAAACCAACGCTAGGCTAAGATTCTACTTGTATGTAACGCGGGGTTTTTCTGCACCTGCAGCCCTGAGTTTTTTGTTTCAATCTTCCCCGGATTTCTTTTCTTTTCCTTCAATCCTCATAGTGATGGCGAGACAATCAGCATCGCCATCCTCATCCTCTACCCCCGGTCATTCTTCTAGTAGCCCTCACAACATACAATGAATCGGAACGGCTCCACATAGTACTTCCGAACAGATATCCACTTCGACGTCGGGAATATGGACTCTCAACCATCTCCCAGCCAAGAAAAACCGCCTAAACAGGCTTGTGATAACTGTCGCCGGCGCAAGATCAAATGTTCCAGAGAGCTTCCGTGCGACAAATGCCAACGTCTTCTTCTGTCCTGTTCCTACAGTGACGTGCTCCGACGCAAGGGCCCTAAGTTCCGCACTCTCTACCCTCTCGCCCCTATACATCCACTCGCATCCCGTCCGCGTCCCCTCAGCAAAGAATGGCTTCCTTCTGACACAGGGCCTTGCCAATTAGCGCCCCCATCTTCTCCGCCATTTACGGTAGCGGATGCCCAGTATCCACATCCCGACTTCTCGGAGTCGTTCGCTCGACTTCCACCGCCAGAGCTAGTCTCCTCTCCCGACTCAACCAACTCACTATTCGACTCATCCACCTTTAGCGCACTTCCGTTTGTGCGCCGTCTCTCGGCGCCTATCCTTCTAGCGCATATCAATGTATTCTTCAAGTACCTGTTCCCCATCATGCCTGTCGTGAGACAGGATCAGTTGCAGCAGGACTGCCACCAGCCGGAACGACTGTCCCCCCAGCGCTACGCTTTCCTTGCATCTCTATGCGCCGCCACGCACATTCAACTGAAACTGGATGGCGCAACGCCTGCCCCGGACTCAGCTTACGCGCAAGCCAGCATCGATGGCCATCCAATGATGTCCGGAGAGGAACTATTGGCCGAAGCCGTGCGCGCAAGGAAAGAATGCGACGTAGTCGATGAAATCGGCATGGAAAGTCTCCTCACGTCCTTCTTCCTCTTCGCTGCCTACGGAAACCTCGACAGACAAGACCAAGCATGGTTCTATCTCTGCCAAGCCACGTCCATGGTCTTCACCCTCGGCCTGCAACGCGAATCAACATACGCCAAACTAAACGCAGAGGAGGCCGAAGAAAAAAGAAGAGTATTCTGGCTCCTATTCGTTACAGAAAGGTAAGCAAAGCAAATCCACCAAACCAGAACCACCAACCCCCTCTAACTAAGCACACACAACGCAGAGGCTACTCCCTCCAACAAGCAAAGCCCGTCATGCTCCGCAACTCCATCCACAAACCACAAGTCCTCTGCTCAGACGACCCAATCCTAGCCTACGGCTTCATCAACCTTATCAACGTCTTCGAAAAGCTCAGCCCAACCCTCTACGACTGGGTCTCAGCCGGCGGCGGCACCGGTGGCGACGGCGACGCCTCCTCCATCCAATCCAGCCTCTCCAAGCAAATCTCCCTGGAAGGCGTCTCCGAAATCCAAAAAGTAGACATCCTCATCACCCAACAATGGCTCCAGGCTATGATGTGGAAGCTCTCCATGACCCACGCAACCCAGCCGGGCGCCCGCGACGACGCCGTCCTCCCCTTCCACCTCCCGGTCCTAGTCGGCAAGGCCGTAATGGGCGTGATAGGCGCCGCATCCCAAGGCGCCGTCGACGCCCACGGCATCGGAATGGTAAGTCCCCACCCATCTAACAGCCATCTACCCCAAAATCATTTGTCAACTAACGCACGATGCATCAAGGAACAAAAACTCTACGACCTCGGCACCTCCGTCGCAGACGTCTCCCGCTCCCTAAGCACCAAAGCCGCGCACCGGCTCGCCGAGTCAGCCGCCGACCCGCGCCAGCTCCTCTGGGGTATCCTGAGCACGCTCAGTCGTATCCGCGGCTCGCAATCGTATCTCTTCCCCGCGCTCGTAGAACAATGTCGCGGCATCCTCAGCTTCGATTGCTCGCTCTCTATCAGTGACTTTTTGCCCCCGCTTACGGCGGCGGTGCCTGCGGCGTCTATTACGTGGCGGACGGATGAGCAGGGGTTCGACCTGCTGGCGCTCTCTAATGAGATCCAGGCACAAGAGAATGAGGCGGCGGAGGCGGTGGCGCAGATTGTACCCGCGGGAAGGATTCAATCGGAGATCTCGTTTTGAGAGGTTGGACGTGGGTTGGCTGCTTTTGGTATTAGCGTATATATGTTTGAGGTGCTTTTTGGGCGGCACCCGTCCTGGTATATAAGCGTGTCCTGAGCATTTGTATATAGCCGGACGGAAAGGCGCAGGGGGGTGGGGAGGGGAGCATCGAGTCTTGGGGCTTTGGGGTCCGGGTCTTGGGTTACGATCGATATGAGATGTATAGAATCAGTTAATGGCCATTAATGTATATAGTTTCCGAACATGGAGAGAAGCTTCATATGAAAATAAGAAAGAGTGATAGATAACTGTGGATCTTCATTCTATAGTGAACAAGTCAGGTTAGCTTCAAAAGTCTAGATCCTCCCATTTCCAATATATACTCCAGCAATGGTTGGGCTATGAACGAGACAAAAGCAAACAGTGAGAGTCCAAACCATGCGTCACTCATATTGCACAAATTGATATCATCAAAAATAAACAAACTCATAATCTATCCGCCGCGGAAATTAAACTATATATACACTTCTGCTGGAGTGCGTTCTTTTATCTATAAACAAAAGGAGGTAAATGTAGTGGTTGCCAGGGCTGTCGGGCATACCCTGGCCCACATTGAATGGTAGAAATGGACATAAGGAGCGCCTATTGGAGGTAGGAGGAGAGGCACACCCTAGACGTCATACCAGAAACCCAGATAGCCTTCTATTGAGTTCGCCAAATCAATTCTAAGATTTGGTCTCCCTTCTCGGGATCGCGATGGACGTACCATTGCCGTACTTTGTTGCCGTCGAGAACAGAGTCTTCGAGCAGGTAGCTGAACTTGTCCCAGTCTTTCCCGCGCAAAGGACCGAACTCGTGCAGGTATGACTCGTGTACTGCACCATTTTGACCCTCCCATGTAAGCTCCATGGTCTTGTCGCTCGGGTCGATCTCCTGGCTGTACTTCATTATCGAGAAGCCGTTCGTCAAAATCCAGCCGTCTGCGAACTTCCACTGCCGTAGAAGACAGCTATCGCCACAGAGCTCGCTAACAACACTCAGTTTAGCCATATCCATATGGAACCACGATTTCCAATGATGTACAGAAAGCGGTGGTTGCCGTCCTGACTCAAAGAATCCTGAAACGTCGCCCTGAACGTCAAGTTGCCGCAGCCGGTGATTGACGGTCAAGCGCGTAAACGTATGCTGGTAAATGCACAGAGATATCCTCCGGTCGCCGGTGTGGTCTGTATCCAGACAGGCATCGAAGATCTCGGGCTTGCTGATTTCCTCCACGAGAGGTCGAGATAGAAAGACGCCTGCGCCTCCAAATCCCATCAATCCGAACACGCCGATCTGCGGAATTGACTCCGAAAGACCACCGACATACATAGGTTGAGTATCATCATATTCCCCAAGAGCCTTCACTAGTTCCGACATAGACAAGAAAAATGTATCATCGTCAATGATGCAGGACCACCGTGTCTGCGGCCGCATATGCTTGCCTAAATGCGAGACCAAAGTGAAGTAGCGGCGCTGGTACTCTTCGTCATTTTCCGTAATATACAGATTGATCCCGAGCGAATCAGCCTTAGCCTGAACCTCATATGTTCTCTTCTCCTCATCCGGTTCGATGAGAGCAAAGATGCGAGTTTTGGTGTAGCCAGCCCAATGAGCGAATGCATCCAACGAGTCATTCAACCGTGCCAGGGTTGTCGCAACGCCAAAGTCAATGTGCGATGCATCCGCGTGTCTTGGGGGCTGAAGAACCTGTACAGTCACAGGCTCTGGAATCATACAATCGTCCTGCACTTGCTGTACGGGGAGGTTATCGGGGCTATTCGGTAGTTTCGGAGACTTCGGCTCGAATAAGGGCGTCTGGAAATTTTGCCTCATGGGTAGGACGTTGTTGGAGGATGGAACAGCGATCACTTCTCGGCGCGTATACTGTGATAATTTATGGACATCGAGACGCCGAAGGACATCAAAGTCCGGCTCGCATTGAACACTTGAGGTTATTGTAATGTTGGAGACGGTATCGGCAGCAGGCTGCTCGTAGTTGATCTGAGGCCAGAGGAAGAACGCAAAAGCGCTCACCAAACAGAGAGTGACTGTAAATCGCATTATCTTCTTCTTCCATATCCGTGAGGCCCCCATTGCGGGGGGCTTCTCCCCAATCTTCGCCAGCATTGGGAATTGTAGATGTGAATTGCTAAACCGGAGAATAAAATAAAAGTTGGGTGCTGCACTAGCCAAGCATGAGCATCTCGATCATCCAACACCGCACCGGAGATAGGATGAATGAGACGAGCGGTAACGAGCGAAGGTGAAGGGAAGGGGGAAAGAAAGTAGTATACAATAGGAAGAACAAAACCAGGAACAAAGAGAAAACGCTCGAAACAGGTTATTAAGGTGAGTACGGGGTCGGGATGACGGCAACGGGAGCAATGATGGTCATATCAAGACTAACCGAGCCGATAGTTAGAATATTAAAAAGGAAGCAGATTGGGCGTTTAAGAGGCGAACGCGGTAAAGATCCAGCTGATCAACGGAGCCCTGGACCTTGGATTTTAACAGCCAGCGCGTCCCTCGCCCTGGTTTTCGGCTTTGGGGGGAGGGAGGGGGGAAAAGCAAAAAGAAGGACTGGCGACGAAAGCAATCATTGTAGGCGGAGAAGGCCCAGACGATCGACCATGGGACTGGCCACTCTGGGTCCTCTGGAGAGGAAAAATGGAGATCGAGCTCCATCGCCATCGAATGAGATGGCGTCCCTGGGTCAGGACAGCACCTGCCTCATGGAGCCGTGAGCCAGCAACAGTTTTTTCACAGGGGGAAGATCGGCCGTGGATCCCAAATAGGAGATTTTTGTTGGTTTAGGACTTCGGTCAGTGGCGCTGAAGCACCTCGTAGTTAGAGAATCACAGGACCTTTTTTGATATTATTACTCTTGCGCAATGGACAACGCCTTAACCGCGCAAATTTGATCGGATGCCGAGACAACATCTGTTCGGGGGCTTGCACTCCGCGCTGAATCTGGTCCCTCGCCAAGAGCCAACAGCGTAGATAGGATGGGAAGTAAACCCAACTCGTCGCAAACGGAGACGCGCGGGAGACATTCCTGATCCCCTGGGAAGGGCCCACGGGACGATGACGACGGCTGCAGGCCAATCGCTTGGCATCATTTCCTTTTCTGCCACTTTGGGAATTATCATACTATACGGATGGGTCATTGACTTTTTTTTTTCGTCTTTTTGATCTTTCCTTCTTATAAAGTTGCATATAATGACATGGATTTCCTCACTAAACGTGTATATGCGTAGGTTATAAATAGATCATCATCTAAGTCCCATATGCTTCATCCGAATTAGGAACCACCTGGTTTTTGCGGATTATATAATCTTGGCGCCGTTTCATGTGGCTCAATTGAGGAGCTACTAACGTGATTTGTGGCTCAAGAAAAGATGGTCAAGGGGGAAAGGATTTGGAACTTCTCAGTAACTCAATTCGAAAAATATCATTGTTTGGGTTACCTGCATTGCAAAGGACCCGCGAACATACCACATTATTGACTTGAATGTTCACAAAATTGGGGAGTCGAACGTCTAGACTCAGACCTGTCTAAGGGTCTGGCATGTTCTAGCCAGTGCCTCAAATTGACGGCAGTAAGGTTCCATGCAAAGCCACTCAAACCTTGCAGGGTGTGACACATGATGATTAACTTTCTGCACAAAAGGGGAGAGATGAGATTCTATACATAGAATACACTATCAAGCCACGGTGTGGTCTCTGGAGGAAGCAGATGGTCTGTGGTCGATCAAATGCAATTGAACGAGAGGGAGAGCCCTGGGATATCTATGCCATATTACAGAACACTATGCTTTCGTAGTTTAAAATGATCCAGACCCTAAGTGCCAATTATGTGGTGTTAGCTATAGAGTGCACCCTAAGGATCATGAGCAATAGCCAGGACTACGGCGAGCCAAACATCACTTGGTGCAGAATTCCCCAATGGGGTAATCTCTCACTTCCGCACAGATATTCCACATCGGAGCATTTGGAGAACAAGCACAGTCAACCCGCACCCCATACAAGCCCCAGCTCAATTTATGGGACCGCCTGTCAATCAAGTCTTTAGCCCCAACTGAATCCGTGCCCGTCCCGGGCTTCTTCCCGTTCGACAGATATCAATAACCATCTCTCTCGCCATGGCTACCCAATCGCTAAGTTCCTTGTTGCAGCGCACATCGATCGACGATCACGAGGAAGTCCTCCGCTCGTCCAACGCAGCTTTGGCTAAGTCGAAATCGGACATCCAGGCGCAGCATGTGAAGGTAGTGGCATTGCTGAAGCTTGACCGCTATGAGGACGCCCTGCGTGTATTCGAAGAAGGAGGTGATACTCTGAAGCAGAGGGCTGCTTTGGAATACGCATATACTCTATACAAGACCGGGAACCTGGACGAGGCGATCGATGTGGCTTCGCAGATCGCTAATGATAGAGGTGCTCGCCATTTGGAGGCTCAAGCCGTACGTCGTTGCCATTTTATCTTTGACCGCACGTCGCCGCAGAAGACCGCTTCTAACCACCTGGCCTTCTAGAGCTACCGCGCTGAGCAATTCCGCCGCACAGCTGACCTTTATGAAGATCTGACTAAAGACGAGATCACTCTTGCAAATGAAGGGAACGATCTGCGGATTAACGCCTGGGCTGTAGATGCACAGCTACAGTGGAAAGGATACCCCGACTATGTCCGCCATAACAGACCCACGAGAGATGACTTGGAGGCGTTTGAGACCGTCTATAATGCTGCCTGTCTAAGCATCGCGAAGGGAGAGTTCGGTCAAGGAGAAATGTTGCTTAAGCGGGCGAAAGGTTTGAATGGGTTAAATTCGCTATGAAGACGTGCACTAACCTCAGTTGCGCAGAGCTATGTCGGACGTCGGAGGACCTTACACCTGAAGATAAGGCCGCGGAGCTGCTCCCAATTGCTGTGCAGCAGCTCTATGTTTTGATCCGCCTAGGAAAATCGGAGGAAGCAGAGTCGATACTCGAGGAGATTTCCGTCAACGAGTATGCTCATCGCATTGAGTCACCTATTGCCATTAAAGCTAACGGTTGCGCAGTATCCCCGAGCTCTCTACAAAGAGAGTCGCCGTGAACAATATCACACTTGTCCGCGATACTACGACCAATCCCTTCGCTCTCTACAAATCCTTACATGCGACCCCCGTCTCTACCAACAATGATCGGCTTTTCAACCACCAGGATAACATCGTGACCGGTAATGTCCACTCGGCAGACCTTCTCGTCCAGAAGTATGACGGTATCATCCGATCAACATCGAAGGCACTCTCACAGGCACCTTGTCCCTCCGCTAAACCCAGTGTAAACCTCTTATCTGTCTACAATGCTGCTGCCCATGCACGTGGCCAAACTGGCACACCAGCACTGAAGGCGATACTACCCGCAATCGAAAGACGGCCAAAGGACATCGGACTAGTCCTCACAGCCGTGCAGCTCTACGTGGCCGAAGGCAATACTACTTCCGCAATCACCACACTTGAAAAATCCCTCCAGCTCCTCGAAGAATCCATCTCCGAACAAGACAAGGAGGTCCGCTTCAACCCCGGACTGCTAGGTATCCTTGTTGCGCTCTACAAACTCGAAGGCCGAAGAGTCCAGATCCGATCGGAGCTTGCCAAAGCCGCAGACTACTGGCGGGGACACGCCGAGGCGCCTTCTTCACTTCTTCGCGCGGCCGCCGAGTCTTTACTGCACTCATCAGATCGCTCGAACCTTACGGCTGCCGGTGATTTGTTCAAGGCTCTTTACCAAGAGGACAGAAATGATCGTTTCGCTATAGCCGGCTACGTCGCTTCTCAGGCAACCCTAGACTATACGAAGATTGAGTCCCAGGTGGACAGTCTCCCTTCAATCGATGAGTTGATCTCGGGTGTCGACGTAGACGCCCTTGAGTCGGCCGGTGTATCCCCTCCTTCATCTGCAGCTGCTGCCGCCGCTGCCGCTATCGCTGGAGCAAGAAAGAGAACATCTAGCGATAGGCATGGCCACGCAACGAAGCGACTGAGAAAGTCTCGCCTTCCCAAGGATTATGACCCTAACAAGACGCCTGACCCAGAGCGCTGGTTGCCTCTACGTGACCGTTCCAGCTACAAGCCCAAGGGCCGGAAAGGCAAGCAGCGGGCCGCCGAACGGACGCAGGGAGGTGTCGTTAATGAAAAAGCGGAAGAGTCACCTGCACCTGCAGCTCAACGGCAGAAGTCTCAAGGCGGAGGAGGCACCAACAAGAAAAAGAAGAAGGGAAAGCGGTGAATTCATTATGAACACTTGTGCAAAACAGGCCGTGGCTTGCATTCTAAATCAAATGCCAGGAAGTGGTCTTGTTCAACATTAGAGTTGATCTCCCCTATGAAATACAGAATCAATCTCGATATATCCAACCAATTTGCCTGTATACCTCCATAACACCCACCCTTCGGCTATTATAATAGTCATAAGTAGGAATACATAGACGATAACAAATAAGGGTTTCACCAGATGAATTCACCAGCAGACTCATCCAAATCACCCAAGACAACTTAGCCAAGAGGAGTTCTAATCGTGCCGCACTGCCGGTCATACTGCTCGAAAATCGTCTGAAACAGTTTGACATCTTGTAAAGAATCTTTAGCGGTTGTCTGGGCAGGCTGCCCGTTAGTCAAGTACGCATGCAGCGCCTTGAGCTCGGCGGCGTATGCGTCCTCCCAGCTACTAACGCTCTCTGTCTTTTTCAGCTCACCCTTGTCATCGGCTGTTTCTACAACCACACGCAATGGCTCCCCCAGGGCATATGGCAAATCATAATGCATGCTAACGGTCTTGGTGTTTCCATAGAGCGCTAGGTGTGCGTCACATCGAGGTACGGAATCGGTTCCTGTCTCGTATATCAGAGTAAACGGATGATGGCCCCGGCTAACACTGCCATTGTAATGAAATACAGCCGAATAGAAGGGCTCGTTCACTGTGATGTTAGAAATGGCGTCAGGGTAACCTAGCGTATCGCGCATCAAGCCTAAGTCATGGCACCCCAGAGATGCCAGGAATCGACACAAGGAGAGGCGCTCTGCAGTCAATTCTTCGCCCTGGAAAATTTCCCGGAGAAGGCAATGACGCAGTCGCTCACCATGCTGCTCGTTGAGGGACAACCCGTTTGATATACTGCCGCTCTTAGCCAGGTGTTTGTTTTTCGGCGTAGTAGCTGTGTGCGCCGAGTGTGGCCCTGCAATATTCCGACATCGAGCATAATAAATCCGATCCAGACTAGCGGCTTCCTTCTTGAAGTTCTCGAAACAGGGAGCATGCCGACGTGCAGAGGCCACAAAGACTTTCGCCTGGTTCGGAGCCCGTTTCTCGGCCTCAATTATACGCCTTGCGCTCGGGATACTCAGGCTGACAGGCGTTTCCACCATCACATGCTTACCCGCTTCCAGAGCTGCAATGGTATAAATTTCATGGTATTCATTTGGCATGAAGTTCACGACAAGGTCGACGGCAGGGTCATGTAAAACATCATCTGGATTGGAGACAATTTTAGGCAAGTAGTCGTCGATGCCGTCTTGCGGGCATAGCTGGGAGGAGTCGTAAAGAACAGCGACGTAATAGGATTCATGAAGAGCTCGGAGGGCAGGGAGATAGAGGTTTCTGATGGCTTGGCCACCGTCTGTGAGGATTCCAACTCGCAGGATTGTTTGTGTCATCCCGACTCGGTCAACTAAAACAGTGCTGTGTTAGAGGCAAGTAACGAAGGGGCGGAGTCTAGGTTAGAGAAGGAGCACAAAGCATAATACTCACACCACACACCGCGTAGGAAACATACGATTGAGAGCGTGCGACTCAAGTAATCAAAAGAGCAGAAATGCCCGTGAGAAAAGAACCGGAGGTATTCATTCTTCGATAAGACAACTCCTCAAATGGTGTTTGCCAAGTATGTCTGGTGCAAGGGATATTGAGACCTAGGAATGGGACGCGAGCGGAAGTACAAAGAGGTCACAGGCGAACAGGGCACATCGCTCTTTCCTTTCTTCATTCTTATGAATTCAGATCTCGCCGTCTTCGATTATGCCGATGTAATTTAATTTCTTAGAAAGTGACATCAGTGGCTACATAGGTTGGTTTGGAAAAGGCGATGGGAGGTTCCAAGCTTGGGGCTTTTCTGCTCTAGTTTCGTTGGTACAGTTCATCTGATGCAGAACATGTTTTGTTTTTCCTCCCCTAGGGATGAATTTCACTGGGCTTCTGGTCATCGGTCATACCCCCGTTTCTGTGAACATTCAAATAGGCATATCACGAGATAAGTCTATTGTAACTGTCCCCATAAGCGATCATAACGAACCCATGTTTATTGGATACGAGGTGAAGGACCCCATCAACCAATGGAACGCTTCGTTCGCAATGTGGTCAAAGCTGAATGAGGTAAGAAACCAATAGACACGAGGTTACACATGAAGTCAAGGTATGTGACATGTTGATCCTCAGGAGATGCGGGACCGGATGATTTGACCAGGGATGCTCCAAGGGTGGTACTTGTATTGATTTGATCTCCAATCCATGGACTAGGAAGTGACTAATTAGGTATAGCTCCATCACTTGATCATCACTTGACCTGACCTCAACTGTGATGTCACAATGGTCCAAGAAGGATATACAGGTTTACTGATCATTCCAATTTCAAGCCATCATTTCTCAATTGGATCGGATAGGCTTCCATTAGGCGGAACCCAGCTCAGCCTTATAGATGGATCCATAGCCTTCCTTGACTGCATAGTATTCATAGGTGGGGTATATAGTGGAATTAATTAATTAATCAAATGTTGGATACACGTTCGTTCCATGGAAACTCTTTCTGAAGCTGAGTGTCTAAAGTTAGCTACTGAAGAACATTTTTGTAGCTCATTATATATACATTTCTCTTTATTTAAACGAAGAGCTTGGTGGATTGATGAAAATATAGACATGTATGTACAGTAAGTATATCGATCATAACCCCTAGGAACTGTGTAGTAACTCCTCATGGGCGTTAGTGGCAAGCGCCTAGGGCTTACCTTGCCTTTAGGTACGTACCTTAGTAGTAGTCTTGAGGAAGCCTTTCCATTATTCAGGGACTGAAAATAACCGATCTTCGTATTTTCCATAAAACGACCACAGCTGAAAAATAAAAAGCGGGTCTCATGACGCCGAACCCAATCGTCATCATGGGTCCCTCATTTATTATTATTTACCACTTTCTCCTCAGTTACGCAATCTGTCACCCTCACGATTGTTTCTTGACTTTCCTATCTGTACTTTGGTTTTAGATTATTATTTCATTTCTCCGACAGTCAGCCTTAAGACAGTTCTCAGTCACCATGGGCGTAAGTCATTGTTCTTTCCAAATTTCTAAGCCCCGCGGTTCCTGCCCCGCGGGGTGAAAAAACCAAGCCACGAAAACCGCATTCTTCATACCCAATAAGCTAATATGCGCATATTGCTTGCTTCTAGTTTGCTTCTAAGATTGCCGGCAGTCAAAACCCGCAGAATATGAGTAGCAACAATCCGGGCGCATATGGAGGAGCACCTCCCACAGGCTACACGGGCGGTCCTCCTGCAGCGCTGCAGCCTGGTGCTGGTGCTCCTAGTGGATACAATGTGAGTGCGCCCGCTAATAATAGCTAAAGTAGCAGCCAAGCTACGCTATTTCCAGTTTACTGCTGCCCTATGCCCATACCTTAAACCTATGCTGCCCCTCATTACCACCAGAAATGATCCCCTTGACCACATTTTCTCGAGTCACTGCTGATGGTCGTTGCGCACCGTAACAGCCGCCGCAACAGCAACAGAACCAATATCAGGCTTACCCAGGTTCTCCTGCTCCATCCGGCAACTCGGTAAGCTAATTTTGTTTGCTTCTGGTTTGCTTTTGATTTTCAATTTCTGCCTTACTTGTTCGTGTCGCCACCTCCACACTCTATCTTTCGTTGAGTGAAGGAGATTTCTTCCCGTTCCTCTCGACTTATATCGGCTGTGCACGCCTTGGAGCTTTCCTTGAATTATTTTTCCTTCTGTTCTTCTGTCCACTTGGACGCTCCCATACAACAATGTCGGGACCATATTATAACCAACAAGGATATCCTCCACAGCTGCGCCCTGGTTCGGCCTCTCCCTATCCAGGTTCCCCGCCGCCGCTCCAACAGTACCAGGCGTACGCTCCTTCAGTCCCTCCAAACAAGCCAGCTCCCTCACCGTCTCCGGTGTCTCCAACTTATTCTGGCTTTCCTCATCCCTCTCAATCCCCTGCGCCCCACAGCTATTCTCCAGCGCCCTACAGTTCCGCTCCACCGCCGCCACAGGGATACCCTCAGGCTCCTCCTTATGGATCAGATCCCTATGGGCCACCTCAAGGCTATGGACAACCCCAAGGCTACGGACAACCTCAGGGATATGGACAACCTCAGGGATATGGAAGGCCTCCTCCGCCCTCCCCACATGGCCCGTCGTATAGGTCGGCGCCCGGACCACAGTATCCTCAGCCATCATCTCATGTACATAGTCATCCCACATACCTCCCCTTGCTGCATCCTTCTATGATTCTACTTTTAAAAATATGTCAACTAAGTATGTTCTTTGGTCAAGAAAGTGAACTAACTGAATGAACTACTAGGGGCCAGGGTATCCTCAGCAAAATGCACCCTATCCCGGTGCCCCCCCGCGCCCTCCACAGCAAGGAACACCTGGACCATCCGGACCCCAAGGTGTTCCCTATGGTCCCCCGGGAGGCGCTCCTGCTCCTCGAGCAACCGAACAGCAGGTAGCTGCCTATCGCCAGCTTTTGATTGGAACCATCCAGGAGAAAAACCTCCAAAACTTCTATCCCCCAGAGAAGTTGAACGCAGTCGTCCAAAGTCTGGCTAACGATGCACCAGCTAAAATTAACAAAATAGTCCATGAATGGGCCGTGCCATCGGAGGTGGCCACAGATATCATCAAACTGTCCTTGTTCGATGTTATTCTTTACGTGGATGACAGCGGGTCCATCGAGTTTGAGGAGAGGGGAGTGAGAAAGGAACAACTGAGGCAGATCATTGGCATTGTTGCGACCGCTGCGTCCACCTTCGATCAAGACGGGATCTCAGTCCGATTTATGAACTCTATGGAAGTAGGCGATGGCATCCGCAATGTGGACGATGTCAACATGTTGGTCTCACGCGTCCGCTTCCAGGGTCTGACGCCACTGGGAACGGGTTTGAAGAATAAGGTTCTAGACCCAATGGTCGTGGGACCCGCCAGAGCAGGCCGCTTACAGAAGCCCGTATTGGTCATCACCATTACAGATGGGCAGCCAGCCGGAGAGCCTCTCGACTCTGTAGCTAATTCGATTCGCTATGCTGTTGAAGAGGTATCGCGGACTCCTTTCGGACGAGGCGCTGTTTCTTTCCAATTCTCGCAAGTGGGCAATGATTCCAAGGCACGTGATTTCCTTTCTAGTCTGGATGAAGATCCGAACATTGGAGGGTTGATCGACTGCACTTCTAGTAAGTTTATAATATTTATACTAGCCTACTGAACTGTATGCTAACACTGCTGGTAGATTTCGAGGTTGAACAAGACGAGATGTCCCGTGCCGTCCCACCTGTGTATTTGACTCGAGAACTCTGGGTACGTAGGCACTACACCATTCAAAACCGAAAGGCGTTGTATACTAATAACTTTTAGTGCGCCAAATTAATGCTTGGTGCTATCGATTCCTCATACGATACCAAGGACGAGAAGGCCGCTGGCCGTCCTGGTGGTGCTGCTGGTCCTCCTCCTGGGCCTCCCGGACCTCCCCCACCTGGCCAGTACGGTGGCTACAACCAGACGCCCGGCTATGGCCAGCCAGGAAACCCTAACCAACCTGCGTCAGCCAGCCCATATGGACCTGGGCCAGGATATGGCCAAGCACCTTATCCGCCTAGCCAAGGACAGCCCCCAGCACCTGGCTATGGACAGCCTCCGTCATACGGCGGGCATGGATCTCCTGCTCCTGGAGGATATGGACAACCCCCGGCCGGTGCTACGAGAGGCTTTCCTCCACCCCAGAGTCCTTACGGATATGCTCCCCCTCCGCCCCGACGGTACTAGATGAAGGAACGGGAGTAACGCACGACGGAAAGGAGGGTTCTCCGAAATGCAGAACACCTGGTTGTATCCATTATGATCATGACTTTCTTGTTTGATTCCTCGACGCTTAAACCAAATTGGCTTAAAAGCTACTGGAGTGGTGGAATTGGTCAATGGTCAAGAATAGAGCATGCGTTGATATTGTCTTTCTGCTGCGCGCGCAATGCCTGTATTTGAATTAGGACTTATGCCATCCGGTTATCCCGATTACGAATAGTTGATGAGACACATTACTGGGCAAGAATGGAGATTCATCTCTCTTTTTTCCCTTTCTTTCTTTTTTCTTTAAAAAAAAAATTGTTGAGGTCGAGATATGTTTGTTGAGGGTCGATATTTGTTCCTGCCCGTTGAAATGACGTCAATAGAGATCGACTAGTACATAGGCCCATCCGTACACGTGACCTCGTGTTGTTCCCATAATGTATGTATGTACGGAATACATACTCTGTAGTGCAAGGTAGACTATTCCTTCTTGGATCTATTTTTCCAGGCGTTAACAACCTAAGGAAAATAGGGGAAGTTTGATTGTCAGCCTGATGTGGTCCCAGAGAACCTTCAGTCGCCCTGATACAGTGACAAGGTTCTATTACTTCAGGTTGCGCCCCGCTTGGTTGGTTCCTGGTTCCTTGGAATCCTTGCCACCACCCACGTCTTATCCACAGGGCTGCGTAAATTCCACACCTGTGGATGGCCAACCTGTTAGGCATGAACTCTCGAACCGTAGGATTCAACTTCCGGGGACCTGACCCCGTGGGTTTGATTGAATTTGTGGGAGGTTATCTGGAAATGGATGGAAGATATCCCGCCACTGAACCCTGGGATGTATGACAGGACAACCAAGTAACATGTACACTAATTACTATACTTAGGAGAGGCTGTGCATTGTACCATCGTGAGACATTTATTTTTCCTTTCTTTGGGCCAAAAGAAAAGAAAATGAGAAAAGTTTGCAATCTCTTTCAGTAAGTGGTGGCTGCAAATGTTTATTAATTCCGTCAAAGTGAAGAAATATGCAAGTTGGAAAGGGTGATGCATCCTAACTTCAGAGGAAGCGTTTTCCGTCTTACAAGAAATGATTGTTTTCCGGAGGGAACCCCGATCTCTTGACGTCGCACGGGGATTTGATTGACGGCAGAATTGTCATTCACCGTATTAAGTTTGCCATGCTTGCGTTGACTTGCGTGGCCCCTTCTCCAAGCCACCGTGACTGGACGGCGGGTAATTTAAGGTCATCCTGTTCAGTTTCCCCACTGAACCCCATCGAATATTTGTGGAAGGCCATCTAGGTAACATCGCTTAGTTGACTAGTGGGAGGGTCGCCTTTGACCGTTGCAGGGACTAAATTATGGGGGGAAGGAAAGTTTTTTTTTTCTTTTTTCTTCTTCATTCTTCTTCTTCTTCGGTTCATTTCGTTCTCATATTGCGGGCATGAACGAGTGTTCAAAATTTAGTCATACATTCAGCAGATGCAAAAATTAGAGTACATACATACAATAAATACAATAAGGAAAATCTGGCTAGTTCGATTCAAGTGGCGGTTGCTCTATTTTCGGGCATCTTACCGCATTCGGAACCGCCCACTTAGGTCTCCAAACTCAACCAGACTCACTATTGCAGAAGGCCTCGACCAGGTCGCCGCCTGCGGACGGCGGTAGGTGTCAACTTTCGCTCGTTCGCGGCGTTCTATGCGCCATCTCATTACGGTCTCTTCAAGTTCTGGTTTACTTGTTCGTGCCCATGTCTCTTATTTTGGTTAATTGTTGATTGTTGACCACACAGTCTCCCCCACAGTCGTTTTCTCTCCAACGAGCGGGTTTCGTGTCTTTTGTTGCAGTAACGGACTGTCGCTATCGCTTCAATAAACTGCATTACTCATTTTTCCCGCCTCGGTGCAGATTAAAGCTTGCGTCTATCTATCGTTGGAAGTACAAAGTGCTATCGCTTACAACCGTCTCCGGACGCTGTGCTTAGATCTTTTCTCCTCGCCCGCTCGAGTGAAGAATGAACCAGGACTATTCGTTTAGTCCCCGCCGATACGCCGCTTGATTGCCATTACTTTCTTTCACATTGGGAATATATAAGGAGGCGGAGGCGCTATACACAGCCATCGCAGTCACTGGACGGACCAAATTTATACACAATCTAGCCGTAAGGCTCTTGAGGGAGGATCGTTCTCGCTATGCCCAACCAGGATGCGAGGGCCGACACAAATCAGGACGCGCCAATGGCGACGTCTGGTGAACCTAGTATAACGGTGGAGGAAGTACCTGAACAGTATTCTAACTCGGGAGCACCGCTTCCGAGAAGCCATTCCGTCAATGTTCCATCGCGGCATAGTATCAGTCAAGAACGGCCGTCCATGACCCCTGCACGAACTCTTTCGGATTCTGGACGGAGGAATTCCCATCAGCCCCGTGTTGTTCGCTTCTCAGCCGACCTCGAGCGACCCGTTGTGGAAGAACCCCAAGATTGTAATCATAGTAGGAGGCCAAACTCTAGGGGTTTGACCATCGATACTAGCATTACTCGTCAGGGTCGTCTGTCTATTAGTTCCCCAGATCATAGACCAATTTCCCCTCTTTCCCCACACTCCGCACACTCCGCGCTGTCACCCTCGCCGCCGCAGAGCCCAGACTTAGGTCGCTCGCGATCGCGCAATCGCGGGTATTCCCTTCGACGGACTATTTTTGCGAAGAACATTGTCACTGCGACCTCCCCGGGGGCTGTCTCGCCCAATGACATTGAATTGGGTCAGCCTGTGAACCTCCAACGAGAGACTCTCACGGGAAATGAACGGAGTCAGCAGAAATCGAGCGACGACGAAGGGCAAGGTGCTCCTAAGATGGATGGTCAATCTCAGCGCAATTCGACAGAAGATGAAAAACAAGAGGTAATTGTAACTCAGACCTCGGCACCTGAACATAGTCCTGTTCATAGAGACGATACTTCGACAGCATATTTTTCCTCCGACCTTTCGGAAGGCCTCAAGGAAAGTAGGCACATGTCTACTACGATCTCATACGAGAAATGGCTAAAGAGACGGGCCACCATTGCGACATTCAAAGCCCGGTATGATGAAATTATGGAATCACTTCGCAAGACAATCCTTCGAATCAAAGATATTCCTCCAAGCAAGGATGGCCGTCACATCGATCTTGATCCCACTAGGACAGAGGATTTGGTCGATGAGAGGACCGGAAAACCCTACTGTGGAAATTGGATCCGATCTAGTCGTTACAGTCTTTGGAGCTTTTTCCCTCGACAACTTTTCGCGCAATTTACCAAACTGGCGAACTTTTACTTCCTTGTGGTAGCGATCTTGCAGATGATACCTGGTTTGAGTACGACAGGTTCCTTCACCACTTTGGTCCCGCTGTTGATATTTGTGGGGATCTCTATGGGAAAAGAAGGGTTCGACGATTGGCGTCGCTATCGCTTGGATAAAGAAGAGAACAATCGCCATGTGTCCGTTTTACGTCCAGGTGCTGGGATAATGGCGCAAAATTCCTCCAGTGACAGCATCTCCATAGCCAGTGATGCTCAAGATTGGACGTTAGTGAAGTGGAAAGACATCAAAGTTGGAAATATTGTCAAACTAGAGCGTGATCAGCCTGTACCAGCAGATATGGTTTTGCTCCACGCAGACGGACCTAACGGCGTCGCTTACATCGAGACCATGGCCTTGGATGGTGAGACAAATCTCAAAAACAAGCAGCCCTGTCAGCCGGTCGCGAAGGTGTGTGCGACAGTCGATGGTATTTGCAGCAATTCTATGCACTTTGCTGTCGAGGATCCCAATATTGACCTCTATAAGTTCGATGGTAATGTGACGGTTGCCGCTGGTGAAAAAATGCCCCTGACCAATAACGAGGTTGTCTACCGTGGTAGCATCATGCGTAACACCGAGCGGGCCATCGGTATGGTCATATACACCGGTGAAGAGTGCAAAATTCGAATGAACGCGAACAAAAACCCTCGAATCAAGTCTCCTGCACTCCAGGCCCGTGTCAACCGGGTAGTGATGCTGATTGTTCTCTTGGTGGTTGTGCTGGCAGTGGCCTGTACTGTTGCGTATATGTATTGGTCAGATGATGTTGAGCAGAACTCTTGGTACCTTCAGAAGGCAAATGTGTCCTACGGTCCAATTTTCACCTCTTTCTTGATTATGTTCAATACCATGATTCCTATTTCACTCTATGTGAGCATGGAAATTGTCAAAGTCGCCCAAATGCTGATGTTGAACGCTGATATCGACATGTACGACCCGGAGACTGACACTCCAATTGAGGCACGGACTTCCACTATCAACGAGGAACTAGGACAGGTCAGCTACATTTTCTCCGACAAAACCGGCACTTTAACGAACAACTCAATGCGCTTCCGCAAGATGAGTGTCGCTGGTACTGCGTGGTATCATGACTCCGACCTGCGTGAAGAGGCCGCTAAAGAGGGAGGCCGAGAAAAGCTCATCCACAAAAAGCGGAGTTTTAAAGGCAAAAAGGCCATGGTTCGCAAGTCCAACGTGTCAGAGGCCAGATCTTTTCTCGCTAGGCCTAGCCTGGCTGCTGACGGGACACGGAAAACCGGCCGACCGGCGCTCGACTATCGTACTGCTGATATGCTCAAGTATATCCAACGCAAGCCTTACACCGTGTTTGCGCGCAAAGCCAAATTGTTCATCTTGGCCATGGCCTTGTGTCACACGTGCATCCCGGAAAGCGATGAGCTTGGGAATATCTCCTTCCAGGCGGCATCACCCGATGAATTGGCGTTAGTCATGGCTGCCCAAGAACTCGGATATCTCGTCACAGACCGACAGGCAAATACTTTAACGGTCCGGACATACCCTAATGGGTCTAGTGAGCCGGCCACTGAAGAGGTCTACGAAGTTCTAGATGTGATAGAATTCTCAAGCAGTCGTAAGCGGATGTCGGTTGTGGTGCGAATGCCTGATCAGCGAATCTGCTTGTTTTGTAAAGGTGCGGACAGCATCGTGATGCAGCTGCTCAAGCGAGCAGCCCTTGCGCAAGAGAAGGCGGTCGAGATTGAAAGGCGTGCTAGCAAACGCAAGGCGGCCGAAGCAAGTGAATACATCAGGCGAAACAGCGAGTATCAGACTCGCAATAGTGGGGTGCGGACAAGCTTAGGTCGGCCTAGCATGACGCACAGACGCTCTAGCGTTTCCGGGCAGCATATTTCAACACTGCGGGCAAGTATCGATGTATGGCTTCGTGACAGAGAGACAGATGGCGGTATCTTAAATCGAGCGAACGATGCCGAGTATTACAGCCCGCGCCCTTCGGCTCAGATAGGACGGCCGTCTACTACCCTGTCGGACTCGGGAAGCTCAGTCAATGAGGATGAGGAGGAAGACTTGGTAGAGGAAGCTCTGGTGGTCAACGAGGCAAGTGTTTTCGAGAGGTGTTTCCAGCACTTGAATGACTTCGCCACTGAAGGGTTACGAACTCTGTTATACGGTCACCGTTTCCTTGACGAAGCTTCGTACAACAGTTGGAAGGCAGCCTATCGTGAAGCATGCACAAGTCTTGTGGATAGACAGGAGAAGATCGAGAAAGTCGGTGAGCAGCTTGAACAGCAGCTTGAGTTAACGGGTGCAACGGCCATCGAGGACAAGTTGCAGAAGGGCGTGCCTGAAGCTATTGACAAGCTCCGACGAGCTAACATCAAGTTATGGATGTTAACGGGTGACAAACGCGAGACAGCAATCAACGTGGGCCATTCATGTCGTTTAGTGAAGGATTACTCGACCCTTGTTATCCTCGACCAAGAGACTGGCGAGGTTGAACGATCTATTGTGAAATTAACCTTGGACCTCACTCAAGGCACAGTAGCACACTCGGTAGTTGTGGTTGACGGGCAAACGCTGGCGATGATTGAAGCAGACGAGACTCTGAGAGTACGATTCTTCAAGCTTGCCATCCTTGCCGATTCGGTGATTTGCTGTCGTGCCAGTCCCAAGCAGAAAGCCTTCCTTGTGAAGTCAATCCGGAAGCAGGTGAAGGATTCTATCACTCTTGCGATTGGTGATGGTGCCAACGACATTGCTATGATCCAGGAAGCTCATGTTGGCATCGGTATTACGGGCAAGGAAGGTCTGCAGGCGGCACGCATTTCGGACTACTCGATTGCTCAATTCCGGTTCTTGTTAAAATTGCTCCTTGTCCACGGGCGGTGGAACTACATGCGAGCCTGCAAGTATACTTTGGGTACGTTCTGGAAAGAAATGTTATTCTACCTGACTCAGGCGCTTTATCAGCGCTGGAATGGCTATACTGGCACCAGCTTGTACGAACCGTGGAGTTTGAGTATGTTCAACACTCTTTTCACATCCTTGGCTGTCATCTTCTTGGGTATTTTCACAAAGGATTTAGCAGCATCTACTCTCCTGGCTGTGCCGGAACTGTACACCAAAGGCCAGCAACATGGCGGCTTCAACATCAAGCTATATCTGGGCTGGACATTTATGGCCACGTGCGAGGCGATGATAGTCTACTTTACTATGTTTGGTCTTTGGGCCAATGTGCTGTTCACCCACACCGGAAGCGATATCTTCTCATCTGGGCTTCTCACATACACGGCATGCGTAATCATCATCAACACCAAGTTGCAGGCGCTGGAGGTTCACAACAAGACATATCTATCGCTCGCGGTGTTCATTATTTCGGTGGGTGGCTGGTTCGTGTGGGACATGATTCTGTCCCGTCAATACAACATCAGTGCGGGAGATGGTATTTACCATGTGCCCGGCAATTTCATTTTCCAGTCAGGCCATGATCTGGCTTTCTGGGCGGTCTTGCTCCTCACGGTTGTGGCCGTCATCATATTTGAGATCACGGTTAGTGCGGTGCGGGCCATCCTTTTTCCCACAGATGTGGATATTTTCCAGGAGTATGAGCAGGATCTGGAGATCCGGAAGAGATTCGAGGAAGCCGCGGCATCGGAGCTGCAGCAGGGTTGGGATCACGGCTCCAAAAAATCCAGCCTTGAGTTGGCCCGCGAAGTGGAAATGGAAGCCCGAGAGAAACAGGTACAGGAGCTGCTCTCCCGGCCGAGAGTGATGACCAAGACAGGATCTGGTCAGAGGGACACGGAGACAGAAGTAGAACTGGTCGCTTATAGCAGCAGCGCTAACCACGCTGTCGACCACCCGAATCACACGATAGATGATGACGTGATGAATCCCCGTCGACGGTCCCTTGAGATTCATGAATTATTTACGAAGGGCTTCGGAGCGATCCGGAAGGGACACTTGTAGTGATCCTCTTCAATTTACTTTGTTGCTGGGTGCAAAGTGTGTCCTGTTAAAAAAAAAAAATTTTCCTTCTCTTTCTTTTACAAAGCGTGATGGCGTTTGGAAGTGGATACCCCCTTTGGACAGTCACTCATTTCTTTTGACTTAAATGTTACATCGTGTTCATTATCGGCTGGTGAGGAAATATTTATATACGCATTACCCCGATGTATAATAGAACGAAAACCACCTCAGCGTGTCCATATCAAAATCCCCCTAGTAGGAGAATAGCGCAGAATAGTCCACCGAATAGCGTAGTGGATACTATAGAAGCTGGATAGGAGAAGACACCAGAGTAATCTTGTCCCTAGGCCCTCGACTACTAATTGATAAGTCGCCAGGGTTATAATTAGGAGCAAACAATAGGAAATGCACTGGTACAGCACAACCCATTATCTGAATCTAAGCGATAATTTTATTTTCCTTCTTTCCGTTACCAAAGAGGAAAAGAACATGGAGTAATACTCAATAAAAACAAAAACCCGTCAATGCTACAGCAACGAAAAAATATAAAAATAAAAATAAAAAACCTCTCCAAACCCCAGCCACTATTTGAACTAGATGGGGCCACGATCTTCCTCGGGGAAGGTGGGAAAAACGATCGTGTCGAATACGGAGTATGTTAACTCTCTTCTTTTTTTATTTGAAATTCGGCAGTCGGCAGCGGCGTGCAAGGTAAGGTAAATCCAGATATTGATTAGTTCCCTGTGCAGAAATATGTAGTATGTACGGGCGTGGAATGGATCTTGATTCGGACTAAGCCGATGCCGAATGATGCGTTGCGTTGCGTTGCCTTAGCTTAGGTTAGCATCCATAGGCTTCCCCCCTTCCCTTCCAAGAGTCCTTTGGTCAGTCACCCTCAAACGGGTACCTACAGTTTCTTTTTTCCCTGCAGACTTGAAACAATAGTTGGGTTGTTTAAATGATCGGAAGGATGATTGACTAGGGTATCTGTGGTGCGAGGATGCAAGGATGGTGTGGTTTTGGTTATTTCTTTTTTTTTTTTAATACAACCATATATTCATTCTTTGTTCTTTTAGCTGTTGCTTCTAACAGGTGGTGTGTGTGTGTGTGTGTGTGTGTGGACAGAGAGTAGTATGTACTACTTACTAGTTAGTCGGTAGTACTAGTGCTCCTCTACTACCACTTTACTTGGTCCTAATTGTCCAGTGTAACTAGTCGGAGGTTAAGTTTAACTAGTTTTCCTCTCTCCATTGATCGATAGACACCTCTCTTGTTCTTTAAGGGAAAAAAACCCCTTATTTTAGTTTAGAGGGACGACGGTAAGTCTTAGTCAGGGACTTTTGGGGGAGGATTTTCAGTGGCTGAGTGGGAGTGCAGCCAATGGAAGCGAAGGGATAGGGCGCACGGATCATGGGTTTTGGTGGGGGGTTGCTTTTGCTATCTTCTACTAGTACAGTACTTAGGAGGAGGCTTTGCTTGGAGGCTGCAGGATGGTGTTATTTGAGGATTATTGAGGAATTCCTTGCATATGTATGTATGAATATTTATACGTGGATAGACGTGTGTATGTATGGTAGTTGATGTGGGAAGGAAGGGTATAGGCCGTGGTTTATATAGTGTGTTAAAGTGGAAGTTGAATTCTTGGTTACACTCTCGGCTGGACTTTTTTAAGTACTACTGGTTGGTTGAGCATGGTTGGAATTCATTGGAGGCTTCTAGTCAGGTACACGAGTTGTTGTCCCCACCCCCTGGCGCTGTCATGTCAAATCATCCAATCAGTATTACGAGAAATGGCGGGTACCTGAATTGAATCATGGAACAGGCTGGTCAACCGGCATAGGCGGAACCTTTGGTTCAACTTGAAAAAAGAAGCATCAAGAGAAAGGAGAGATGGGAAAAAAAAGTAAAAAAATATTAGGAACCAGAAAAAATATCACAGGATAGATAAGAGAGAGAGAGAGAAAATGAAAACATATTAATAGTAAATCTCACCACCACTCTTAACCGAAACGGGTAGGTTAGTCTTTTGGCACTACACCAGTCAAGTCCGGTGGAACTCCTATTGAGGGGGTGGGAGGGGAAAGGATCGCACCTCTTTTCGCACCCTTTTGTATTTTTCCCCTCCCCCGAAGAACCTGTGAATCGATTTGAGGCTGGAATGGTTCGGCTCTATAGTGGTAGGGTCGTCTTGGCTTTTTGATCGTAGGGCAAAATCTTGTAAATCTGTAACAGTAGTATCGTCATAACTACCGTTCACTCGGCAGAAGTGTAGATTGGATTGGCGTTGGTGTAATTGCTCCACTATCGCGGTTTTCTGAAACCCTCTTTTGCTTCGTGGATCGCTTCAAGGATGGACCGGTCCAGGTCGTTTACCTTTCCGGTTTTATTTTCCGCTTTATATTTTCATTCCATACGTTTTTTTCTTTTTCTTTTTTCTTTTTTTTTGTTTGTTTGTTTGGTACTCTCGGTTCTGCACTTCTCTGGATTGGGTTCTGAGTTCAGGGAGTGGAATAGGGTTGTGGTATTGGTCCAGGGTCCTTCCTTCGAACGTGGTCGCCGTTATCCGTAACGGTCAACCTGTTTTGGGACTATGTTGATAGAGGTACGACTAAAGTACTACTAGTAGATACCTATTTGTCCGGCGTACGGAAGACGGAGTACATATGCAGCTGTACTATCTTTGGACACGAGTTCCATCTCCGAAAGGAAACAATACGATTTTGACAAAAAAAATCCTTGAGGCAAGTTTCGAATGGAAGAGGGGGGGGAGAAGGAAACATCTCTGACAGAGACCTTACAGAGAGGAGCAGGTACGTACATCCCAACCCACCATTGGATAGCTGAACTTGAGAAACAGCATTGGGCAGCAGAATCCGATGCAGGGGCCGAAAAAAAAATAACAGGGTGGTTTGTTATTTTCTTATTTCATTTTTCTTTTTCCCTTCCCTACTACAACGTTGTTTGTTTTCTTTTCTTGCCATATTCAATTTTCCGCACCTAGATAAATATCTAGAGGTGTTCGTAATCTATAATAAATGATGCTATACGGAATGATCTCAAGGTTTGAGCTCATCTAGCCCCAGGATACATTCAGAGACAGAAGGGAGGGAAAAAAAAAAAAAAGAAGAAACGAGGCCCCACGGAGAGACTTCAGGAACCGCCGATGCCAAAACAGCTAGCGCTAACTTGTCCACACTAGACCAGTTAGAGCATTCCCCATCTCCTGACCAAGACCTGACTCTCACCAACCAACATCCGTCCTCCACCCGTTTGTCTCTCTCTCTTCCTCTTCCTCTTCCTTTCCTTTCCTTCTCTTCTCTTCTCTCTTTTCTTCCCCATCGACCATCTTTCTATCGTTCATTTCCTTTCCTTTTCACTCTTTTGTTTCTTCACTTCTTACATTCTTTACTTTCATCCCCATTCGGTCCCTGTGGTCGATCGTTCCACTCTTTTAACGATCGACTTCACTCAGCTCTTCGCTTGCTTCCCTCCGGACGGTGAAATAGCCCCCCTCCGATTTATCATCGCGATATCGAGTCGAGACTCATGCGTTTTGATTAAACCGCCACGCTTGCGAAAGACCCTATACACGTTTTACCATATAAGCTGCCTAGGTCAGCTGTTTATCTTTTCACCCATTTGATTACGTTGACGCTTCTGCGACGCGCTCATATATTCCCTCGTGCCTGTGGCCTGGAATCCTACCCTATTCCAGCCCCAGCACTTCCATTCGTTTGAATCATATCTCTCTCTCGTGCTTGACGCAGCTTGAGAGAACTGGACATCCCCTTCGACTGTCGGCCGGATCGTCACATCGCCCTCTCATTTCTTTTCGCTCTCCCTTCTCTCAATTGGTCGATTCTCTTTTCTCACCTCCATTCTATCTTGTCTTCGGTCCATCTCTGCAAACCATGTCTTCGAGAGACACCCCTGACCCGTCGGCTATGTCGACTACCCCTACCACCACGGCACCAACCACCGCCTCACCTTCATCGGCCGCATCGACACCGTCTCCGTCTGCATCCAGCGCCACTACGGCACCGTCTTCCGCGGCCCGTCGGCCTCAACGGAAGAGTACTTTGACTCAGCAGCAGAAGAACAATAAGCGTCAACGGGCGACTCAGGATCAGCTGGTTACCCTGGAGTTGGAGTTCAACAAGAATCCCACCCCCACGGCAGCCACGCGCGAAAGAATCGCCCAGGAGATCAATATGACTGAACGATCTGTTCAGATTTGGTTCCAAAACAGGTACGTCGCGTAGTTCTTCCCTTTCACCAAATGGCCGTGTTGCTGACTATCACGTCCAGACGCGCAAAGATAAAGATGCTCGCGAAAAAGAGCATTGAAACCGGCGAGGGCTGTGATTCGATACCAGAGTCTATGCGTCAGTATCTCGCCATGCAATTCGACCCCAGCAAGCCTGGCGCAAGAGACCCATTTGGCCGCACTTGTGGCTATGGAACCAACGGCGCGTACCCGAGCGAGTCCACTCCTTCTGGAAAAGTCGTGATCCATCACTTTACCTGCCGATCATTGACCATCGGTAGCTGGCGACGCATTGGGCAGAATGCGATGGACTTGGTCGTCTTCTACTCCCCCGAAAAAGCCTGCATGACTTACTACATCAACAATGATTCTGCAGGTTACAAGATCGAATACCCTTTCTCTTACATCAAGAATATTACTTTAGAATCGGGTGACCAAGCACCACAGCCGAACGGCGCTCCCCCGAGGCCCGGTGGTCTAGTAGTGGAATTAAACCGGCCGCCGCTTTTCTACATGGATTCCTCCAACTCCGGAGGTTTCTACCAGTGCGGCGACTTTACGGAAGACCAGCAGGCTAGTCAGATTTTGGTGCATCATCTCGGGGGTCATCCAAAGGTTCTCAGCGTGCAGCTCGCCAAATTAGTATCGTTGGAGTCATTCCAGAACCGGTTAGCATACGGCAACTTCGCTGTGAACGCGCCCATGTCTCCCCCCTTTATCCAGCGCCCTGCTTCACAGCCAAACCAATTCGCCCCTGCATTCATGAATATGATCCCGGAAAGCCAGTCTCATTTGAACCTTCAGGTTCCTCGCGGACATAGGCGCCAGCGCAGCCGCTCTGTTCCAGTGGCTGTCGACTTTTCCGCTTTGCAGACGCCTATCGCCACGTACAACATGCCACAGACCCCCGTCCATTTCAACCACGCGGCCTCGAACATCTTTGCTCCAGTCCCTCAATCGACGCATCCATTGGCGGCAAACCTCCGGATCGACACCTCGGCCGCTTTCGGGTTCGATCCCCGAGCTCATCCCATGTCTGCGACGACGGCAACCGCCTCGCCGTCCGATTTCGCTAGCCCCGGGCTTTTCTCCACCGGCGGCCATGGAGATTCAACTCCTGTCGCCACCACGATGGGAACTCCCTTCAACTTGCCTTTCGTCTCCCCGCAAGTTGATTCGTCCAACCTCGGAGCACAGTCTGCTTCCCCTTACTCTACTGTTAGTCATCACGCGGATCCCATGATCGCGGACCATTCGCCTCCGCTATCGACCATGCACGCGACGCAGGAGATGTATAGTATGAACAATGAGCATCAGCCTAATTTCACGGAAGATGGCATGTCAATGAATGGCATGTATCCCAAGCCTAACATGAACTTTACTGTCCCCACTTCCATGGGCCTTGAGGGAAACACCTTTGATCTGCCCATGCAGACCTTGTCCGGTCACACCTCGCCGGGTGTTCAGGGCAACTACCAAATGACGTCTATGGAAAATGTCGATCCGAATGCATTCACCCCTGGATCTTGAATCTTGTACACTTATTCTTCTCCGTTCTATTCGAACGGCTCCTGCTGGTCTTCACTTCTATCTTATGCCACGTCCAAGTATCACTTGGCAGGATGGCAATTTTCTTTGATAGGCTTGGCTCTTTTGCCCAGCCTCTTCACATCGCTTTCCAAACGATTGGATGATGTTGTATCCATTGGAGATACCCAAGTTTGACCAGTTATTTTCACGTCCCTCTTCGAAGGGCTTGGCGAGACCGAAAAAGCATCAGTCTCCCCTATTTACATTGACGAGGATATATCTTTTCTTTTCTTCTGATATGCTCTCAGCGTTATGCTTCTCTTCTCCGGTTTTGTTTCTCTCCTTTTTTTTTTTTTGAGTGTGTGTTAATACACTTCTCTTGGGGCTGGACCTTTCCCATTTTACCAGGCATGTTGCACCAGCGATCCTCGCCGGGCGATCTTTTTTTTTTCTTTTTTTGCCTTTCACTTCTCGCAATTCTTCTTCAACTCCCCTCGACCTTTTTCTTTTCTTTTCTTTTTGACCTTATATACCTAGTCGGGGCCTTTTAACGTGGTTATGCCAGAAAGTCGCACAATTGGCGAGATTGTTTGAATTCTCATTTGATTGGTGCTTTTGGGTTGGTGGGATTAGGGTTGTTTGCATATTCCCTTTGTCATGGTCGTTTGCCTGTCATTGCTTCTGTCACTGATTTGGTCTTTTGTCAGTTTGTTGACATCTTCTTGGCAGTCATGCCGACTGTCCAAGTGATTTTTGTTCTTATATCAGCGAAGCTGTGAAATTCTTCGCCTGGATACTCCCAAGATCTTTAACAATGTGAACCAGCATCTAAGACAGACCATTTTTCCATCTCTAACATGTCGTAAGTACTAAGTGTAGTCATACGCGTATAAGACAAGCTATATCTATCGTACATGGGTATTTGGAAGTCTATAAAAAAATATACGGTGCAGAAAGCTATTGACTGTCCCAACCCCGGGGTGAAGGGGCCTTCAAGCCTTTGGACTCCCTCAAGTATCTCTCCACCCAAACCTCCATCTTTTCCAGAAGATTCATTCCGGGCCTTACGTCCTTGGGGTCAACTCCCTCCGTCACCCCATCCCGACACCAGACGCTCCACGACCCCATCCGCGCCGCCATCAACACATCCGTCCCAAGCCGGTCTCCAACGACAGCAATCTCATTCGCACCCTTTACCACCCCGCGCTCCCGAAACCACTCTAATACCTCATCCCCACAGAACGGCTTCTTCTCACTCCCCTCCGGCAACCGAAACACGGGAATCTGCAACCCAGACAGCCGCTCCTCCAGCTCCCGCACCTCGTCATCATAGCGCGGATGCGAACCAGCCCGATTGGACACAATCAGGATCGAATCCGGGTGCTGATCACGGTTGAAGGGAGAGGTGTGTGACGTGCGGAGAGCGTGCAGCTTATCGAGGATCTGTGGTGGGAATGTCGTGGTTTGGGGGTGACACAGGGTGTTGTCTTTGTCGAGGACAAGAGCGCGGATTGTGGGCGATTTAGATTTGGAGCCATCTGGGGATTGGAGATTGAGATTTGCGGCGAGTAAGGGACCGACTTGTTCGGGGAGGTGGGTTATCGTTGGGATTGTGAGATGGGGGAGGAATTGGGAGGGGTTTTTGAGGAGCGTTCGGACGGCTAGATTGAAGGCGCGGATGTTGCTGTTTGGTGGGGAGGGCATTTTTGTGGGTATTTTGTTCTTCTTTTTATTATTTTGTTCCCCTTCTATGTAGTTTTCTTATGAATTATATGGTTGATGTTGATGTTGGGGAAGAAGCTCCGTTAGCTTATTTGTTGGCTGGGCGGAGCAGAGCCGCAAAACTCTCCGCCGGCGACGTTCCAATTCTATCCTACCTTCAGGCCCGCTTCAGCTCTGTTTCTTCCACTGTTTGCGCTAGACGAGGGATAATTAATCTCGGGAATTTTCTATCGGTATTAAAGGATTGGAGTTTATCCGCACCTTTGTTTTATTCTCCCTCTCGCTGAGGATCCCCCGAATCCTACAAAATGGGCAAATTGACCAGCACGATCGGTATCCCGATCAAGCTTCTTAACGAAGCCCAGGTTAGTCTTTTGAGCTTCATTGACGCGCTATTGTTTCTCTTTTAGCTCGCCTTGGGCAGTTTAGCTAACGCGCGGTGTCCACAGGGCCACGTCGTCACCCTGGAAATCACCTCCGGCGTCGTGTATCGAGGCAAACTTCTCGAGGGTTTGTCGCTCTAGATAACCATCAAATTAGGCCAAGATTTACTGACTTCGCCAAACAGCCGAAGATAACATGAACGTTCAGCTGAAGGATATTACGGTCACTGCTCGGGATGGTCGCGTATCGCACTTGGATCAGGTTTACATTCGTGGAAGCCACGTGAGGTTCTTCATCGTTCCGGACATGCTGCGGTATGCTCTTTACACCTATCTCTTTCGCTCTTGTCCCCTTTTTTTCCTTATCGCCTTTTGACTTTTAACCTTGGATGCTGACCGAACGTGAAACAGAAACGCCCCCATGTTTCGCTCAAGAGGCCAGCGCGGCCGCGGTGTCGGTCTCGCACGTGGTAAGGCCACCGTGCAGCGTGCCCGGGGCCAAAGGAGGGGTTAAAAAAACGAAAAGCTCATATCTCACATTAATGGCGTTTCATATTTGCTTTTTCTCTCTCTCTCTCGTGTTCATGTCTACCTTTTACATTGGGGTTTCCTGAAAATCGATTCCTATCTTCTACCAGAGGATTCTTATACCCGCCCGTGTTGTGGGGGAACTTTCTATCTTTACTGTCTTTTTGAATCGTGGGTTGATTGAATGGGTCTGGAAGGAATGATGGATGGGTTTGTTTGTAGATTTAATTGAATTCATATGGGTGATAAAGATAAATTCATTGATATATGAATGTGACGCGAAGAACTAATAGTAGTAAAGCCAAAGCCATAAATTGTAAATTTATACCCAGATACATTAACTCCTCTCAAGGTCACTCACTTACCTTAATTCCTATGTAAAAACCAATCTATGATATATATAAGTAAATTAACGACCCCTAATATATATTACCCACTACCTCACTCACCATTTCAGTCAGCACAAGGTACAAAGTCTAGTTCAACTTCCGAACCCAATCTCCGCAGAACTCACTCCTCTCCCCGCAACACCCATAAAATTTATCTCCAACTTTACAACAACCACACAACCTACCTCACAAACATCTACACATACAGAAAAAAGATTACACACACACACACACATACATACATATATATATATATATATGAAAATGACACCTTCAAAACCAAAACCAATCCCCAACCCCCGCCGCCTCCTAATCCTCACCCCAACCTCCCACTCCACCACCACAATCCCCCCATTCCTCCTCTCCCTAACCGGATCCCCCGTCCTCGATCCCCAATCCGAATCCCCGTCTTTTGCCGGCTACACGACGCACCCGCCCCTCGTCCTCGAGAATAAGTACTATAAAGCCTCGGTTCCGATCTGGGTTGATGAGATTCCTCTTCCTATTCCGTCGAGTCCCCACTCTTCTTCCTCGCCTCTGGAGACTCTAGCAGAGGAAAAGAAACCGGGAGAAGAAAACGGTAAGGAAGAGAAAGAGATCGAAACCGAGACCCTCACGCCAGAAACATGGAAGAGCGAGTTCTCGGGCTCGGAAGCCAGGGTCGTTAGGGATGCGGTTGGAGGTGTTATCATATGTATACGGAACGAGGGGCTCGATCCTGGCGTAGGTTCGGATACTGGTACTGAAGATCTACCGGAGTGGAGGGGTTTACGGGCGTTTTTAGAGGCGGTGGGGGGTGTTAAGGGGGTGATGGATGAGGAGAGAGGGGGGCTTGGGGATGTGCTTGGGTTGGTTGTTTTGGTGGGGAGGGAGTCTGCTGGGTCTGCTGATGATGATGGTGGTGAGAAGACTTTTTCGGTGCCGTGGTGGGAGGACCGGTTGTTTGATCTTGGGTTGGTGGGGTTTGAGGTTGTGAGTTGGGACCCTAGGGAGAATAAGAAGGAGGTCCGGGATCATTTTGGGGGTATGTTTTTTTCTTTCTAATGTTCTTCTTTTTCCTTTTGCGGGTTTGAGCTGACGGTGATGTAGAGTATCAGGGGATGCGGCGGGTAAGGGAGATTTTAGAGACGCATGAGTGGGATTCGTCGTCTGGGGATTTGGCTGATGGGGGGGATCTTGAGGCGGATGAGCTTGAGAGGCATTTGCTGGAGGATGGGTTTAATTTGGAGGTCAATGAGTTGGAACGGGAGATGGTTGGGTTGCGGTTTGCGATGGAGAATGGAGAGGATATGGGTGATCTGGGTGGGGATGATGAGATGAGGGTTGAGTCGATGGAGGCGCTGATGTTGAGGATGAAGGCTATTAAAGGTATGTCAACTCTGTTTACTCCCTGTGATATTGATGAGTGCTCATGGGATGTTGTAGATATGAGTGATGAATTACCAGAGAACGAGCGGAAACGATTTGCGGCGAAAGCTGTCCGAGATATCATGAAGGAGTTATAGTTCTATTTTCTCGATACTAGTATTCACTTGTTACGCGTTATGAAATGACGAGTATATATCCAACAGTATATCATTATCAGTATATCCTTCGTAGGAGGATTAATCTATCTACACCACGTCATACTCTCTTGTCATCTCAAACATCAACAACTCTCGTAGTTCAGCTCATCCATAATGAATCTACTCCGCCCTCTTCTTGAGAGCCTTCTTTCTCTGGGCAATCATGTGCGTGTACAAGATATAGGAGCCTGGCAAATAATCAGTGTAAGGCACAAATCTTCGGAGAATAAAGCGCATAAACCTACCAGGCACATAGATCCCCAGGACAACGATCAAGAACCACCGGAACAGAGGGTTCAGCTCGGCAGCCGGCGTCAGCGCCTTAACAACCATCACGCACTCACTGGTGATTCCAAGAGGATAGAGCACATAGAAGGTATTGTACCTAGATGAGCCATTTAGCACATTTCCCAGCCACGATACTGGGTAGGAAGAAGGACGAAAGATCATACCTCAGCCAAGTCAACCATCTGGGCACACCGGCGCCCAAAACCTGCAACGCAAAGAACCCATACCGAATACATTCGGTAACGCCCCATGCGCTCAGACAGCCCAGGAATGCATAATCGCCCACCTTGGCCGCCTCCGCAGGAGCCCCAACAATGCCCGCACCGTCACCCTTCTCATGGAACAAATACATCACACCCCAGACGAGAAGCAATCGGCTGGCGACCTGCATCGCGGTCGTGAGGACTGGGGCACGCACAATACCCAACAGGCTGTGGAGGATTTCCAAAACGGCCAGGGTTTGGGTTGTCGTTAGGAGGGGCGAGAAGATGTCGTCGAAGATTGCGGGAATGTCCTGGGGTGAGTTGGTTGCAAGGAGGTAGAAGCCGCGGAGGGTGCAGGTTGCCCAGAGGGTGAAGCTGAGGGCATTGTAGCCTAGAAGATAGACTTTCGTGAGGCCTTTGGGGCCCCGGGAGGCGGTAGGTTTGGAAGGCATGGTTGACTTTTCGTCTTGCTGCTGTTTTTCGAGGTGTTGTTTGTGTTTGGATGGAGCTAGTGACGAGCGATTTCTTTTGGTATAGCTGCTGTGGAGGGAGAATTGCACGCGTGCGAGGCACGATAAAGCAATGAGGGTTTCAGTTAGCAGCTGTAACAGCGATAGAGCACCTCCAAGCAATAAGGTGCAGCAACTGAGGCCAAACTGGTCAACAAGTTGGACAAGGGGAAGAAAATGAGAGGTTGATGTGGCTTATGTAATACACGTTGAGATGCCGAGGCTCCAAGCAGTTATCAACATAATTGAAATATGTTGGGATTTTGCGAGACTTAATCATGTGTATGCTTAGGTAGAATAGTAATGGTCTCTAAAAAAAGTTCTAGTAAGCTGGACCCATTTAGGGATGTATTAGGAATTGGTGTATGATTTTATCGCAAGTCTTCAACCGTAGGGTACATCTCGGGTGGAAGTGCGAAAGCCATCCATCGTGATGAATCACTTATCTTATCTAGATAAATCTCTCGAGTTTGATAGCGTGAGTGGCTGCTTAAACGCCATCTAAGCTTGCGGATGGCGGATGTTTATCTCTTTGGGCATCGGGTTAATGGTAGCGAGAAATCGACGAAGTGGATGTCTCTGGACTTGGTTTTATGTTTTAAGGCTGCGTCAAATCAGATCACGTGTGGCGGCCAACTCTGTGCAGGCTAGTGTCTATCAGGTAGTAAGTTAGGCCGGAACATATAGTAAATTTTATCTTATTCGTTAGGACATGGTGTTTCTATCTTGTACATTCTGACAACATGATTCCATGTTAAAAGCAGAGGAGAGAGAGAAAAGTGAAAGAAAAGGGAAACGCCAAACAGGGTGTGTGTCGGTAGTCAAGTGAGAGGAGAGAGAAAACATGCAAGCTGATGTCATGGGCCGAGCTGCGGCATATTGATCACACGCAACCATCTCTCGAAGCGGAGAGAAAACAGAATATTCGCTCCACTCCCATCTCGTATGTACTCTGTTGGAGGCCTAAAACTAAGGGGAAATCAATGAACACGGTTCTCGCCTACCCCTGGCCATTTGACGACCCACCCTTTTGTTCGAGAAGCGTTATACGTGACCAGCGATAACTTCCGAATAGGGTTATGATAGACCGGAGTGTAGAGCGAGAATTGGCCGAGCGAACACCATCAATTTGTGATTGCTTCAACCCTGGTTATAGTCGCATCGTTATTGCTGTCTGGAATTGCTTTTGTTTTTTGTTACAATCTCCGCTTTTCTATTATGCATTGAGGAACCTATCAGTGAGGAGCAGGAAGACCAAGAACAGAAAGAATGAAAGAAAAGAAAATGAAACAAGAGTTAACTTCCCCTGTTAACTCAAGCGAAGATGTCTGGAAGGCGGTCCAAGCTTTCGACGTCTTGGCAGTGCCCCCGCCAACGTCAGCGGCGGCCACGGATTGGCGGCATGGTTGTCCCACCCTGATGTCATTTCGAATCCTATAGGCTGACGGCGGAACTAGACCCAATCGACCTCCTCGGGTTCATGGTTATGCGTTCATGGACCACACAGACTTCACTCAAAAGAATTTTAGTATAAAGACGCGAGGACAATCCAAGGCAACAAGAAACATTCGTCAAATAAATCAAGGAGAGGAGGAAACACTGATTCTCGTCACAAAATCGTCTAAAGGTCATCCATCCCTCTGCGTCATGCCATGCTAACTGGATGAGATCGGATTCTCCTTTATCGTTTTAGCTCGTTGCACCCCGCAGTATGACACATTGGAAATCTTACCTCATTCCTTTTTTATATTTTTTATTTTCTATTTTACCCCTCGAAGGAACCCTACCAAGAGCCCGGTAAATACAAAGTGTACAATCTCATGCTTTATTTTTTTTTTTTCCTTCCAGGCTAAAATTGGATGGTCCCTAAGGGCCCAGAACTTCCCATGCAGAAGGTTGGAACGTCAATTATTAGACTAGAAAGTTGTTTGACGCAACTCTCTGGTGGCTGGTCTGCACGATTTGGTTCCAAATTAGTTGATCGTGATATACTACTCTAATGTGGGTAAGATTTGGGAGAATTGACAGTACTTGCGGTGACCAGTCTTTTTTTCCCTCTTCTTTCTCTTCCTTCTCTTCCTTTTGATCACCCTCCGCTTCTCTTCTCGGGGACCGACAGATTAAAAAGATATCTAGGAAGAAAGTAATTCCCCCCGTGCACTCGTAACATCCTTAGGGGTTGGAAATGATGTAAAAGGGAAGGGCTATTAGTCAGATTAATTGACCATGGGATCGACAATTTACGGTTTACTGACCACTACGTCAGTTGGGGTACTATGATTTCAGCCTGCATTTGCGAGTGGAGATGCTGGTGTCCTTCCCAATCAGGATGTATAGCACAAATCATGAACATCTCTCTCCCAACCTCAGGTGGGAATTTTGGGCATGACGGTGATCAGACAGAAGACTTTTTTTTTTTCCTTTTTACAGATCACAACATCGTTCAGCGAGAGAGAAGTATATAGTAAGTAAATTGAGGCTGGAAAGGCTGGACTTCGCATGTCTGACTTTTCTGTGATTCCCCACATACTAAACCAATCAATTCGTTTGGCCCGAGTGGGATGTTTGACTTACAACTTGGATATTAAAATAGAAAGTCACAGAAGACATGGGAACTCGAAATCCAGATATAATATAATATAAAGGACGGCTCAACTGACAATGAATGGGATCATGGATGGGGAACTGAGATAGAAGAATCTGGAGTTAGAATTCATATCTCATGCCGCCTTCTAATCTGCCAGAAATTTAATAGACCGTAAGGTTAAAAAGAACAGAAAGAAAGAAAGAGAAAAGACCTCCTTCCCTCCCTCTCTTTTTCTTTCTCGCTTTCTCGTTCATCCTCCAGTCCCGCTCTGCTTTCCCTCTGTGATTGATCACCCAAATTTCTATCGATGCTCGTTCCCCACTAACCGCCGCCCTGCGCGCTTCCAAACCTATCTCTTTGCCTATAATTTCTCTACCTCCAACTACTGCAGTCCACTTGGCCGGTGTCCAATGAAGTTGACCGCCTCTTGTTAAAGACTAGTATCTGTCATTGAGGGCTTTGTATGAACCGATTCATTCACCCCTCTTCACGTCTCTGTCGGTTCATCCCATAAGGTTAGCCGATCTACTGAATCCCTTCTCGTTCTTCTCTACTTATCCCTTTAATCTTTTGCTTTTGGTCGGATAATATCTGAATATTCTCTTGTTCCCAATCTCCATTAAGTGTCGCCATTAGAGGGAAAAACCCCCACCCTTTTTTTTTTTTTTCTCAATCTCTCTAGAGAGAGATTGATTATTGATCTCTATCGGTCTTCCGGACGGTGACCTTCAAACCCACACCCACTTTTGGTTCCCCTCCTTACCTATTCCTTCCCCTCCACTTTTTTTTTGTTCCTTTTTTTTCCCTTTGGATTTTTTTTTTTCAACAGCACAACCAAACCGAGAAAACGAAGAAGAGAAGAAGAAAAAAAAGAAAACAGATCCCCCTGAGCCGGCAAACAGAGCGAGAGCCTCCTTCACACATACGACTTCCGTCATATATTCTCGTCTTTATTATTCTTCTTTACTCTCTTCCTCCACTCCATCTATCATCCTTCTTGGGCTAATTCAGCCACATCCTTTTTCCTCCCACAGTTTGATAATTAATACCCGTGTAATTTCCGGTGTCAGCTTCTTTTTATTTTTTACATTTATCTTATTTTCCCCATCCATTTGCTCGCATTATACCCAACGCCGTTTCCATTACAAGTGTACCAGGTAGGAAGAAGATCCCTCTACTTCTGCTACCCCTCCTTGTCCGTCCTGATCCAGACAACTGTTCCTCTGCTTTTCCAATGTGGACCCATCCTTCATCCACTTCCGCGCTATGGCAGATTGATATTGACTCCGTCTTCTCTCCCACATTACTGTTTCTTCTTTCCATCCGAACCTCTCTATCCCTTTGCTTGTTGCCAACCTGTTTTCCTTGCCTGCAAGGGCCTTGGTACCTACCTAGATCTTCCATCTTATCTCTTGCGTCTTTAGTACTTGATCCCACCCCCCTCCCCCCAAAAATACCCTTGCCCTTTTCCTTGAACCCCCATTCATATCAAGAGGTGAAGCATCTCAATCCTGTCGTTGTTGATTCGTTGCCCCTCCTCCTTGCTGCCTCTGTAAACCAGTGGTCCCTGTGACGTTCCTTCCCCCCATTGCTTCTCCCGCGTAATGTCCCTATTGCGTAGGGCACTATTCAGTCATGAAGTCCAGTTGCCATAACACTACCATTGGTTTCGTGGATTGTCAACTGACACCGATTTGGACAAACAGATCGCTCTGTGTAATTTCAGTACTCGTGTACCTGTTAAACTCTTGACCCGGACTTATTAACCGGGTAACGTGACGCTTCAACAACCGGGGTTTTTTTTTTCTTTTCTTTTTTTTAAAAAAAAAAAATAAAAAAAAAAATATCTCGCCCAGAAATTAGGGGCCAGGTTCAACGGAACGACAGGACTTAACATTATCATATACAAAAAGATGGCGCCCACTACCACCAAGACCGTGGAGTCCCCTGTACGTGCCATACCATCACCTGGTCCGTTTGACAATGGTGCTGACGTTCGACTAGCCCAAGACCGAGGCTCCCCCGAAGCTTTCGGATATGAAAGACAGCATCGATCAGACCACATTTGAACAAATCCTCGAGATGGATGATGAGGATGATCGGGATTTCAGTCACGGCATTGTTTTCGGCTTCTTCGACCAAGCCGAGAGCACCTTTGAAAAGATGGAAAAAGCTCTGTAAGTAATAACCCCCATCTCTGAGGCTGAGTTGAGGGGCCGGGGGCTAACACCGGGGTGTTAATAGGGAAAAGGAGCAGCTTGACGAGCTGTCTTCGCTAGGTCATTTCTTGAAAGGTTCATCAGCTACTCTGGGACTGAGCAAGGTCAAGGATGCGTGTGAGAAGATCCAGCATTACGGTGCCAAGAAGGATGAAACCGGTACCAACGACGAACCGGATGATAAAGTCTCGCTGAAGAAGATTGAGAAGACTCTGTCGGATTGCAAGAAGGACTACAAAGAAGTGGAGATCTTCCTCCGCAAATATTACGGCGAAACGCCGTCCTCGTAAGTGGAGGCGGGGAAGTGGTTTAGAGCGCGAGGATAAATGAATGGGTGTCTGGAATATGCCACGTGAGGTGACACGCTTTTTCGCATCAAAACTGCATATTCGACATCATAACGGAAAGAGAAAACAACGCAAATTTATTTCCAGAAGCGCATTACCTCGGGTTGTTTTCGTCCAATGCTTGCTCTCCTTAACTCCGTATGAACCAAGGATATATTATTATGATGATACATGAGGTAGACGATTCGTTTTCTTTTTCTGTTTCATTTTTCTATTGTTCCTTCCTTTTCTTATTTTGACTCGACTTTCTCCGAGTTCCTGTTATCCTTTCAAGCTCTTGTCTAGTCTAGAGGTTTGTTCATAAACTAGGGGGGCCCGTTTCTTACCCCTTTGTGCAACCTATCATCGAGTTTCGCAAGGGGCAGGGCGAGAACTTCGAGTCCCGTGGAGACCAACCCTTTCTTTTGACACCGCATATGGTAGTTTCTTCTGTGTAAGTGAGTGTGTATCCGTGTATCACCGATATTCAACACAAGACCGGCTGCAGATGTCATTGACGGGGGTTGTTTCTTAAAAAAAAAAACAAACTACAGGCATGCATACCTTATATCACACCTGTATGGAACGAGGTATGACGAGTCGGCATATTTATTTTCTTTTTTTGGCCTTCATTTCTTCATAGTTGTTTAGATGATGAAGGTCTGACTTTGACAGCATCAAACCGTGCATCAGCCAGCTCAAACCACGCAAACGAAATTATCCGCAAGGTGAAAACGCCCACTCTTATGTAGGAGGACTTGATACTTTCTCTGTTTGGCTTGCGGCGTTTCTTATAAATTGCGCTATTGCTACGAATGAATCTCCGGAATATGGGTGAGGACATGTTCTTGAACCTGATGCGTTCGAGCATCAACTAGGCCTGATCAAAATTGTGCCGAATATCAAATGCGTTGAGGTTGACCAAATCATAATCTGCTTCGTTTGTCTTGTACTTCCATCCACGAAGGTGTTCATCTAAACCTTCGGTCCCCAGATAAAACCCCGGGTAAACTCTTCGCGCTGTTTTGCGCCTGTCAGCATATCTCCCGGGAATGAGCCTGTAATTTCAAATGGTTCCCAAATCGAACCAGGACGTCTATCATATAGTTACACCACAGCTATACCAAACCCAAGCTGTCATTTCTTATATCCAACAACGGGGTATAGAGTAACCATCCCGCGGGATCGTGACATACTCCGGATAGATGCCTCCTAGCCAGTGAAATGACCTGGGGGCTGTCATTCTTCCCCTCAGTTTGTCGGTAGAAGGTAATTTTTCGACCTGACACACCTCTCGACAGACAAAGACTATCTTACAAGCAACTAAGCACGCACATCAACAGGCAATCCGGCCCATTACCTTTGTACATCTACGGAGTACCATCCAGCAGACAGGCACCGTTCTCCAAGTTAGTACCACATCAGAGTAACACAGCCCAAACAACAAGCCATCTTGCCCCGTCTTACAAATCTCTGTATAAACAGCAGTCCTCTCACCCCCAGTGATTGCTTTTATCCTTTCGCTCAACTTCCCCGAGGGAATTCTGATTCCCAGACGAGTCCTTCTGGTCCGGTGGGGATGTTGTTTGTTTGTTTGTACTACTTGTCGGTAGGTATGGGTTTGTCGTAGTTGGGGGGTTAGGTATACAGAAGTAACTTTCTTTGTACCGAAAGAGTCAAAGGGGTAGGTGCCTGTGCGGTATATGGCGGGTTGCACGACAGCGGGAGGTTAACGTTCCTTATGTCAAGGTTTTTTTTTTTACTTTTCTTTATTTTGGGCAGTTTTGCTGCGTTGAACGTGCGATGAGTGAGGGTGGTTGAGACTTGATATAGGTATTTATAGATACGGATATGGATATAGATATCGGCGGGAGTGAATATACTAATATACTATACAGCATGCATCACTTGGGATATCATCAACAAGATTAAAAAATAGCAAGGGCAAGATACACTAAACCCATACATGAAGCATACTTCAAACAGACCCCCGTTTGTTCCCCCTCCCTCTTCCTAAGCAGTGATCGGGTGTACTAAGACTAAGGCTCCCCCCATCGTTTGATGTCCTGACAAGGATTATCAAATGTCCAGGGGGTTTGGATCTCCTACTAATCCATTAGAGACGGACAATATAATATACTACATGTGAACCACGCTTGTACCTCGCTTTAACCCATCCCTCAAAAATAGTTCGAGGCTTGTTTGCAGTAAACAACTTGGTATACCTCTCGTCTCAGTATCATGCCATGCCATACCTGTCCAAACCTCCCGTCCATACCCCCAAAATATGTACATACATACCTCCCTTCAATTCACATTCCTAATCATAGAGAAACGAACAGACAAACCAAGCCCCTAACCAGCAACAATAAATCCCAGACTCAAAAAAAAAAAAAAATACCACGTACACACCTACAAATCAAACCCTAACACAACCCAACCATAATTGCCCCTGCACCCGATCCGTCCCGACCCAATAACGACTCCCCGCTAAACTCACGCTATAGATATCACAGGATCCAATCCTTCATACATATCCTGTACTTCGCACATACGTATGTACATACATGATAGATAGAAATCGGATTGGGATCGAGGGTAAGGGTGTAGTGTTTATGTGTATGTGTATTTGTGTGACGTGGACCAAGGATTTGACATGTCTGTTTTTAGGTAAATTATTATTTATTTTTTTTAACACACCACCCCCTCCTCGCTTCCCCTTCGGGTCACATCGAGGGGACGGGGTTAGTGGGTGGTAACGTACATATGTATGTACTTTGTGTGCTTTTTCTTGATTAGTTTAAGAAGAGGACGTGGGTCTGGGTTCTATCTATTCCTGATTTCGAGTGTTAGGTATTAATTGAGTTCATTGATTTAGGTTCTTTTTTTGGTGATTGGGAGTTTGCTCGTTGCTGAGGTTTTTATATCAACTTGTGACTTTTGTCGGGGATGGGTTCTGTTGGGCCGAGAGCCTCGAAGGAGGAGTTTATGCAGGCTTTGGGGTTGAATTCGCAAGATCCGCAACACGAGCAGATATACAGGGCTATGAGGGTGAGTTTTTCCTCTTCTTTTCTTTCTTTTTGTTGTCTCTTTTTTTTTCTGTTGTATTTTGTTGTTGGGTTGTCTACGGGTCGTGTGGTATCTACATCTGTTGTCTATGGATTGGATGGGTACTGTACAATGGGTGTGGGTGGATGATTGATGCGTGGAGCAGGATGAAGCGATTGCTGTTTATAATCGCCTTAACGAAGATACTTCGCATCTGCTTGAGAGTGTAGCGAATGACCCGTTAACACGGCCGCCTTTCTTCTGGCATCATATTCGTCCGGAGCGTCAACGGTGGGGGATTATCGAGATCTCGCAGAATGCTGGGCTTTTAACTCGTCCGTTTTTCGCTCGTGGTGCCATTACCGGAGAGTACGGTCCGAATTGGGTGGCTGGGTGGCTGCTGTATAGTGTGTTTCGGTCGAGGGATGTTCGGAATAATCGCAATCGGCGAAAGGGGGATGATCATGGTGGGTTGTGGTGGTGTTTGTATGCATATTTTTTGGGCTTGATATGTTAACCATAGTGCAGGACAAGGCTCGAAGACGAAGAAACAAGAAGAGGATGCGCCGCCGAAGAAGTATTATGATCCGGTGAGGAATGGGTAGACAGGGGAGGCTGCGGGGGATATGACGGCTTTATCACTCTCGAGTTCTAAAATGCGCATGTTACACCACTTTTAATCATCTTCCTCGTCTTCTTTCGATCGACTCGATCCGTTCTTTTGAGCTCGCTCCTTTCTTAAGGCTTCGGTCACGCGTTCGTCTCGTTCGTCTTTCTTTTCATCCCAGACCACATTGTATTCTGCTGCAATAGTTTTGATCTCCTTTCGCAATAAATTTCCTTCATCGATCAGCGACTCCCACTCCTGGAGGTCGACCCCCTTCGTCTGGTACAGCTTCTTCTGTCGGGCATTGATCGTAAAATCGAGCGCTGACTTATAGGAGATTTCCCGGTTGTGGTAGAGAAACCATAAGTAGCCCCCCATCAGAGTTGACAAACTGGCCAGGTACGTCACCGGCTCCATGGTATCCCATCCCAGGTCAGTCTCAAACGTCAGCTTGTACACGAGGTACCACCACATGGAGAGAATGCCGAACCCTCCTATAGCAACGCGCTGAGCTCCCCTGTGCGCTAAGGCGTCGCACTCATGCTTGATCTCCGCGATACTCTGGATCCTGCCGGAGATATTCCGCAATCGCATTCTTAAAAAGTGCGTTCGCTGGTTGAAAGAAGGAACAGAAACTTGGACCTGGCGCAGACCAGCCGAGCCCCCTTCGATACTGACGATAAATTCCCGGGCCCGAGAGGCATCACGGACGAAGTCACCAATCTCGGTGGACTGGGACCAGCGGATGAAGCGTTCCTCCATGTTGCCCTTGCCGGGTTCGCCCCGTCGGAGGTAGCTGTATGTATCATCCTCCTCGTCCCGTCGACGACGCCGTTGCCTGGCTTCAACTCCGGCCCCGATTTCGCCCAGTCGGTGTACCTCAGCATCGGTCGCCTCATACATCGATTTCTTGGGCTTGACAGGATCATCATCAACCTGAAGCGCAATAAAGGATACAGCAGGTGGCCTTGGCTTCGCATTATCGATCGACACGGTGGGAATCTCGTCCTGGATAAGACGTTCAAGATAGGATAGAGGCTGCTGCGGATGGACCAGAATAGCTATTGGCTCAATGTCTTCGACAGTTAATCTTCTGTGTCTCTTTCAAGTCACTGTTCGGAAGCGCCACATACCCTTGTGTTTACTATTATGGTTAGCCGTAGGTAACGGGATAAGGAGCTTGAAGAGCCTCGACGGCGTCGTCAACAGTTTTCCTGTATCCCGTGCTTATTAGCACCCCCGACGTGGAACCATCGTGAGGAAGCTCACCCACCCTTCTTCATTGCACTCGCAACCTTGGACTGCGATTCCTGATCCCCCTTCTCGCCCTCAGAGCCCTGCTGCTGGTCCTTCTCCTTAATCTCAAGCCTCTCCAATTCATCTCTCATTTCCCTCTTATCCTCCCGAATAGAGTCCCAATGCGCGAACCGCCGCCCCGGTACACCCCAAGCCCCTTGAGCTTGTCTCCCAACCAAACCACCACAAGTAACCCGCGCCATTGACGTGGGATTTGTATACACCCTCCCAATCCTCACCCGTCCAACCATGCCATAAATCCCAGTGATCCGACCCACAACTGCCCTCATATTAACCAGGCAGTTGTGTCCCTTAAACCAAAGAGAGAGAGATCTAAAAAAAGGGGGGAAATCAAAGAATCATGAATCTACTAACAAACTATAGAAATATAAGAGAAAGAAAGATAAGGAAAACAAAATCTATCTACCCACAGGAGCGTTGTTTATAACATTGAACAGCCTTCCTCCACACATTTTCTCCACAGTGACCGTACCATTAAACGAGTGAAACGTGCTGCTGGCATCATAGCATCATAGCATCTTTTTCTTGGGGGGAGAAGCTGGTATACGTCATGGTGAGTCAGCAGGTTAAGCATTGGGGCTTTAGCCGGTTTGGGGTTAGTGTGATCGTTTCAATCAATAAGATCATGTTTGCTACGGGTTGTGCCAGGGAAATTGCTGAGAGGTGTAGTATTTATGGTGATGGTGGTTTTAGAGACATTTTGTGTGTGTGTGTGTGTGTGTGAGGTGCGTTTGTTGTGTTGACTTGGAAGTTAGAAAGTGGGAAAGTAAGGGTGTTGAAAGGGTTGTTTTGGGGTATAAACTTTCTTTTAAAGTTGTATTTGAGAGGAGTATTCTTGGGCTTGTTATGAGGCATGTCTTTCTCTTTCTTTCTTTCTTTCTTTCTTTTTTTTTTTTTTTTTTTTTTTTTGTTTTTTTTTTTTTTTTTTTTTTTTTTTTTTTTTTTTTTTTTTTTTTTTTTGAGATGGCTATTGTGTAACCTTATTTTTGTCAGAAGTGAAAACGCCTCTTTTGTGAAACACTTACTCCGTAAACGCTGCTCATATATACTAGTGGAGAGTGAGTGGCTCAATAGACCACCCTTCGTATTCCCCTGGGGAATTGAAAATTCTTAGTGTAAATTAGCCTTTGAAAGAAATTTTTTTCTATGACTGGCTAGATGAGCCGATGAAGATTTCGCACATTGATGTTTGACGTCGCACGGTTTCCGTATTCTGCAGAGAAAGGATACTTTTTACCTTTATGTTACTCAGCTTGGGATATACATAATTTAGTTGCAAAGTGAAATCGAGGGAGGGGTGGAGAGAGATGACACCTGAAACCTGAGGGCTAGACTCCAGTTTCTGTCGTACGGGCACTTGATAAGAGTAGCTGTTGTTGTACTTGATATATGGTTGCACAGGTACCCATATTGTAAGAGGGATGGATGATTATACTCATACTCGTATAGAATTGACTATCAAAAAGTTTCATGCTATCGATTGGATATGCAGAGAGGACGCTGGATAGCTCAATGCAGATGCAATAATGAACACTTAATGTTAAATCCATACTCAGGAATATTGTGAACATGCGAGCAGACTGGGGTATATCCGTGGATGGCCCGATTATTGGGGTATGGTCACACACACACACACACACACACACGCTTCAATTGAGAACAAAGCACTTCGATCTATCTGGATATTCATGTCATAAGTCATAAAGTCATTAAGCGTCCGCCCATATCATTCTGCTTTCACATGCCAAGGTTCGGTTGACCAAAATTTTTGATGACAGTAGGGACTACATCCCACGACTGCCGAAGGCGAGGGCCCTCGAGGGAGCGGCGTGCCTTTCCTGACTAAATCTTCCTCCTTCGTAGCTTTCGGGGCTGCTTCCTCCGCTCCTGCTTCCTCCACTTGTCGAGGTATCGGTATCATCGGCGTAGCGAGCCTTTCGTCCGGTACCTATCGCCACTGGGATTCCTTGGACTACCCCTCCGTGGTCATGTCCAGCTGGATACATGCCATCGTTGACGGAGAAGTTACGGCAGATGAGATATGCCCGCATGGCGGCATTCTCCCGAGCCAGGGTGTCGGATTGAAAAACACCGTCTGTCTGGTATTCCCGGTTATTGACGCGGACAATGCAGGTATGCCCGGTAGGGCCTCCATAGGACTCGTACTGGGGCTCTGGCCAGCGGCGGCGTCGGCAGAGACCTGTACGTATGGTTATTGAACTTTGAACTTGGCTTTAGTCAAGACTGTAACATTCGGAAGCCACAATGGCATTTCTCCGGGATGTCAACAAATCAAGGAATGTGCAACTGAGGAGATCCATAACTGATGCATGAATACAGCCCGCTTTCCCCAAAGACTTGCCAGGGAGTCCAAAAAAAAAGAAAGAAAGAAAGAAAATGAAAAAAAAAATGAAAATGAAAATGAAAATAGATGAGAGAAAAAGGTTCACAAGGCGCGATTGCCGCCTTCGAGCCAATAGAGGTAAGAGATCTTTTGAACCAGAAGGTGTAGAGTTGGGCACATTTGAACAGAGACATACATACTCGCAAGGTATAGGATATAGTACATCGTGAGGACAGGCCGCTGTCCAATAGAACGTATGGTACAGGGGCGTATCGAATCAGTATTTGCTGTCCTAGATCTGTTGACACTGCACTCGACCCTGGCAATCACACCGAAAGTATATAGAAACAAGCCTATGCAAACGGCGCTTGTTGATGCCCAATGGCCACGTTCTTCATATGACGTTTAATAGGACTTGCTATTTTAGAATAGCCAAGATCCCGTCACGAACAACGGATCGGTGGAGAGAACTTAGTATAGATTTAACCAACTTTGGCAAAGGAACGAAAGACCGCAAGCAAATGGAACTAGCGGATCATGGAGGACAGCGACATCTCAGACAATGGCAGCAAGCAAGAAGAAAGGGGAAAAAGAAAGGAAAGAATGGAAAAGAAAGGGAGGCAAATATTATCATTCTAGCCAGGTATAATCGGTTCAAATAAACTGGCGGGGCCCATTAAGCAGAGTCAATGACTTAGGGTCAACAGAGAGGCAAAAACAGAAAAACAAAAAAAAAAGGGCCTAAGAGTAAAAAAATCAAAAATCAAAAAATCGAAGGGTCCTTTAATCGGGTCAATTGAGGCATTCTCCACTGAATTAGTGCAGGTAACAGGTGAATTCCATGAGCCATTGCGGATCTAAAATGTCCTAGCTTTGTTCGTCTCGAGTCGTTTCCTTCGGGATGTCGAAAGCGTGGATTGAAACGTTGATGTGCTGGCATGGCTTTTCACCAGTGATCCAGTACTAGAAGACCCAAGACAACTTTGCTCCATATGCCACGGTGTAATTCGCCGCCGATCCAGGCGGCTAAGATTGACATGTTGCTCAGGATAACATTTTCCGGTCAAATCGTCATGTCGGACTCTCATCATTCCTGCAGAACGAGTGCCGGTGCCTTGGGTAAGGGTTATAGTAAAAAAAAATTTAGATAAATAAAAATAAATCCCTTTTTCTTTTCTTTTTTTTTTTTAAGAAAAAAAACCCCCTCCTTCCCTTCTTCTCTAGTTCGAGTTAGAATTCTAGAACCCCGCATTATAGGACGAAATCTAAGGTTGATTGCCGTTGTTCCAGAATCAGGAAGCATGGGATAAAAAAATATATAAAAGAAAAGAGGCGGCGTTGTGGAAGGCCACTAATGCATACAATGATGAATCCCAACGAGAGAGGGGTTCATGTCGCGCAGACGAAACCCTGGCTGTATCCCTAAGGAGAGATACAGTATGTAAGATAATCCCCATTAACATAAAATGGATTTCCGTCTATAGCTTGTAGAAGAAGAAAACAAAGCCACTTTTCGAAAGAGGCAATTAGCCACGATGACCTAACCCGGCCATCTAATCCAACCAATGTTGAGGACGATCAACGATCACCATTGACTCGGTAATTGATCCGAAAACGTCTCCCTATGAGAGTTTTGGCCGCTTGGTCGGAATTTATTATCATACCCACCCTGTGATCCTTCCAGAGGGGTTTCCCAATTGGAAGGACGACGATAGATGGGCAGTTTCCATCAGGAGCGAGCGGCGGCTCCTAGAAATGGACGGATATCGTTACAAAACCCCGATATAGGCGATGATCAGCCGTGTGCAATAACGGAATTGGTTCTGGATTTGCGCCGGTGGATCTTTGATCATATCCATTGGATGAGCCACTTCCGTGGTTGGCAGACAGGCATCGGATGCACTGATGAGTTGGCAATTTCGTGGTTTGGCGCGGCGGGGAATCCATGTCACTTTACACGAGATGAGGAGGGAAGTATAACCATCATCCTGCAGAGTAGCAGTCAGTCAGTAATGGTTCATTTTCACTGAGGTCCCAGGCATTTCGATCGTTGTTTGCATCATCCCCATCTCCGTCTCCCTAACATTGCAGCAGATTGCAGTCTGTGCAGTGCATTGTGGAAGGCTGCCTTCTTTTGTTTTATCTCTCTTTTTTTCTTACCCACGCTTCCCAGGCTGAAAAAAGTTTGGATTTAGCCTTTCCTCAATTCTCTTTGTCTATGTGGAGGTTATCTTTTCTTTTTTCTGCTGTGAATATCAAAGGATACAAGAAGGCATGGTGGGATTTCTTCTAGACGGGAGGTAATTGTCACGATGGAGATCCTTGACTGTACCAGAGGAAGTAAAACCCTAAGAAGAAGAGAGTGCCAAGCACAAAAAGAAAAAATCAAAAGGACTGTTATTAAACAATTTACTTTGAGACCTGGTCGTCGAGTCCGCCAACTAAATGGGCAACCACCGAGTTAGTCACACACGGGGAATTCAAGTTCTGCACGAAATCAAAATCATCATGCAGTGTCCTACCACTGTTGTCCCGTGATGTCCTTCCCACTCACAGATTCAATCCCTTACGTCTTGTCCCTTCTACATACATTCCGTGTTTACTGGGAGACAAAGTGCGACATGGTGTCATTTTCAAGGGAAGATTTAGTCCTACATACATCTCTACTATACAAACTTATAACAATTTCGCATATAGATCTTATCTCGCCTGTAGTATACCCCACTCGCCTTGACTTGTCCTCTTCTCGTTTGTTCAGCATCAACTATAACTCAAGACGTGCATTTTCGCACCATATACGCATATTCTCGGCAGCCTGATGGGGAATAACATAGAGGGGGTGGAGCGCTGTGAGCCGGTCCTTCTCGTCGAATACGCTTATGTCTGATCCGTGATCCTCCGAGGTAGTGACAGGAAGGAACTTCCAGGAAAACGCCGAGGAGTAATCTCCCCTAGAACTTGCACTAGCATTAGTATGGTAGTGGTGATACTGAGCAGTGCTAAGTCCCGTGAGTGTATAGCATGTGTGATACGAATCTGGATGTCTGTGCTCTGACGATTAGCCTCGACGACTACAATGTAGATAGAAATCACAATGGGTTGAAGCATACTTTCCGGGCTTGTCACGAAGGCCTCCATTCTTCCCCTGACAGCAAGCAAGAATATATCTGGTCAAGCCTTCACGGCTATAAAGGTTGCCGGTTAAGGTCTGACTAGGAGCTGTAGCTGGCTGGGTGCCGTTAATTGCAGACTGGATCAGCGGCCAACAGCCTCCCACCCAAAAGCTGTAACACCCATCCACCAACTTATTGGTCCGTCCAGCGAATCCTCCTTCCGGGGCATACTGTCGAGCGGAAAGCCATGATAGGAGCATTGGAACATCCATGCATCTAATACCTCTCAGTAAAAAGTGGGGGAGTAGCAAGCTTATGCAGCACCTTACCTGGAAATAGTCTCTTCGGGTTTGCCTAGAATGCATAAGCATGCCAGAGCGCAAAAAGCGTAGGCGCCATGCGCCTCCGAGCCGGGACTACCGGAGATGCCACCTTCAAACGTCTGGCCTATGGCCTATGAGCACTCTCATCCAATGGTCAATGGTCCAAATTAGTATGCCACTTACATCTTGATAGATAATCTGACAGGCCACTCGTGAACGTTTCGAATCCATGTTTCCGAGCTTCGGCATCAGGTGGCAAAGTATTTGGCAAGTTAAGGAGCGATAGAATCACCATCGCGCAATAGGCGCCTCTGGCATGGCACTCCGTCAGATAGAGAGTAGTGATGACAGATAGGAGAGCTATTACCTCACATCTTCTTCCCCGCCCTCGGAGACTCTAAAACCACCGTCGGGCTGCTTCAGCCTTCCGAGCCATCTCCACCTAGTCTAGGTTAAAGGAGCACAGATTTTCAACGATGACAGCTATGCAACCTACATGGTCTTTCGATCAATCATTTGGAAAGCCTCTTCGCCACCAACCATGGCGAGGGATAGCACGGCAGCATAGGTGGGTGCGCAGTGGGACAGTTGGCCATGTCCTCCTCCAAACCCACCAGTGGGATTTTGCATAGGCCTAAACGACGTAATTATCCTGGGAAGGAATAAGTTTAGATAATTGAGTTACCAAAAACAGCAATGGACGATCATAAGCAGAAAAATGATCGGTGATACTACAACAATGCAGATAGTGGCAGCCCGGCACTTGCTTACCGTTCACGGAATTGACTGGTATCTTCATCTAGTAGAGTTAAGCCCGCTAAGGCCCAGTAGACCATCCAGGGACGGCTGGCATCGAGGGCCACGAAACTTGCCGGATAGTCCTCCAGCGAGTCATATAGATAGGCGATATGATCATCACGATTAAGTGCCGGTACGCCAAAGCGGTTGAGCTGGCCCTTCTGACAGCTATGGATACCTTTCAGATATGGTAAGCATTTGTTGACGGTTTCTTCTTGCAATTTAGTTGTTTCAGTGGTGAGAGGGTCTTGGATGATCGGCAGCTCCTTGAAAAGCGCCGGGATCGCAGGATGTACTTGAGTTTCGCTCATTTTGCTCTGCTGTTTTGGACGATCCTGTGAAACCGTTGTGGAAGGCAGGCGGCTGTCTGCCGGTTGGTTAAGCCCGATGCTCGACTTTGCCGCTGGTATTTGACTGGTCGAAGCGAAACGAACTTTTCGACGCTGCTTTCCTGTCGCTGAAGTGACGGGCATGAAATTCTCCCTAGAAGCTTTCGGATCCGTGTATATAACCCTATGGTCAAAGAAAGCTCCTATTGATACTGAAGTTGAAAACAATAGTAGGATCACGTTTGACGATCACACTCCTATTGTTCCGTTTATCGGCAATGGGGAAACGACATCTCATTGTTCTTTTTTTCCCACTGGCCGCTGGGTGGGTCACCCCTCACTAAGGTAGACAACTTTTGCCCTATGTGCAATTTTTTACAAATCCCACCAGATGAGAGATATGTGGGAAATGGATTGGGAATTACTATTAATTCTAAACCGACTGTCGTTGCACAGTAGTAGTAGCTTCCTGGATGCTAGATCTCAACCCACGTTCCTGTCCTTCTCCACGTTTGTGTCATCGAAAAGAACCCGTGGTCCCGTGACCCGTACGTAGTATGATTCCTTTTTCCTCAGGCTCCAAAAGCCAAAAGCAGAACCAACCCCAAACCAGAGGCGGAATGGATCGCCCTTGGTGGGCCGAGACAGCAACCCAATAATATCTTTGATCTAATCCGGTAATCGTACTACGAAGCCTTTGTTGGTCTAAAAGGTGATCCAATTCTTAATCCTGACTAGCTGTTGATCAACTAACCTAGGTGTCTGATGAAGGGCTTTCGGCTAGGGAGCTAGTCACCCTTCCGCGCAACGTTATGCAGTGTACAACACAACATACAGAGGGCATCGTAAGGCAATCTGATATCATGAATGAGATACTACCTCTGAACTAGTAGAATGGTAACCCTTGTACCGCAACCCCAATGACAGCTAACAAACGTAAGCGATGATGGTCTGCATATATCTTGATTTTGTCAGGATTCAAGGTTTAGTCAAGGAAACGCGACACTATTCCTGGGATAACTGATAATTCGCACACACAGACCACATCCGGCTGCATTCCCACAGAGCATGGGTGCTGATCAACCCAAATGGAAACACTACCCCTTAAGCGCTAACCTCGCCAACAATATATCCGCCATCTAGTTACTACTTATGGAGCTACGCTTTTCATGTGTTATTGCATGCGGTGGACGGCGTGGCAAGCTGCGAATCAGAACCCAAGCGAGCCGAGCTGTTTTTAGTGGTAGGCAAATGGAGTTTAGTTGATGGCCTTCTTTGAGGTGGAGACCACGGGGCCTTCGAAAAGGTTGAATTTCAGATGCAAAACGGTTTCCTTACACTACGTAGATGATCCCTGGCAAATGCACAACCTTGTCTCCTTTTTTGGGTTCTGGTGGACGTGACCACGATTGACTTTGTCAACGCCGACAACTCTCAGGCATTTGCTCCAAAGAGCCTTTTTGGATCTATCATCTTATAATCTTCATAACCCGTTCTTTGCTTAACCCTTGGTAGTCGTCAGATTAACACGGGTTAAGAGTCAAGAGAAAGCATACAGTCAAAATAAAATACAAAAAGCTCTCGGAAGTGAAACACAAGAGTGGTGTGTAGAGTAGAAATATATACATACAGTGACCATCTCTAATATATACTATCGAACAACTTACCTTTCATTTCTTTCCCTCACGAAAACTGTCGAGTAAAAAGAAAGAAAAGAGGACAAACAGGCGGGAAAAAGCGATGGCTTTAGTAGACCACCGATTATCATTATCAGCATCTCATCAATTATCTCATCTTCTCTGCCAAGGGAAGAACTAGACCAAATTGATCGTCTTTCTTGTGCCCAGAACGGCGCTGTACGGTATCGAGGGTAATAATGAGTTGGAGCTACTGCAAGAGTCAGCCGCCTTGTTGTTAACATGTGTGCTTCAGCGATTGAATGTTGATTAGGACAAAGCTATAATTGGTAGCCAATATTGTCTAATTCGTTCGTGCAAAGGATGCACCTCTGGGCATTCATCCATACACAGAAGCATAATAACCCATAAGAGACAAGCGGGAGGCCTTCCCGTACCAAACCGTGCGTACGAATATTGTCAGCGGGGTCTTTCCGAGCCCCAATACGTATTGCCACGACCGACTGGATCGGAGGCAACTGCCAATTAGCAGGGAGCATCATCGATCGTGAGGGTTTCCACTGATCTTCTTTCCCGAATGTGTACCCGTGTCTCCTAGACGGAGGAAACCGTGGCTGTACCGTGGTACTCGGGTAAACGGGACCAGCCTCTTTCTACAGTAAGACCATATTATCACGTTTGTTGTCAGCAGCAAAACATCATCATTGCTCGGATCTGTACAGGAAATGCAATTGAGAGGGGAGGAAGGGGGCGGGGAGGGGGGGATGACAGACATTTGTGTCAATGCCAATGGCTACTTACTAAGACATATGATGAAATAAGTGCAGACGACTGCATTCGAAGTATGTGCCTTCTTTTTATGTACATACATACATACTTTTGAAACATAATCTACTTTTCCTACTCTGTACACTGTACAGAGAGAGTACAACAAAAAACTTCCGCTGAAAGTGCGGCGCTAAGCACGGTAGGGTGATTAGTCGATAGAATGCATGTGTGTATTCCACTAGCGTATCGATAACCGTCGGAATTGGAGATCAGAATTAGTGATTATCATGAGACTAGTCAATCTAGGAATGCGAGATGTAAACTATGACCATAATGACACACACTTTCACACACACACACTCTCTCTCTTTCACTGGAGTCTGTTTTCCTAGGGACATACATGGATGAGGTAGTAGGGTGTACAGAACGACTATACATACAGTACAGAAGTAGTAGGTGGTACCATACACACACATCATTCGAGGCTCTAGGACTAAGCTGTTCTAGGATAAACACTAAGTTTTTTTTCTGGCCACGCACAGTCTTACCACACAAGAAGGAAAGTAAAAAAAATTAAGAAGGAAAAAAAGAAAATAACTAATACTAGCGGCGTGGCATTTGTATCTTGTCACGGTAAGCCAGTGGGAAAGCATGACGGGAAGGCGGATGACCCAACCTCCCCACTCAAGAAGAGTAAGAACTCCATCCCAGGATCCCCTAGCGTATCTCCGGCCGACGCAACTCCCGCCTCACCGCTGCTTTGCTCCCCACCGCTTCACGCCCGCCATGGCCTCATCCTATCATCCTCCCTCTTCTTCTCTCTTTCGTACCCCCGGATTCTGGGCTTTCTGCTCTCCCGAAGCCCTTTGTCCTCAGGCTTCGCTGCTGCCGATTTCACTTCCGATTCTACCTCTTATTTGTTTTTTGTACCACCCTCGTCTATCGTTTATTTTATTTTATTTTTGGATGAATTTTTCCCTTTCTTATTTCTTGTTTCCCCTCACCCGTGGTAAATAGTCAATTGTCACCATGTCCAATGTCGATATTTCCAGCGACGGCTTTATCGGCCTGGATTATGACTCGAGAAACTACCTCCAGCCTCAGTCATGGCCCGTGGCGGTGGACCACCAGGCCTCCCACCGAACAGATGGAGCGCGAGACATTTCTCCCTTGCAAACCAGCGGTCACGCATTTGAACAGTCCGTAGCTCAGGATACCAATCTGATGGTCGACTGGCAATTTCAGCACATGCACCCCCACCTTCATCAGTACTCCCATGAGGAGACCGTCTCCGCACCCCAGTTCACGGCCGCAAGCTATGGGATGCCTATCCAGTCCTCTCCCATTGATTTAATGTCCGCTGCACCTCAAGGGCAATTGAGCGGAAGTCTCCTAGACGGTCCATATCTGCCTCTATCAGCATCCGTTGACATGGTTCCGTTCCCTTATCAAGATCTCCAATCTGATCTGATGACATTTCCGTCCGATGGCCTGGCACATGGCCTACCAGAGATGACCTCCTATGCCGCGCCACACAACGTAATAGACAGCAACTCGCCCGCGGACACGTACTTGGAAGTCCGTTCGTTGACCAGTTCGAGCAGCGACAATGGCTGGAGCACCATTGAGCCGCGCCGCTCTCATGAGTACTTCCCAGACCAAGGTATCTTCATCAATCCCACGCAGACGTTGCATGACAGGAGTCTGTCGGAGTCATCCTACTCGACATCTTATGGCAGCTTCGTAGAGATATCGAATCCAGTCAACTCGCCCAGCTCGGACACCAATTTTGACACTGCTTTTAACAACACGATGACCCGTCGCGTGTCATTCGACCATACCTCGCATGGCTCACAGTCTCCGACTGCAGTGAGCCCCGTGGCGATTGTCCGACCGATTCCTGTCCCAATGAAGAAGCCTTCGTCGCCCACTCGGTCTACCGGGTCGCAGGCCTCGTCTACCTCTCCCCCGACAAGGAAGCCATCTCGCAAGAGCCCTATTGCCGCAAAGACTGCCGAGACGAAGGTTCGGAAGCAGTCGCAAACAGGAAAACCGGAAACCGAGAAACGTGTTGGAAAGCGGAAGGGACCGCTCAAGCCAGACCAGCGGAAACAGGCCAGTGAGATCCGTAAGCTGAGAGCGTGCCTCCGCTGCAAGTTCTTGAAGAAAACTGTAAGAATACTTAATTAGCTCATACAAGAAGTTGTTGGGAATATTGACTGACCATTAAAACAGTGCGACAAAGGCGAACCCTGTGCTGGCTGTCAACCATCACACGCTCGGTTATGGCAGGTGCCTTGCACCCGTATTGACATCAAGGAAATCGGCTACTTCATGAAGGACTGGAAAGCTGACTACGAACGTCATATCTCTCTTGGGTTCTCAGTAGGCAATATCAAAGGATTCTCAGAGCATGAAAGGACTCTTTTCATCACCCACGGCTATGGACAAATTCTCCCGATCAATGCTCGTGAGGTTTATGTGCGCGATGACCAATGCTTCAGTGTCGACTGGGTAGAGGCGTACAACCGAGGGCCCACGCAGTATGAGGTGGAGACAGCTAAGCTGTCTGCTGGAATGGAAGGCATTTCGCACGCTATGTTGTCCGATTACCTTGATCGCCACATCGATGGAAACGGCACCTTCGAGAAATTTGTTGATGATTACTTCGGAGGCACACCGTTCCTGACCCAGATGCTGAAGACCGCGTTCCGGTTCTATTTCCGCACGAAGATGCCCGTGATCCGCAAGGCTCTGAAGCTTATCATTGCCTACAATCTGACGCTCCATGTCACCATGGTCGAGGGCCTGGGCGAGGAAGAAGGGCTTCTCGGAAAGATTGAAGATGAGACATCTAAATGGAAAGGCAAGACATTAGCTCCAGTGATGATCAACTTCCAGATCAAGTGTGCGATGGCAAACATGTGGCGTGAGCTGCAGAAAGACGTCTTGGAGGAGCTTTCTAGCCTCTATTCCAGCGTCTACAGCGGAGAAAAGCTTAAGAACTGGCCAACCATCTTCATCCTGGCGTCAATCCTTTTGGCCGTCTGGGAAGAGATGCAGTTTGACTGCCACTACCGTACTCAGGTAAGTTACCCTTGGGATAGTATTGAATTCTGCACAGGTTCTAACGGCTGCAAGGATGCTGCTGCTGTCGATAAGTTCTGCACCGACATGGAGACTACTCCCGTCGGAGTTATTGTTGGCTTGTTCCAAGCGATTTCGCAGAAGCTTCCCGCATTCACCGAGTGGGAAACACAAAAGCACCACCACCTGCTGCTCTCGAATCCGGATGTTTGTAACACAATGACTGAGGTCCGCCAACATGTTACGCAATATGGTAAGGAAGTCGAACGCTACGCAGTGTATTAGTTTACCAGACTAACCTCCGTTCAGAGAGCTATCTCCGTAGCCGCTCCAGTTCGAAGTTTGACCGCAACGACTTTGACTGTTTATCGAATAAGTTTGTTTCAAGACTTGTTGTCCGCGCCAATTAAACGATAAGTTATGAGAATGATGGTACATTGCGCTTGCTTTTCTCACGGCTTTGGAAATGACGGCGTCTGCGCGGTATGAAACTATGAAGATATGCCGGCATTTACGATTATGACTCGCATTAAGCCATTAGCGACTACGATCGTTCTGTTCCTTCGTGTTTTTTTTCGTCTCGGTCTTCTACATATTTATTTTATTTTATTTTTTCCTTTTCTGCCAGTCTAGCCCACAGCTTACTTCATGTCTTGTTTGTTTTCTTTTCGTGCTTTCGACTTACACACACTCTCTTTTTGCTTCTAGTGGTATACCTTTCTCGCACAGTATTTAAACAGCGATGATGAGGATCACGAATGTCATGATATTATATGGTCACGAAATGTCTTCCAGCAGCTGCAAAGGATGAGCGCAACTGAGTTGCCGACGTATAGTGGAGGGGAGGTCCCGCTTCATGATGCTGCTTTTCTGCATTTGTGTGGCTGATTAGTGTATGCGTGTGCATGTGTGCATTTGTGTTCCCTTTTGGTCTTTTTTGCCATTATTTGTTACGGGTATTGTATTTCATCGGAGTGTGGGAAGGATTGTGTTGGCATGAAGTTCACCAATGTTCTTGTTTTTAATTCCAAAGCGTGCTAGCATGCTGCACTGCCCTTGTTTGTCATGAAGCGAGGGTAAAATTATGATTCACATACAGACAAACTTTCTCACTATGTCTTGTACAGATTGGACCTGGAGTCGGCCACTGTAGCATAATCTTGAGTAACGTCTGACAATGAGTTGGTGTGTTCACAGCTAATCTCCCTCGGACTCGGACGAATTCGGGTATCTCAGCATACCGCCATGTGTCGTGTACAAAGTTTCTACTGGATTGGGGAATGGTCCTAAAATTGGGTCCTGTGCTACTGCTCCATTGAGAAAGAGGGCTTGTCCCTCACCGTACCCTTCGCACCCTCTTTAGGAATCTGGTAGACTATCTATTAGGTAGCTCACAGACCTCTAATTATACACTATTTGTTAGTAGTATTTAATAGCTCCACAACAAAAAAGTACGTACGCGCCCATATACGTAATTTACTCTTCAAATATCCCATTTATCCAAGAAACTGCCAGTAGAACGAGCAACATTGGCACTCAATCGTAAGATGCCCATCGTCTAGACACGACGACCCGCCCTCAACCCCCAACTCCACCCCGACCTCCCAAAACGTCTCCCGCAATGACCGCTGTCCGTAATGACTACTCGCCTCCGGCGGGAACTTAGCCGACTCCACCGTGATACTCTTTAGATCCGGCAACTGACATCCACCACCCAGTCGAGGATCAGTGCCAACGTGCGCAGATCCGGCGCGCCCCATTCCCTGTACTCGTGGAACCGCAAGGGCCGGAGGCTTGGTGGCAGATGGCAATCTAGACGGTGGTGTTTCTCGGCGCTGTCGCAGCGTAGGACCTTCGGATCGATCGTGAGCTGCTGGAGGCGTTTGAAAGGGTGGAAGTCCACGGGTGGGCAGGTTGTGTGCAGGTAGAAGTCTGGGGTGAGGGTGAGGAGGGAGTGGGCATGGGGTCTTAGGGCGTTTAGGATTAGGCTTCGGTTTGTGGGGAAGTAATCTGGGTGAGTAGTCCATGGGGAGCCTTTTAGGGTGAAGTTCTGCAGAGCTTTGGGGAGCTTGGGGATCTCGTGGAGGGTTTGAGGGGAGACATCGCCGCAGAGGAAGGTTAATGTTTTTAGTGATGTGGGTTGGGGCTAGGGTTGCTGGGCCTGGATTAGTGTTTCTGGGTCCAGGCCGGGGATACTGGCTGCTACGAGGGCGAGGTTTTGTAGTTTTGGGTGGAGGAGGATGGTCTCGCGGGAGAAGTCTCAGAGGTCGCCTGTTTCGTGTTGGATGGGGGTTGGTGTGAGGCCGTTCATGATTAGTTCGCCTTGAGAGGTGTTATAGCGTTAGGTGGTGGGCTGACAGACATGTTGCTAACTTAGGAATGGAAGGACAGCTGACATTGGCCGAGCGGATTGCTCGAAGAGCCAGGACCAGATCGTAGATAAACTGTCGAGCCTTGCCCAAGGCTCGTAGTCCGGGTCATCACGCGCCCTGGGAATATCGTTTTCGAGGCCTTTGACGACAAGTCGCCTCAAGTTGACTAGGCGGTTGTTTGTCGGTAACATGCTCTCCACGAGGATTGAATAGTACTTCTCCTCAGAGGGGACACCGTCAACATAGTGTTAGTGGATCACAAGCTCCTGGACGTATTTAGCGCAGACGGCTTTACGGTTCACGGCGTAGATAAAGCTTTCCCCGTCATGATTGCCCAGATAGACGGACTGGTAGAGAAATGGCTCTACCAGTGGTTGGAGACGTTGACAAGAGCGCGCGAGACTTGTTAGAGGGACTCTTGATGGAACTTGGGCTAGAATGGCTCTCAACATCTCCGTTGGCAGATGGAGCAGTTGCGCGGATGATGCCATTGGCGGAGACTTTCTTTGAGAAACAAATCACCGTAGGTCATGGACGGTTAAAACACCTACAGCTGTGCAATTAGGTTCTATTATCTGGTATATTCAATTAAATATATCACACCAAAATAGATTACTGCTATCGCAGGGCTTGTTAGATTAGTAGTACCTAGTCGGTTTCAAAGCCTCGTTGTAGAGACGAAGTAGCCCATCGTAATTCATAGCACAATAGCCCCCAGTGGGCCTTATTGTACCTAGAAGTTCATTGTACCGCCTCATTTACCTCGGTAAATTTACGCATGCGTTCGAATATCTACGTACTGATGAAACCATCTCTATCAACTACTAAGTTCGAGTTTCGATTGTTGCATGGGCCTAAACATGGTGTCCTTGAAGACTTTCGAAGTAAGCAAACTCCCAAGAAAGGACGAAAGGAAGGGCTTCTCAAAACTGATCCAAAAAAAATGGCAGAAATCTCAGACTATCGACTTGAAAGATGATGTATATTGTATGTATGTAGTTAAAACACAAGGTGATTGTAACGAAGATAACTCCTATTTCGGTCACCTGACTTGGATTCGTTAAAGCGGCGATGTTTCGGTACAGCGTACAGCCCCGAGTCTAGAGCAGGCTGTCTTTACCTTCCTATTTAGGAGTGGGGAATTACCGGATGCGCAAGGTCGATCACCTGACCCTCCTGCCGTTAGCGCTGGCCGGGGCCGGCTCAGTGACCCAACTATTAGGCTACTAAGAGTGTCCACTCCACTGCCCCCCCTCCTCTCTGGGCGATAAGCCCAGATTCACACGTCATCGCTAACTTGCAGTTGCAATGAAGCTTTCATGGATCATGGGTTTTCTCTCTAATACATCAACGTGAAGGGAAGAATTTAGCAATTTCCACAAATATAAAATTTTTTAAAACCTCTGACATAGGGTTTGTTTCTATTATAGGAAATGGTGTAGAAAATATGGAAGATTTCCGTTCGACATGCCGACTGGTGGCGTCAGTGGCGGGTGCGGACGGAGTGGTCGTCCTAGTCCGTTGTTCTTCTCTTAAACTGACAGAAGACTCTTCCCCCAAGGTACGGATGACACAATTCCTTCGGTTTTCGATGGAATTTAGCCACCATTTTAGTGAAAACTCTGAAATCAGTATTCCCCCGAGTACTACTAGTATCACCGTACCATAATTACGCTGCCCATAGACAACAAGTAGGAGCCGAGAGACGGTCGACTGAGTCATCGCTCGGAACATTTCTAGTAGTTTCCCCCCCCAGTTCAACTGGGGAATCGCCGGGCGGAGGAACAAAGGATCGCCCTCTGACTGGACGGAAGAGGAGAGGAATGTGCCAGGATATGCCAGAATCCTAAGGTTCGACCTGCGCTTATCCATTTAAGAGTGGATTGACCGCCATCGTCCATCCTTACATCACGTTATCGACCTATCACTGACCGACCCTGACTGACTAAGGCGCTTCGCCTCCCCTCATCTCTCCTGACCACCTACTTAAACTGTTCTCCCTCCTTCTCCCCTTCTCCCTCCTTCATCCTTCTATCATCCTACCAGCCACTGAGACTGTTGTCCACCTATCTTCCTCTCTTCCACGTCTCCTAAAATACTATTTGATATCTCCTTCCTTCTTGATTACACTACAATACTTTCGTACACGTCACGATGCAGATCTTCGTCAAGACTCGTGAGTATACCTAACACTTATCTGCAGCCCAGCGCCACTTGGCATTTTCTGACATTCTTTTCTCATTCTAGTTACCGGCAAGACCATCACCTTGGAGGTCGAGTCGAGCGACACCATCGACAACGTCAAGAGCAAGATCCAGGATAAGGAAGGCATTCCTCCTGACCAGCAGCGCTTGATCTTCGCTGGCAAGCAGCTCGAGGATGGCCGCACCCTTTCCGACTACAATATCCAAAAGGAATCCACTCTTCACCTCGTGCTTCGTCTCCGTGGTGGAATGCAGATTTGTAAGTTCTCTGTCGCCACCGCCACCTTGCCCAGATCGTCTGTATCGAGAATATTGGCTAATTAACTAATTCTCTTATAGTCGTGAAGACCCTTACCGGAAAGACCATCACCCTTGAGGTTGAGTCTAGTGACACCATTGATAACGTTAAGAGCAAGATTCAGGACAAGGAGGGCATTCCTCCTGACCAGCAGCGTTTGATCTTCGCTGGTAAGCAGCTTGAAGATGGCCGTACCCTGTCCGACTACAATATTCAGAAAGAGTCCACTCTGCACCTGGTTCTGCGCTTGCGTGGTGGTATGCAAATCTTCGTCAAGACCCTCACTGGAAAGACAATCACGCTGGAGGTGGAATCATCCGATACAATCGATAATGTGAAGTCAAAAATTCAGGACAAGGAAGGAATTCCCCCTGACCAGCAGCGTCTCATTTTCGCTGGCAAACAACTTGAAGATGGTCGCACCCTGTCTGATTACAACATTCAGAAAGAGTCCACACTTCACTTGGTCCTTCGTCTCCGTGGTGGTATGCAGATCTTCGTTAAGACGCTCACCGGCAAGACTATCACATTGGAGGTTGAGAGCTCAGACACAATCGACAACGTGAAATCAAAGATTCAAGACAAGGAGGGCATTCCCCCAGACCAGCAACGTCTCATCTTCGCCGGTAAGCAGTTGGAAGATGGACGCACGCTCTCCGACTATAACATCCAGAAGGAGAGCACTTTACATCTGGTCTTGCGTCTCCGTGGTGGAAACTGATTTCTTGTTTGATTTCTGCTAGCGCACGGCTCAACTGGGTTGGGTTGCCTCGCATGGCGTTTGGTCGGTTTTAGGTCTTGATGAAATATGGTTTAAGAGCACACTGCTTTCCGTATCACCACTCGAGTTGTGGTGCATTACATAGTTTCAGTCCTTATTATTTACAATCTTTTACTAGAAATGAACAGTGACCGATTCGTTCGGTAGCTTTCTCGATGCTCTAGCCGTGTACTTGGATGATTGTAGACAGCGTAGTTTCTTCAAGGTTTTTGTTTGTCGGCAGGCCTTGTTTGGTTTTCTATGCTACATGCGATTAGAACAATGATAGTTGTATGAAAATGCGATAAAATATCGGTATAAGTCCCATAAAGTTGTCGACTTTATCCAAGCCGTTATCGCTCCGCAGCTTCATTGCCGCAGCCCCTCTCACACGTGACAGCGGCCGCCCGAAAAGGCGGGACTCACCCAAGCTATGTAGTAATTGAACAGTCTAGACGTTATATAGCGAGATCTTGAAAGTTGGCTGTCGCAGTAACTCGCAGAGTTCAGAAATGTGAGCATCTATCGGGATGCCCTCATACTTCTATCACCTCGCGATCGAATTATTTGCACGCCCTCCATCTGACCCCAGAGGCACCTCTCATAGTGCGGACGATCAACCTCCAACGTCGCTATCATTTGACTCCATATGTGAAGCTTTACAGCCCTTTCAAAAGCGATCGCGACGCTCAGCTCGCCATCATTCGAACGGAAAATCCACAAGCTCTTCAAGATTTCTTCCTAGTGACGCTTGCAGCTCAAATCCAGCCACTCCCACTGCACTTCACCCTCACCTCTATACGAGATCGCCGACCAGCGCCCCCGATTTCGAAAAGGACCTAAGATTAGACAAGCTTTCAGTCGAGTGCATTGATATGATACCTTCAGATCAGGAGACAATATCCCTGAAGCGGGCTGATAGACGGATTGATCACAGGGACAATCTTGTTGCAACGGGTATCGGTACTGATATTCTGGGTGGCCTACGTACAAAGGGTAGATATATACCGCTCGATCAACAGACGTCTGAGAGCTCCTGGGGAATTGTGCATCTATACCGAGATACGCAGGAGACGCCATATCTAACTGAGGAGGACTATCCCTTATACCTGAAAGGTTCCGCTGCTGCAAGACAACCATACGATGAACTGGGTGGGGGTAGCAAACCGCGGCAGAATGCATATGGTGAAGAACAGTCTTCCTCCTTGCATCCCGATGACGAATGCACGACCCTATGTATACTTGCCGTTCCGTCCTATATGTCACCATCGGACTTTCTAGGGTTTGTCGGGGAGGCGAGTATGGATAACGTTAGCCATTTTCGGATGATCCGGACTGCCAGAGCGAATCGGTATATGGTCTTGATGAAATTTCGCAGTGGGAAGAAGGCCAAAGAGTGGCAAAAGGAATGGAATGGGAAGGTCTTCAACAGCATGGAAGTGAGTGTCTACTTTCCCACTCCAATATTCTTGTTGAATTAATATACCGGGTGCTAATACCTTGTGGTTTCATTGAAAAGCCTGAAACATGCCATGTCGTGTTCGTGAAAACAGTAGAAATCCAAGCCGTAGATTCCCAAACGCAGCATGGGGGTACCGCCAATCATCAAAGCTCTCTCTTATCGCATTCCGCGACCAGTCCCCAGCGTGCAACCATATCCTCTACAGGACAGTCCGGCTCCATATCTTCGGCTACACTATCAACAAGACCTCTTGCGCCTCCCACACCGGCCCTCATCGAGCTACCAACATGCCCCGTTTGTCTAGAACGCATGGACGAGACCACTGGCCTGCTGACTATCATTTGTCAACATGTTTTCCATTGCACCTGCCTACAGAAGTGGAAAGGTAGTGGGTGTCCCGTCTGTCGCTACACGCAAGACGAGTTTCGCAGAAGCAGTCAGTGTGCGCTCTACGAAGACGAACAGGCCGAGTGCAGCGTGTGCCATTCCGATATCAACCTCTGGATATGCCTAATTTGCGGGAGTGTCGGTTGTGGTCGTTACGATGGCGCGCATGCCTTTGACCATTACAAAGAAACCTCCCACGCGTTTTCCATGGACCTAGGTACGCAGCGTGTCTGGGATTATGTGGGCGACGCATATGTTCATCGTATCATACAAAGCAAAACCGACGGCAAACTTGTGGAGCTCCCTGCTGCAGACAACAGTGCACTTGACCCTCCAGACTGGACTGATGCAGTGCCTCGGGAAAAGCTAGAGAACATGAGCGTAGAGTATACTCATCTTCTCACAAGCCAGCTTGAGAGCCAGCGAGCCTATTTTGAAGAGATTGTCGAGCGCGCCGTTGACAAGGCTTCGCAGGCCAGCGCGGCAGCAGCCTCGGCGCAAGAAGCAGCCGACAAAGCCACCGCAAGCTTACTCTCATTACACGCGCAACACGATAAGCTGAGCAATGAGACTCTGTCTACCCTCGAAAGGGACAAGACCCGTGCCGAGAAACGTGCAGAGAAATTCGAAGCCATGGCTCGCAAAATGGAAAAGGAGTGGCGAGAGGAGAAAACAATGAACGAAAGTTTGATGCAGCGCATTGAACACCTGACCTCGGAAGTTGAAAGTCTTAAAGCGACGAATGCAGACTTGACCGAGCAAAACAGGGACCTTACGTTTTTCATCAGCGGCTCTGAACGACTTAAGAATGAAGGCGAGGATATCGTTCAGGGTACTATCAGTGTTCCCGAACCCCAGACCAGCAAGAAGAAATGTAAAGGGAAGGGACGAAGATAATCGATAGAAGCGGATTATATTGGCTCATCGCATACCCGAGCAGCATTGGGTGTTGGTCGGAATCCATCAGCTCTACGTCGTAATCCAGAGTCCGTCGAGCACTCTATTCGGCATGTTAGATAACAAGCTCCTTTCACCGTTCAAACCACTCCCAGCTTGAAGCATGCAGATCCAATCTGGGCATAGGCAGTCGTGTGTGCATGCACAAGGTATGTACGAGAACACTTGTGGATGTTGAGCATACCTCAACATCCCACTCGAAGTTTGGTCGTTCTATCTCAGCTTTTGATTGCTGCTTAGACGGATGCCACACGAATCAGTTTTACCCTACCTCTTCTTGTTAACGAACGATCACGAATTATTTATAATGCTGTCAAACTCATATTGCTCGTTCATTTGCTTAGCCTTAGTCTATGTGTAATCTACAGCATTATATATACACGCTATGATACTGTTTTACAATTCTCATCGTACACCTCTCTGCCAAACCACAACCCTCAATTTAGCGACAAAGGGCCCAGGCCCAACCCAACACACAACTTCAAACCCCCTTCCTAATAGCCCAGAAATAGTTCCCCCACTCCTCCGACCCGGGAACCAACTTCCACCCAATACCAGGGAAATACATCACCCCAGAACATTTCCACCTCATCCCCTGTAACGCATCACTACCACCACGCACCGCGACCCCATCCTGACTCCGCATCAACCCCTCCTGAGCCCACCCATAAAGCTCATCCGGATTAACAAACTTGCTCCACTCGTGTGTCCCCTTCGGAACAACCCCAATCGGCCACGGCGCCTCGGCAATAACCTGGTTCACGAGGAACGACGGAAAAGTCCGCGCAATAGTCGACCCAACCAGCCACCCACCCGGCCGCAGAACCCGAAGACAGTTCGTCAGGAACGCGAGCGGCGAGGAGCCGGCGTTGGAGTCGACGTGCTCGAGCACCTCGAACAGCGTGACTACGTCGAACTTTTGCTTCCCGGGTGTTTCGTGCATGGTTGCGAGTAGGTCTTCCAGCGTGCAGTTCTTGTAGGTGAATTTGCCGGAGCGGAGGTGCGCCTCGACTTTTGGATCCGTGCGCGCGTGGCCGCGGGCAACTTTGATGAGGGCTGAGGTTGGGTCGATGGCAGTTATTGAGGCTGCTTGGGTGATGGTTTGGGAGGGGCTGTTGGCGTCCGTGGGGATCGTGCGTGCGAGCGATTCGGCGAAGATGCCGCCGCCGCAGCCGACGTCTAGGTAGCGGAGGTTGTTGGCTGGGGGTGGGGTGGGGTTTTCGGTGTTGGTGAGGGGGGGTGGGGGGCTGTCAGAGAGACAGGATGCGATGAAGTCATGGCGGAGGGGGTTCATGAGATGGAGGACCCGGAAGGGGCCCATGGGATCCCACCAACTGCTGGCGAGGGAGGAGAAGTGAGATAGTTCATCTGCAGAGACGGAGGTGGAATGTGCTCGCTGGGGGGCGTTGAGGTGGAGGAGGAGAGAGGTGACCTTGCGGAGAGTCGGACGGATGGTCAACATTGTGAATTATGTTGGTTGTTGTCCAAGAGAGAATTTGTCGCGAGGGTGTCAAGTAATGATCAACGGTGCATGGATTTCTTAAGAATGAGGATGTGAGAGCTGGTAGTCGGTTAGTGGCTGCATCGGGCTAGGAATTGATCTTAATACGGTGCATACTTTTATTTTCTTACCAGGAGCATCACCAATTGGTTGACCTTATTATGCTCTCCATCTTCTTGATAGTCAAGCCGAGGATTGAAGATTGAAGCTTTGAGTTGCTATCGCGGGTTGTTTGGCTTTGAACTCCGAACAAACACGCCAAGAACTTATGTCATCCCTGCTGGCTTTGTTTACTTGCATCTACATCTACATTTATGTACATCAACTGAGCTTCATGTACTGTCCAGTACTGACATCTACTCCTTATTCCAAAGGACACGATAATCCACAAAACACATCCATAAATATCACTAGCTTCATACATCCAAATCCTCGCGACGAGCTTCCCCTTCAATACGTAACATAATACGAGTACCAACTTACACCGACTCCTTCGCCCATTAAGCACCTAAACCCCTACCAGAAATGGGGCTATCTCGAACGGAAACCTGCCGCAGTTCATTCCTAACTAAGGAAGAGGTGGTCGCACCCGTATCGAGCTAACCATCTGACGGACTGACCGGATTGTCCATCCATCGCATCCATCTAATCCACCAGGTGGGCCCTATGGTGTCCACTCGATAGTTCTACGGCCCTTCCAGAAACATTCCGTCTCTGGTCATATGCTCCCCATCGCTCGAGTCAATTTGTCGGTCTGGACAGCTCTGGTCTGGCCTGTCTGTCTCATAGAGACATAACCTGCATCTCCGACGAAGATCAATGTTGATCAGTTGAGGTTGGTAAGCTGTTGGGGGGGGTTTCTCTTTGCCTGGATGGTACTCACGTGTAGGAGGTACTCCGTACTGTGTGTGGATGGCTCTGGGCTTGGGTATTGTTGTACGTACTGCTGATTGTGCTAATATGTTTTGGTCAGGACTACTACTACTAGGGCACTTAGTCTTCTATGAAGGGTAGTTTTTTTAGGGTAACTAGGAACGTTCATTGGTTTATACTATATAAGGGATGGCGTTACAGCCTTAAAGTCTATTATTATTATTTTTTTTGAATTCCCCTCTCGGTATGTCGTGGAATTTTCCTATATGTTTCTTTGAAAAGCGTTTGGAAATATCTCGTGAGTATTTGGGTTTTTGTGTGCCGGTTCATCTCCTATGTCCTGTAGATTTGTATCACACACGGAAAGATACATATCGTGCCTGAGGCCTCGTTATCACCACCGCTGTTGCCGAAATATGGGTGAGGCTACTGATTTGTCGGGTGACGTGCAGGCCAAATATATCATGCACCTTCCCTTTCGGTTCTAGAAGGAAGGATCGAAGGGGACTGGTATCAAATGTATCACGTGGTAATGGACCTTTTTAGGTATTGTCCAAACATTGGAACGGAGCATATACCGAAGAGCGAACTTTCCGCGGTGACCGAACTACGAGAGATGATCGCCCTGTGTAATCTTGACATTGTTGACCCGTAGACTAGGTGCTCATCCCAGCCACCGCGGATGAGAAAATCCCTCCTATTCTTGCTCAGGAAAAAAGCACTAGAGGCATATGTGAAACCGGCCAAACAGCCCGCTGGTAATGAGCAAAATACTAGCGGTCCAATGACAGCTCTAGGATATTACTGCGATCCAATAAACTCCGTACCCAGAAAAAACTATGGACGAGCGTCATGCGTCCATCCGTCCCTCTCCTCCAGCCACAGCTCCGGGACCCGACCCCAAGCGCCCCTGACTTTGGCGTCGCCCTATATATTCGACCAATAAATTTGGAATAGAGAAAGGGGGAAAAGGAGACGTGGGTCCAGTTGAATCATTGATTCACAACCAACACGGACTTCTGCAGACAACTTATGATATTATGATGACCTAATGTCAATCATTGACGTCGATGGTTAGAGAAGCAATCGAGATTCGCGAGACGTAAATTCGCTTCAATAGAGAAGGGGGAAAGTTAAAACTCCCCCAAAATTTCTTTTGGACTCGTTTATCTGAAGCAATGAGTTGACTAATGTTTCTGGTGGGTTTCGTGTCTAGAAAAAGGCCACAAAGGATCCTTGATTCCATGGTGAGAGAGGGGATGCGCTCCATAGGTGGGCAAATGACTGTGACACGCCCCAGGCACCAGGGGACCTGACCACACATCACGTCTCAGACCAAGCGTCCGAGTGGATTATGGCGTTACGCAGCCGCAACGGCACATGGATGGATGCTTTAGAAGGCTTCCATAGTCGTTCCAAATTTTTCTAGAAGGTCTCCGGAATACCGGACTCGCTTGGCGGGCGAACGAACAGCTGTAACTCGCAGGCAGGATTCCGTTAGTGGGTGGCTGTGGAGCCCTCTCTGCAAGAAAAGGAGAAGTAGCCGTAAGATGATGAGTCCCAAAAATCCTGAGAGCGTGGGAACACCGTCGCAGCCTCCTCCGTCAGGTCCGTACACTAGCAGCACTAAACTGACTAGCTGCAGTACGACTAAGGCGAGATGGGGCTAGGCGGTACTGCGTTACCCGCACCAGAATGTCCCCACGGTGCATTACCGCTTGCTTCTCTCCCCCTTCGTAATTAATCCTTCCCCTCCTACCTCTGTTCCTATATGCGAGTCCTTCCCGCTGGAGGTGATGTGATAGCATGCAGTCAGATGTGACATGCAGCTTTTTTGGGCCATGTCTAAGGACCGAGGCAATATTGTCCCTGCAGATGTACCATGTACGTGCGCGCGTACATCCGTACATGTGGTTATGTACCCGTACTCAAGATGTGTTACGGAATTTCTGTACTCCATATCCGTGCCTAGTGCGAGTTGAGGTTCTCTTACCATAGCCAAGGATCACATCTGATTCCCCATTATTCGAACCTTTCTAGAAGGAAATTAACTTTCTCATCGGTTGTTCTAATCTCAGGCCATGTTCGACACCCTTCAAAAGGGGGTCTCATCGTTTGGGGTTAGTTATGTTGTCTAATAGTCCTATCATGTAGGATGATCGAAGTTAGTGAGTACCTCCTGCCCTGAAATTTCGTCAAGGAGGGGAGGAAGAGAGGGAGGAGGGACGCTTATCGACCGATGTAGGGTCGCCCTGTCTTTTTGTATTAGTTCTTATGTATTATTTATTTATTTATTTTTTGTTTTTGTTTTTTTCTCCTCAATCACTCTCTCCCCCACAGCATAGTTCTCTGGTCCGACTGTTTTGGAAGGATTTTCCAACGGTATTTCCCTGGAAGTTCATAGTACAGGGCAAACCCACGCTGTGGGAGAATATGCATTGACGATCCTTGACGGTCATGAAAATATGATGGGTGTGAAATATGCAGACAGTTGCAGGTTATGGTCGCACGATAGTGAAAAGGTGCACACTGTAGTCCCAGAGTAGACAGTTCGGCTAACATTTGGCTTCGTTTGTTTCTTTTTCTCTTTTCTCTTTGGAATCGAACGATTTAGACCCCTTGAAAGAGTTCTGGGGTAGGGGTAAGTAAGCTTCTAAAGGGGGCACGCGCTCACCATATCGGTTCCTGGCTATGGCTTCAAGTCTACCTGTGATTGGTCTCTAACCCTCTTCGCGTTATGCGGTATCAGAATCATGACGGCTACGATGCTTTAGGATCTTCGGCCGAACCAAACAATTAGGCGGTGTTCTTCAGCAGGCATAAACCGTACACGCGCTCTGGATCAGAAATAGAATAAATTACTTCTTCAGATCGGCACCAAGCCGTATCCACACCCAAGAGCGATTCTCGCACGGCCAAAGAGACGGGGAAAGCCACGCTGTGGAGCCGGAAGCGCTGAAGCCTGAAGGTGACCTTCGAGCTTTCGTTCGGTCGGGTTCGACTGGAGCCACTTGGGGGCTTTTAGTGGAAACGTGCGAAGCTGTAGTAGTCTCCTTCCACTAAGTCTTGTACTAGTAGTCAGTAATACGTCTAAGATGATAATAATAATAATAATAATAACAACAACAACAACAACCACGACAACGACAATCATAGTGACAAAATAACAAACGAATAATAATGGTGATACAGATTCATATCAATAATAATGCCGGTTAATTATATATTAGAAGTCAGCTTACCCGAATTCATAATAAAAAGAGGCAGAAGTTGTACTGGGGAGTGGGATATGAGAGAAGAGAAAGAGAGAAAGCATCGGTGTTTTGGAGCTGTTATGGTCAATACCAATAATACCTCTCTTACTTCATCTTCCCGTCAAAACAAACTGTTTCTCCAAAACCTCCGAACAACTTTTTTAATTTTTAAATTTTATTATTTTTTTTATCCCTCAATATCATCATCCTTTTTTTATTTTATTTTTCAAAATCCTTATTTATTTTATTATATTTTATTTCTCTTACTCTTTCTCGCCCATCCTTTTTTGATATTTTTAATTTGTCCCTTTTTTTCTATATTTCTTTTCTTACGACTGGATAAGGGGTATAAACCAACTGTCCGTTCTCTTTAATTTCCATTCCCCCTTCTGTTCAAATAAAGTCCGTGAGGCGTTATCCAACCATCTACTCTGTTTTCCACCCCCTCCGCCATTGGAAGCCCAATCGAGCCGCTAAACTCCAACCCCGATTTTTCTACTTGACTCGAGTTCAACCTTGTTCACTCCTATCTGTCTCGTGAAGTATCTTCGAACGAGCGCATAAACCCTTGGACCTTATATCTCTGTAAGTATTTCTGTCGTTTTATTGGGGTTCGGCTTGTCCTCAACATCCCCGCTGGTTGGTCCCGATGACGCAGCTGAAGGGAAATGCTGCCCTATATCCTCTTCCGCTTTCTCGTCCCTATTGAAACCATATAATCGCTTCCCGACCCCAAGGTTGCCTGAGATAGATCCCACCTGTGGCTTTGTCGCTGAGTGAGCAAGTTCTCTATCGGATCTACTCAGAGGAGAGCTTGCGGCTCTACAGCCAGGAACAGGAACCTGCCACGGAACGATCGCCCAGTCCAAGCGAACTTTGCTGATATGGTTGTCCCTCGCACATAGGATTCGTCGAATTACTTTCATTCCCTATTTCGAGAATCCACCGCTCTTTGCGCTGTTGCGAAACGCATCCTGCTCTTCCAGAGTACGAAGCTCCAGTGGCTGTATTCGTCAGAATCAACCCTTATCGGCGACTTCTTTGAAGACATCCAACCATCCCTCTTTATACTCTTTATACCATTCGAGGTCGCGTGGAGGTGCCGACTAATCGGTGTGGCCTTTCAATCATCGAAAGTCCAAAGTTCTGGTCGAGATTGCGCTCAAGAGTAGCCCCCGCTATATCTCAAAAAAAATCTCATCGTGCTGCGGCTATCCGACGAAGCTTGCATCTGTGCCTTGGTCCGCTTGGGGTTTTCGGAATCAATCTGTGGAGACTGTGGTGAGCATCAAGCTCTAGAAAGAAACACACGAACTTCGGGAATTTGGTCCTCTGGCAGGAGTGAAACTGTTGTTCGGTTGTTTAATTTTCGGAATCGAAACCCATCTAAGAGCCCGAAGTCGCCCCCTGTCTTCGTTGCTCACATTCTTGATTGTGAAACTCTAAACCCCTCGATTACTTGACTGCTGAGGCAGAAATTTCTGCAGACCAAACGAGGTGAGCCCATGGTTTTTTGCTATTATTTTCTGATTAGTATTCGGAGAGGGTTCCGTGCAACCTCTTTTGTTTTTTTTCCACTATCGACATAATGAATCTGACTTTGGTTGATTCTTGCATAGTCCTGCACCACCTTCGTCTACTATAAAATTTCACCTTGCGTGCCACGAGGCCAGCAGCTGTCACTTGTTGATCTCGCAATTCGGTGGGATTTGGTTGTCTTGGAATTGGAAGGTACGCCGTGGAGATAATCCTACGGCTACTTGATAGAGGATTTTTGCAGGATAACCTTGATTTGTCCTTGACTACCGTTCCTCAGCTCCCCGCTGGGTCGGGTCATGGACATCACAACTATTTTGAACAGAAAAGGTTCTGCAGCCATGGTCGCCGCAGATTTTGATCAACAACAATTCATACAAAATCATCATCTTGATACCTCGTCGCCAAAGATGAAGCCGGAACCTGGTGTTTCAGAGGCCGCTGATCAGCCAGTCCTCTCGTATCCTCCCCATGCGCCGCTCGGTCAAGTGCAAGTGCCGAATATGCATCCGGATATGCGATACCAACCGCAGCCGCATCCGAACCCGGGGCTACCACTTCTGCAAAACCCCTATGTACCGGGGGGATATACAAGCGCCCCCCAGATGCCGAATGGTGGCGCCCCTCAGGGTAGGACAGACCCTCCGCCCAAGACATTCCACTGCGGCACTTGTAGCAAGGGATTCGCTCGACGCAGCGATCTTGCGAGACATGGTAGGCTTCTAGCAAAGTGATTCTTTTGTCCAATTAGCTGACAATGTGTAGAACGAATACACTCTGGTATTAGACCCCACGCTTGCGATTGGCCAGGGTGTGGTAAGCAATTCATTCAGCGCTCTGCCTTGACCGTCCATTCTCGTGTCCATACGGGTGAGAAACCGCACATGTGCGAAAGGTGTGGAAAGGTATGTATTGCTGCTTCGCTTTTGGCAAGAACTAGTCACTAACATCTGATATCATGGATATAGCCTTTTAGCGATTCGTCCTCGTTAGCCAGACACCGCCGGATACATTCTGGAAAACGCCCTTATAAATGCCCATACGCCAATTGCCAGAAGACCTTCACACGTCGCACTACTTTGACCCGCCATCAAAATCATCATACGGGCACTATCGAGGAGGCGGCCGCAGAAACGGAAGCCAACCTGAGGCAAAATAAAGAAAGAGCAAGAGTCCCTGGAGACGGAATGTTCTCTGATCATGGTTCTGTCCATTCAACCCCTTCTCCGGCCCACCACCCCGCTATCTCACCAGCTGGTGATCTTCCTCCCCTAAACATGCCTCGTACATCTGGCGAATACTACAGCATGGGAAACGGTTCTATCCCTCCTCACGTCCGCGGAGATTTTCCCCAAGCTAGTCCTCGGGCTTCTCCAACGGCAACTTCTCCATCTCTGTCAAGTTTCGGTAGTGCTCCGCACCCCCGGCCCTCTATGACCTCCCACCCGTCAGGTTACGCCCCCCCTCAACCGCTTGAGCCACCCGCGAACAACGACCATCGGCCCAATAGTGTTAGCGGAAGCCCCCATATGACAAGTTTGGGTTGGGCTTCGCCGTCACACGGTAGCATCCCATCGCCGGGTTCCGCAAGCGATTTCGGTTATTCTGATCCTAACGGCCCAGCGTACCCGAACTCGATGCCTCCTCACATGTACTTTCCCAACTCTACCATCCGACGCCCTACTAGCACCGAACCTGAGAACTACGAGATGAAGCCAAAACTTGGCGAAAGCGCATGGTCTACACCGGTCTAAGGTCTCAATGAACAGCAGGACCTCTGATTTGGGACAAGCAGATTTGGTTCTAAACCATATACCCACGCAATGTCTAGGCTCCGGTGAAGAGTTTGGTATTTGCATATCTTTTCCCTTTGTTTCGAAATTATTTCATTTGTTTTCCGTTGCAACCTGCATACCAGCATTTTTTCGTTATTTGATTTTAATTTCCTTTATCATATATCGTTGTGGATATCCGAGATGTTATTGTCTTAGCATTCCGTTTGAGGGTGTAAGCGCGCTGGAAGGAGTCCGGGCTTAGCTGATTTGATTCCCGTGTTTTGATTGTGCTCTCTATTTGTTCTTCTAATGTGCGATATGACTCGAACGAACACAAAATAAATAAATAGAGAGGTGGGAATGGTTCATGGCTAGGTGGACGGGGTTTTGGGAACTGGGTTTCTGGTCTGGTTTGATTTGGTCGCGGTTTTTCGGTATCATATACCACATTTTTATCATATATTTATTGTGCATCATCTGTCTTCTGTTCCCGCATCTCCTCCCTTGTTACATTATACCTCATATCCATTTAATATCCGCCGAATTGTCGCCATTATTGTCCCCTGTGTTTCCCTGTTTCCTTTGTCCCAATACTTACCCATTGTAAATGTTTCGCTCCCTGTATGATAGAGAGATAGTGCTTAATTTGATACCAACGTTACGGGTCTTTTTCATTTTTATTTTTTAGATTTGGATGTATCTACGACCTCTTATCTAACAATCCTAAGTTCTCGTAGACAGAGAAGAGCAATACCCTGGATTAATACTATATATGTATATATATATGCATGTATGTACACCACAAAGAGCAAGAGAAACAAGGGAATACGGTGAAGTATCCTGATTTAAGCTAATAGCAGGGAATGGATCATGACTATTATAGGTCCATTGTTGTTGCATTGAAGCCTGTGTTCGGGACAGGGACGGGACATGAACAAGTCAGGGGATTCGGGTTTAGTCGCGAGAAGAGGGCTGCGGCGAAGGAGGTGGATGAGGCGCCTTTGCCGGAGGAGAGGATACCGAATCGGAGGAAGACTTCAGAGGTGGTGACGAGGATGGAGATTATGATTAGGACGATGATGATCCATGTTTGGCCTTTCGGAGGTTAGTTGATAGATCTTTTGTCTGGGGGTGGGGGAACACTTACGAGAGGTTTTGCTGTCGGCTATTGAGTCGGAGAGGATTTCGGCGAGGTCGAGAAAGACGCGGCACCGTTCGTTGAGGACCTGGATGCGGGGCTTTATTTCGAGGTATTCGCGAACAGCGATGTAGAGGGGGTAGAGGGTTGGTTCGCTTTCCCAGAAGAAGTTGGGGACGTCTAGCATGTTGGAGGCTGTAGGATTGCTTGTGAGTAATTGAGTCTTGGCGGGTAGGGCAGGGCTGGGTGAGGGATGACTTACAGAGATTGACTTCTACTCGGCTTTTGAATAGACGTCCGAGGATCCTGAATACTTCTTCCCGTTTCATACCCAGTTTGCCGGTCATGGCGAGCCTACGTGGGACGTCCTTCGCTTCAGCCATCTGTCTAGCCATGACCTCTTCGAAGAAGCAGAGTTTGGTACTCTGGGCGATGCCATGGCTGATAGCCAGCTTGATCATGTGGTCACCGCTTCGTAAAGTAATCATGTCGTTGTACACGCGAGGACGGGAGATTTCGGTCGAATATTCAAAGTGAAATTCCTCCGTTTCGAAATCCTCTTCCTGCAAAGGCATAGTAGCTAGCGGAATAGGATTCCCAGTTACGGACGAACTCGCGAATGCTAGATCGGCAAGAAGGTCCTTTTCTTGTCTTTCGGTGAAGTTCCAGAATACAACCACACCATAACTGAAGACAAACATCTCTGCCACGTTATAGAGCAATCGTGTAGGCACCAAGGACGGGCCGACGGGTGCTCGATCATGGCGTTCATAGGCTGCGCCATCGGCAGCTTCCTCCCTCACCTCCGAGCTTGCAGGATAACCATCCTGGTCGTGTCTAGACGTCTCGCTGTGTCGCGGTGAGCCATGCTCGCCGCGCGCCCCGAAAACAGAATGCTCCTCAGCTTCTGTCATGTATTCATCATGATAGTCACGTAGCTCGTTCCGCTCGATTTCTTCATCCAGAAGAGACTTGCCACCAGGCTTCTTCACGACCGGACTACTCCTAAGCCTGTATCCTCCATGGCCGGGGAGTAATGGCAGATGGTACGCGGTGTACAAGCAATCGTCATAAAGCTTGGATTTTCCACCGTGCCTCTCCTTCACAAACGTCGCCAGGGAGCTCATCTTATAAGCTTGTGCAGTACAATAGGCCGTGACACGAGATAATTTCTCCGCACGACGGGCCTTCGGTAACCGCTCCGCATAACTTTTGGCCCTCTCCGGCGCAACTTTCCGGCGGCGCAGTAACTCCTCATCTGCCAACAGGGGGGCAATATCATTGTCCTCGCCAAAGTCCCCACCGAGCTTCTTATGTGTTAATAGCCGTTGTCTTACGGAATCCGGGTCGATGTTTTTGTCCCTCGCCAGTCTCTGGACCAACTCCTCGTCCACAGTCTCCTCATCCTCTTCATCACTCTCCTCATCCCCCAATCTATTATCCACTTCTTCCGACTCGGGCAGAAGAACCAATTTCTCGCTAACCTTTGTCGACCGAGGGGGTAAACGTGGCTGAGCTGCGAGACGGCCCATCGTTACCGCAGTACTGGCTGCACTGGTGCCACCACCAGAAGTGCCTGCTGTGCCAGAGCCGATCAAGGCACCTGTTGCGGATGCTATGCGCGACCGAGGACGGGTTCTTGAAGGTTGAGGCGGGTGGCGCTGTTGCATCGACGGAATATCCGAGGTATATTGGAGGACGTTATCGACTGTGATGAAACGGGTAGACGGGGAACGACGACGGCGAGGCTGAGTAGATGATTGCTGCTCGCGCGAATCGGTCACCTAGAATGAAGTTGAGATTAGTCCATCCAATACGGTATGAACACAATAATGCGGTCAAGACGACGTTGATATCATGATAGGGTTCTTACCAGCACATGCGGGCTCCTTTGACCAGGCACCCGACCTCTTGCGGGAGTCATGGTTGAATTGATAAAGGATTAAACGCAGTAGGAATTTGTATGCTTCAAAGATCGAGAAAATTAGATGGAAGGCTCAATTGCGGGAACAATCTGAGCACCAGGAAGGTTTCTTCGGTCACTTCCAAGCTGTCTCTGTATAAAGCCAGGCCAACGAGAACAATTGGTCTCAATGCAGAATAAGCGATGTCAGCCCCTCGCAATCAAATCCAGAAGAACGAGAGCAATGCGGTCATGATATCGCAGCCTGGGCAATGGCTAGAACACAAGATAAAAGATAATGATTCTCGGTTCCTAAGCTTCTGACCGCCGGGCAGAAACGGTCCTAGTCCCTATTGGGACTAGCCCGAGAATCAACTGCAAAAGAATGACGTCGTCGGGGAAGTTGCCCGTCACGGCCATACAGTAATTACGGGGCGTATCATTACCGTGCCCTTAGAATTCCCATTCAAAACAACCGGCGAGCCACGTGCGGGCCGTGGTCCAGTGGGAGACTAGGCCCGGAGTAGCCTAGCGGTTTCATCGTTAATGGTTGATCCGGGGTAAGAAAAGCACCATCGACCTCTTCTTGAAAATCCAATCAATCTCTGGGAAGAAGAGGGTGGTGTTCGAAAGCGTCTCTCGGATAATCGCAAGAATGTCCGTCTTTACCTGGATGATCCCTCTAACTCATTCGTGGAGGGGTATCAATGGCTGTCTAGGTAAGAGGGGCCTTGTCAGCCACAAGAGGGGCGGGGGTTTCCCCTGGCTGGTTAACATTTTCTCCGGGGAGGAGGATTTCAAACCAGGCAAACGACGGAATGCGCGAACTACATACATCTAAGTCATGGTTCTTGCCTCTGATGGGGAGGGTGGGGAGAGAGTGTAAAGGGACTGGCACAGTTTAGCGCCGCCGGATCATATGTTGGAATGCATTTGGAGGCTGTGTGGGAGCCTCCTTGCAGATGATATAGTGATTCCTTGCTTCATGACAGATCTCTATGTATTGTATTACATGCATGTGTTTTTGCTACACTGGGAAGATAATTGACAGACAAACGCAAAATGCAGTCACCAGGTATGAGGGTGTGATATAAAAACAGACCATGATAAACGCCCCGAAGCAAACTCAAACTGCTTCGTCATGCAAGAATATTTGCGTTACAGAAAGTAAAAAGAAAAGAAAAGAGAAATAACATAAACATCCAAGAATGTAAACGGGGTATCCGTTCTGTTCAAAACCCGGATCTAGCAATGTCTCACACAGAAAATTAATAACAAATCTCATATAGTTCCCCGGGATAGGCCGTTTAGAGTCCTTCGCGAAGCCGCCTGTCTTCATCCCAAATTTCCTCTTTCATCTGCTGTAGTCGAAAATGCTGTCGTCGTAGCTTCTCCAGCTCCGCCCTCGGTGGGTCTGGATGTGTTGCCATATTATCATGCAACGAACGATACTTGACATAGTAGTGTTTAAAACGCTGCGACTTCTCTCGCAGCTGTTGGAAAAGGATCTCCCGGCTAAGTGGCGGTGAAGCACTTCCCGTACTACCACTCGAGGTGCTAACTGCCCGTCGTCGTTTGTGCTCCAAATCTCCTGTAGTACGTCCTTGGGCAGGGGTTGCAGAAGGGCGCTCCAATTCCGCCTTGCGCTTGAGCGGGTTGAGAGCTGGTGTTGGTTTGATAACGCCGTTGGTCTTGCCCTGCTTCCTCATAATGGGAGCACCTATAGCTTTGTTTGGCTTGGATATTTGAGTAATCAAAGGCGATGACGAAGAGCTGGAGGAATTGTTCTGGCTCGAAGAGCGACTGCGACTCTGTAGGTCAGGAGCATTGGTTGGGGGCGACGAGCCAAGCGGGGATGGCTTCTGAGGAGATTTCTGAGCTGGAGGCCGGGAGGACGGTAATCTCTTTGACGACGTGGTGGGCTTCGGAGGATTTGGAGACGACGGTTCAGCTTTAGAAGGAAGACGCTCCGGAGGGTCAACCTTGGGTGTTGGCACATGAGAGGACTCTCGAGGGGTAGGCGTCTCGGCCTGTTTGGGCGGCGCTTTAGGCTGTGGCTTGGTCTTCTCTGGGAGAGGTTGTTCCGACGCAGACACATCTGGCAAGTCCGTGTCATCTTCGTCCGAATCATGGACGTACTCTGCTGATTTGAACTTGCCATCCGGCTTTGGCACCGGCTTCCTTTCGGGCTTCTTAGTGACGCGCCCGGTCAATGTACTGTTTGTGGCAGTCTTGCCCTTCGCAGTAGACCGCTTCGCTGCGGAGTCGCTGATACGCTTCTTTTGTGTGTTCGTACCCGACCGGGGAGCTGATGTTGGCTGTGTCTTGGGGGTCAAGCCATTTACACTGGCCCTGTCAGTTTCCGGGCCAGTTGTGTCACCCTCTTTGCCGTTATCATCGGGGTTTTGTACTTGTATCCGAGGGGTCAGAGGCTTCTTGATAGGGCCGGTCCGCAAGTTCAACCGTGACAGACACTTTCCCTTCCCTCGTTCTTCCTTTGGAAGAAGCATCTGCCATAGCTTGTCGGAGCGGGAAATCCGCATGCGATCAAATGCTGAAATAGCATTCTCAATGGCTTCCTGCCGCTCCTCCAGGGACGGATAAGGGAAATTCCATACATCCAACTCTCTGTATGCTTTGTCCCTGAGATCGAACTTCTCCGGGTTGATACGGTTTTCAACACCATATTTCTGGGCCAAAGCCGTGCAGTCTTCGATCGAAGAGCGAGTCTGGCGAGCAAGAAACTTGGTGGATACGGCACGGACGGCAAGAAGATGGATGAAGGGAACCTTCAAAGCTTCGAGACGTATGCGGTCTTTGTTTTGGAAGAGCGGTGCGGAGGTAGGCGTAAGTGGAGGCACGGAGGTAGGAGACCGAGAGACGCCCAGAGCCGGGCTAGAGGATACCGAGCGATTGGCTGCATTTTTCAGCAACCGGTCCTTCTCCAGCTCCGCCTTACTCGTCTTGCGAGCTAAAAGAGCGGCCTGCCTCTTGTCGCCCGCTCGAAGAGCTTTCAAATCATCAATGCTAGTGATTATGGCTGTCTTCTTCGATTCTTTTCCCCTCTCAAAAGCGTTCAGGCTCTGTTCAAGATTGGCCAATGCTTGGTCTGTGGCCGCAGTAGCCTCCTTAGCTTTCTGGACCTCCAAGCTATGGCTCAAGACCCCAGTAAAATATAGATTTTCTTTGTCATTGGAGCTGCTGCTATATATCTCGGATCGGTGAGTTTCGGGACGAGAGTAGAACGATTGCGATTTGGATCCGTAGTAGAGAGTCGGGTGTTTCCCTAGGCGGATCCTAGCTGTTTGGTCGGTCCGTAGAGCTTGAATCAGTTCGTCGAGGGTATTCTGAGCTAGGTTCAACCGCATGATCTGCGTTTGTTTAACCGTGGAATCGCTATCGGGGTTGTCTCTATGGAGAGACAACCCGGACTCTGGCACCTCAAGAGCCGGCATGAGGTCGCGGTAAAGTAGTAGGAGAGGCAATAACACCCAGACGAGGGAATGGAGGATAGGATACGGTCGAGCAGCGAAAGGAGAAGAGGAATTGAGAGGCGTTAGGAGGGTGTCCGGGAGAAAGGACGGGTAGCAGCGTGAGAGCTGCAGGTCAGCGGCCGAATACACGGGAGGACGAGTCAGAGCAACACGCCATAGATCAAGCAATGGAGGACAAAGAGGAGTTTGAAAGGAAGTTTGCATATAGATTAGCAAACGAAACTCTGGAGTAACCAAGACCCATGGCAAAAGGGTTTGGTCGTGGAAGTTGAGTATAGGAAGGGTAGGAAGGAAGAAGACGGAGAGGGGGGCGGGTAAAAAAAAAAAAAAGAGGAGAAAGAGAGAGGGAGAGCTGAGATGAGATGATGCCAAAGAAACCAGGATGAGAGCGTAAGGCGGCCCTAGAGCGGAGAGAGGACAAGAGCCAGAAGTGAGTGAGTGGGGAGAAGCGGTATGGTATCGTTCAGGGTACCTTTTCTGGGCCAAGGAGTTGTCAGGCCCGCAGGATGTTTAATCCAATTTGGGTCCGGGTTTATAATACGAATCACCTTCATGATTGACTGATTAATTAAATTTTTTACCATTTGATTGCAGACCTCCGGTTACTACCGTTTTGTACTATACTACGACTAAATATTGCCCCGTCGTCCCGAGAAGAGAGTGTGAATAAACTTCAGTATTATAGTAGTAGTATTATCCATTTCGGTTCCCGACGTTGGCCACCCAGAATGCGGAATCTACATCCATCTCTACCAAAGTACCAGCCCAAAAAGTGTGGCAAGTCTGGGTCAGAAAGCCTGAGACGAAGGTATAAGAATGGAAAATAAAGAATAAAACCACCAAAAAAAAAGAGAGAGATTGTTTGTATCGTACCAAATGACATACATAACTTTACTTTCCCGGAAGAATAATCAGAAGGGTAAAAGACGAATAATAATAGGCAGGGGAAAATAATAGTACCACCACTAGTACAGAGAACGGCGTACCGTATGGGAAGGCCCGCCCCAACTACCGTACAGGCAAGGCGGTGGGTATTTTCCATACATGATCACGGGTACATATGTACAGTATGTATCTCCATTTCAGTTACAGTAGAAATACGGGATCAAGGAGTGTCTTCTGGATACTACTAACTAGTAGGTCCGACTAGTAAAATCTTCTGCTTCTCCTTCTGGAACATTGATCCCTACCAACGATCGATCGGAAAAGCAATCATGAATCGAGTCGTCCAAAACCTACTTTTTTGTCTGGAAGTTTTACCTCGACCCTTTATTTTAAGGATCTGGGGTTGGGAAAAGTCAGGCTCGAGTCTTGTCTCATCCTCTTTTATCCTTATTCTTCTTCTTCTTTTTCCTTTTTCTATTGTTCCATTAATAACATTGGTTTTTTTTGTCTCTACCCCATACCGGCGAGAACCCGAGAGTCCAGAGCCAGTCAGTCTTTCTAGGTTGAGACTGTGACAGCGCCGGTACCGTACGCTGTACGACCCAGTGGCTGCGAGTTGTACGGGACCGGAACAGCTTGTTCGACAACGCTATCTTACGCCATGGCCATGCCTCTGCCACCGACGCCCCCACTACAACTGACAAGAAAACTGGGTCCAACCCAACAGTCTAGTCCGGAACTACTCCTTTGTGTTTTGATACAGGTCAAATAGAATAAAAGGAGAATCGGAAATTAGAGACCATCAGCAGATAAAAGAATCGTACAAATATGTAAGAAATTGAGAAAGAATTGTGCGCGTGGCGGGGGTGTGACAAAAAAGGCATAAAGACAGAGAAAATAAAACGATGGTCGAAAAAAAAATTACCTGAAGATGTTAATAATCCATCAATGAATCGGGAGGAGGAGTGGTACACGGCGTAGTAAGCATTACAGTAGTTACATACCTAGTACCTGGGGGAAACCCCGATAGACCAAGGTACCAAGTTGATTAATTGCTTTGATGAACGATATTTCTAATATTTCTAGGCGAGAGATGAACAAATCGAAAATAACATGAAATCAAGAAAGTTAAAATAGAATGTGCCTTGCTTTTCTTTTCTTTTTGGTTTCATGGTATGGGAGATATGGGAGACCAAAATGTATTATTCTCGACCATCATCGTCACAGGATCAACATCTCAGAAACACTGGTTCAGCACGGCAGATCATCCGTCAAGAGAGAACAGCCTCGACCTCGCTATTTTTTGTTGCCTTTGCCCTCTTTTCCCATACCCGCGCGTGCGCAAACCCCACCGCGAGAGAAAAAGGAAATGCAAGATGGTGGACTTGCATAGCAGCTTGCCTTGCTCTCGTGCATCTCAAACTCTGTATCTATTGAGGTGCGGAGGAGCTTCGGGTCACTTTTGGGGTTCAGACAGCCACCACTTCATGCGCTGTATCTACGTCTTTTATTTTTAATTTTGTTTCTACGGATCAATATTAATCTCCTCGAAAAGGAAAAGGGAAAAATTATCAATGAAATGTGATCACCATGCACCCGTTCCAAAGCAGTAGAGAAGGAGTATGATGATGATGGGGCCGAGAATGATCCCAGTCACAGGCTACCGTCGGCTGGGATCTAACCCAAATAAATCACTGGCTGATCATGAACCATTGGACAGAAAGCTCTCTTGTGGTTATTACTAAGGTTTACGATTCAGGAAGAATCGACACTGTCTCCAGGCTTTTCAAAGGGTGTTTCTAAGGTTTCCAAAGTTAATCCGTTGGAATTATTGGCTCCTTATTTGTGGGTCACCCCCCCTTACGATCATTCCGGACGAGTAATGAAGGGATATTTCGTATGGGCAGTTTAAGTTGATACTAGCTATTCTTGTCCACCTTTGATTATGGAAGTTCCCTTCTATCCCCCATGATTTCCGATTAAGAATTATTAATCAAATCATATTTAATTATCCTTATTGATTTCGATGATGATCTCCAAGGTCTTTTTCTATACGTCGATTTATCTGAACAGGGCGAGGTGATTGTTAGTCCCTATGATTTGTTATTTTAGGTTTTCGATCAATTTACAATCTATTAATCAGGGACCGAGAAACCCTGTAGGGTAAGTAGAGGTGGGGAGGAATGTACACTAAAAGGCCAACTAAACACCGAACAAGTAAGTGGTGAAATGGAGGGGGAAACAGCAAAAGAAAGATATTAAGTCAAAATCGACAAGAAAACATCGAGGGGTGACATGTACATGCAATTTCCTGAACCCCAAGGTATGTACATATCTATACGGTTGAATCAGGGAGGCGAAAGACAATCCGCGCGCACGCTGGTCATCTTGGGCGCAGTGACTATGCGCTGACTGGCAATTGCCTCAGTAACTACTCCATCCAAGTTCCTACGGTCGAAAAATGACTTCTCCGATCGACCCTGCGCCTGATACTACGTAGTGTTGAGGGGGTTGGAAGTCTCAGTTCGTGTTACTTGATGCCAACCATCCACGTGTTCTGGGGGTTATATTTCGCCTCTATCGGATTTCCACGACAAACAAATCTAAACAGGACGGTTATAATTTCGTCGAGTGGGATATATATCACAATTCTCGAGACGGCAGGGACCCTGTACGGAAGGTGCTATAATTTGCCACTGACCTGCAATCAGCCTCCAGTGTTATGATTATTCTAGGAATGGGCTCTGCATGACTGCAGTAGTTCCTTTTCTTAGCCGTCCCCTGGTCGTGCAGTTTTCCACCCTCCAAAAACTATTCAGCAACCAGGTAGCCAGGTTTTCATGGCCGCGTACGAGCTCAGAAGGCACCACGTAAGCAGATTGCCCGTGACGTAGAAAGGAAATGGTGATCTGGATATATCATAGATCGATACTATTGTTGGAATGAGTTTAGACCCTTCGGTCTCATTTACAACCTATATTCAGATCCGGAAAACGGATGGGCATGGATGCCACAGGCCACCTCCGGGCTATCTATCAGTCACGAGTGGGTTCCACCGTGTCACTCGACAGGACGCAACCTGTGTAACTTGCTGGTGGTAACTCAGCAGCCGGAATGCTCCATGAATCGTTGTCTGGACTGGAAGAGGTATTATCTGCGATCCTGATTCCCATGGCTGGCAGCCAGGCAATTATGATCATTGGTGGGCCTTTCCCTCAATGCGAGGGATCGGGTCGTATTTAGTTGTATTGGAGAGTTCTAAATACCCGGTTGAGTCGACCCGCAGTATCGTTATGTATGTATGTCACTGTACTGTATGTATGTATGGTATGTATATACGTACGTACAGCATGTACCTTGGAAAATGTATGCGTAGATACACAGTTTAGCAAGATGGGAGCACGGCTGCCAACACACTGGGCATCTAGCAATGCCTACCGAAAAAGAAAAAAGAAAAGCAAAGAAAAGAAAAGAAAAGGACAAATAATTCTACAAAATAATAATCTAATCGTACAGGAAGAACCTCCCTTAACTTATTTCAAACCTGCCAACATATGACTCCTACTTGATATGGACACACCGTATTACCTACCCAAGGACGCCTAAACCCCCTTGGAGGTGAAACTAGATCGGTGATAGTTACGAGCTGAAACGTGCCGAACCCATTCCATCTTCGACCAAAATAAAAAAGAACCTAATCTTTACTGCCTAAGGAATAGTTTGGCCGCCAATCATCTGATCTTAGCGTAGCGCGGCTGTGTCGTTAATTCTCCTGCCTCCAAAACCAAGGGAGTTAGGATCAATGAGGCGCATTCGAAAACCGACGTGAGGCTTGGATGTTCGTGAATGCAGATCGGTCCCGATATTCTGGCTGAGCTGATCGTATATTTAGAACCATGTCGACATGCGGCTATTGGCAACCCTGTACTCCGTACCTGGCAGAGACACCTGTTGGGTCAGGCTGAGAAGAACCAGGGGGAAAAGCCTCCTTTACCTACGTATCATACAATACTAATATTAGGCTTAGGAGCATGGTCGGTTACCTGGGTGAAGAGTAGGTTGGGCTTGGGGTGAGACGGAGTACTGAATAGTTGCTTTACTAGTGGATTACTCTGTACTCCGTAAGTTCTCTTTCTGCAAGCCCACTCCGGTTTCCTGTTCTGGACGCCGCCGCATTCGGAGTATTCCACGTGAGAAGCTCATATGGTCCTTTTCCACTGTAACAACAACTAGATAAGAATGAGAGAGTGAAAGAAAAGATTGATCGTTGCCATGTGATCTCACAGACCCTTTAAACCTTCATCATTATTGGCTTTTCTCAAGCATTACTGTCTACAGTCAACAAAGGAAAAGAACATAGAGAACCCCTTTTGCTTCGGCAAAGAAACCAAATGAAAAGTGTCGGGTGGATACACTCCGCACGATTGTTCGAAACTCTTTCTCCATGGCAACGCACCTCGCTGCGAGTCAACTGATGGGAGCTGAAAGGCATCCACACATTGATACACATCTTTTGCAGCCTGTCTTATCCAGCTCGTTTCCTCGCTACTTCAAGCTTCTATGGTAATAAGCTTGTAACCTGTAGTCAATTGAGACCATTCCTGGGTAGTACAAGAGGACAATAACACAATGCTTGTGGGAGAGCACGGTACAAGCCCCATCACAGACGGAATGAGAACACGCTGTTTCCTAAATTGGTGGTATGATCACGTCCTTGACCGATTAGTTAGCATGCATAACGCGCGATTCTTTTTTTTTTTTTTTTTGAATAGAATGGACATGCAGGTAGACGTCAAACTGGCCCATTATGTCCTGTCAACCCTCTTGATTATTTGAATCTCCCTTTACATCAGCTCGACTGGCTGTACTGAACCTGGATGTTCACTAGAAGCGGGTATCTTTCGACTATTCAAGTGACCTGTCGATTTTGACTTGGTTACAATTGTATGCCTTGTCTTGCAAGATGTATACAAAGGCTAAGACTCATTTAGCCTTTATCAAAAGTAGAGAAAAAAGATCCAATGTCAATAGATCCGAAGCTGGAGCTATAGGTGATGGCACCACCTACGATGCTCCTACGTTCTCCTCATCTGGGAATGATTTCTCGACAGTCTCATATAGTCCTTTCGTTATAGACCCCAACAAGAAGTCACCCGATTGCTTCCTCTAGGTCTCCTTCAGACTCGAGTGGCTGCACACCCCTCCAACTATAAATTTCCGTAGGTGGTTCGAACACGCAAATGTAACCCCCCTAGAAAAGCCGTGTACATTGCCTCCGCACAGAGACTGGCAGCCACTGCTTCATAACTTTGGCTTCTACAGCCACCTCTTGTGCAAAGTCATGAATTGGACCCTCGCTTTTTAAGTCACTAACTTCCGTTATACAGCCTGATTTGATCTCCTTCATTCATATCGAGGTCTTTGCTTTGAGGGAGGTTCTGCATATCGGTGGGTTTCGATTCTGTTCCTAACAACGCAGATGGTCAGATTGACCTCTTTTATATTCTGTCCAAGATGCTGGAGGATCTCGGTTATAATCGTAGACTACAACTCGCTGCTTAGTGACTTATTCAGATCGCTGTTCCTGTCGGTGTTCTGTGTACTCGGTAAAGGTATGCAAGATGAATGGCAACAGCTACCAAGCGGCAAGTTACAAATAAATACCAAGTTATAGGTGATCGTATGGTACTCAACTTAGATAGAGGTTATATAATATAGAAGATACCGTATAGAGATCGTGTCTGACGATCAGAGAATGATCATATCGATGATCCTTAGCATTATCGAGATGGTCTATCTTAGGGGGAATCAGTCTAGGGACATACAGTTAGAGATAGTCATCATGGCTACTATATGGAGACTAATTTTACCAGAATGCACTTTTGTTCTGATTGTCCCTAATCTCGGTAGTCCAGGGAGCCCAATTATTCCTGGGGACAGCCAATTGGATCTTTTGTAGATAGTATAGGGCTTTGTTTCCCCCCTATTATCTTATTTTACCCCGAATTTAACCAAGGGCCGAGCAAGGCAATTGATCAGAGCCGTAAAGCTTTTAGGTGTTACTTATAGAGGATCCCATATGATATCTGTCCTCCGTCGGGGTTGTGCCCCTTTTCATTGTTTGGGTCTACGAAGTATGGTAAAAACCCTTATTTTTAGGTTAGCGTGGGGAGTAGCCAGCTCAATTAATTCATGTATACTGCGACGACCAAATACGTAGAGTTCTCGATTTGATCTTCATGAAGTTGATTTCCTTCCTAGGTGGTATCTACAAATTCCCCAGGGTATATATCCCATATCATGTCCCATTAGAATCCAGAGGGGATAAGACTAGTATTTTCAATAGGGATGCCCCAATGAATGTTGTCCTTCACTACGAATATCGACCAACTTATCCTTGCACTAATCGTAAAATTGGGATAACTGGGAAAGATATTATAAACCATCCAAGAAAATTTAGACCATAAATATAATGCTCGTAAGAAGATGCTAATGTAAACACGTCGGATATCAGTACAGAGGGCTACGCCCCGGCAGATCTATGTATTTTAGGATAAACTCCAGCCTCAACCCCGTTCGTCTAACCGGTCACCTTGAAGATAGACTCGGCAAGTCTCTTGACATTGTCGGAGGTGATACCGGCAACGGAGATACGGCCATCCTTGGTGGCATAGACGGAGTGCTGAAATATCATTAGTAAATCAAAGCTTTGGAAGGCGACTGTATTGATAACCATTACGTACCTCCTTGGCAAGAGCATCCATCTGCTCGGGCTTAAGACCAGTGTAAGCGAACATGCCAATCTACAGCATGGTTAATTAGCAACTATCATTTAGCTCTCCAAAGGGTTGCTTACCTGGCTGGTGATGTGAGACCAGTCGTGCTTGCTGCCCAGATCCTCCAGGTTCTTCCGGAGCAGAGCGCGCATCTCAATGATGCGGTCAGCCATGCCCTTGACCTCTCCAAGCCACTGCTGGTTGAGCTCAGGGTCGTTCATAATCGTGGAGGCGACACGGGCACCGTGGACAGGGGGGTTGGAGTAGAAGGGACGGATGAGAATCTTGATCTGAGACTCCACACGCTTCTTCTCCTCGGTGTTTTCACAAACCAGAGAGAAGGCACCGACACGCTCACCATAGAGACCCTATAACGGATTAGCTACTAGCGCATACTCCGAGGTACTGTCATCCTTACCATGTTCTTGGCAAAACTCTGGCAGAGGGCAATGTTGTGACCCTCGCTCACGAAGTGTCTGGGGGCAAATGCATCGCGGTCAGCATTGCCGCTAGCGAAGCCCTGGTAGGCCATATCGAAGAAGGCAAAGTGGCCCTTCTGCTTCATAACATCGCTGATCTGGCGCCATTGCTCCTGGGTGGGGTCAACACCGGTGGGGTTGTGGGCACAAGCATGGAGCAGGATGATACTGTTCTCAGGGGCGGCCTTGATATCAGCGATCAGACCCTCGAAATCGAGACCAATGGTGTCCTTGTTGTAGTAGCGGTACTTCTCAACCTCCAAGCCGGAGTCCTTGAAGACAGCGTTGTGGTTAGCCCAGCTAGGGGTGGGAAGGTAGATCTTCTTCGCGTGAGGATAGAAGCGCTGCAGGAAAGCACCGCCAATTCTCAGGGCACCGGTGCCAGAAATGGACTGGGTGATGACGAGACGGTCTTCCTTAAGGGCAGAGGAGTCCTTTCCATAGGCCAACTCGGCAGCAGCCTTGGTGAAGGAAGGAATACCGGTGATACCGGCATATTCCTTGTCGAAGCGAGAGGCGACAACCTTGTCCTCTGCGGCACGGACGGAGGGCAGAACGTAAGGCTTACCCTTGTCATCACCTGTCAATTCAAAGTTCGAATGAAGTTAGTTTCTGAGTAGACGAAAGACCCTGCCGCGTAATGGTCGGATTGAGTGAACCCAGCGGCGGCGAAGGAATTGCTTACGGTAAGCACCAACTCCCAAGTTGATCTTCTCCTTGAACGAGTCGGCCTTGAAAGCTTCAGTGATACCAAGAATAGCATCCTAAAATCGACTGAGTCAATAACGACAATACAATTCAATAATCCAATGCATTGCAGAGCTTACGGGAGGGCCCTGAGGGACGTTTGACCAGGCCGAGGCATGTCTGGCACCAACGATGACGGTGCGCAAGTTAGCGTCACGCGAAGCAGCCTTACGGCCAGCGACTCTGAGGGTGGACAACATCGTTAATGAATAAGAGATGCAATTCAAGGGAGAAGATGGAAGGGACAGGGATCAATTGCAAGGTCCTCAGATGAAAAAGTTTCCTAGAAGAGAAGGACAAGATCGGACAAGGGAGGCGAGCAGATAAATAATCGGAGATGCTGCGTGTGTGTTATTTTTCGACCCATGTGAACTAGGGAGATTCCGGGGAGCGGGATTGACCGATTCGGATTGGTCACCCTCTCCGCACTCACGGTTAAATTAAATTTCAAGAGTAAGAACTTTCGGCGGTGATCATTCAGCGTGTCAGACCGAGCGGGATTTTTTTTTTTTTTTTTTTTTAATTAACTCATATATCCCGGAGTAGACGGAGGAAAGGGCATTGATTTATTCTATAAAAAGAGGAATAATAATACAATAACCCCTACATAGACCTTTCGGCAAGCCGATCATTGTAAGTCATACCATACCATACCGTACACGTTCCTTCCATCCTCTCGGGAAATATGAATCTGATAGCAGATCGGATGGTAGTATGACCCTTAGGCACGAAAATAAATAACTCGAATGTCCGTTGCTATTCCAGGATGGTGCCACTGTATTGTTCGGATTTTCGGTGAGCTCTTTGAGAACCCTGGCCCACCGTGGCCTGAGGCTACAGGGCGCGCTCCGTTTTAGAATTAGAACCCTTTCCCCTCACGGAGTTTGGGGTAAATTGGAGTTTTGTCGTTCCCCCTTATAACATCAATCCATATCTACTACCTGCTTTGACTTCCAGCGAAGAACTCCTTGAAAGCAATGGCCATAATACATGAGAATATTTAAAATCCTCCACAACTCTCCTTATTGATCACCCTGACTCTGGTCAAGGTACCTCCAGTTTTGACAATTATGTCGGATGGAGACGGAATCTGACAGCGCTGTAACGGTTAAATTCCCCACACGCCAAGTCATTGATCGTCAATAACCATAAGTAATAAAGCCGTAAACAACCTTACTGCTGACGGTTCTGGACCTTTTTCCGACTTTTGGGGCAAGTTTCTCCAAAAACAAAGATATAGCCACGGTGATGAACCGGGAACATCCGTTGCAAATACCGGGCTAAGCGCTGCTTCTATTCTTGGTATCTGTAAGCTATACAACGAAATATAGTGAATCAAAATACATGAGTGGCAAAGGCATCAACATCGCAGAAACGGCCTAGGATATTAAAGGATACATCATCGCTGCAATGATCTATCCCAGTCGCACACCAGCTTGACGATTCTTCCGGGCCGTCGCTCCCATGGCATTATTCATACCCGTATGCTGACTGCTGTCTAATGCGCTCATCGCCTCTCGCTTATTTTCCTCTTCAATCTTCTTCAGTCGCTTCTCCGTCTTCATCTTACCACTTCCCTTGCCGTGAAACTGGTGACTCAGATGCTTGAATGCCTCTTTCTGGTTCATCATGCGGCCAAATTCATCCACATACTTGAGTTGCACATCAGGCTTGTATTCCCGGTTAAAGACTTCAGCCATATGACGAGCTTCTTGTTGATCACGTTGCTTGTTCTCCCACCTCGCGTACTCTTCTCTTTCACGAGCAGACATCTGGTTGAGCTTTCCAGAGGTTCGGTCACGCTCACGCTGTAGACGAGCACGTTTTTCGGCCTCAGTTTCGAGGCGCTGCTTCTCTTGTAAGAAGCGCTGTCGATCTCGGATGAGCGAATTATGCTCTGCCGCATCAGACGACTTGACCAAGCCACGCCGCTTGAGCATAGACAATGTAGCACCAAGACCTTGATCCAGGGTGCTCTCTTCTTCCAAACCCGTACCGCTGATTTGCTGATTCGCCGTAGCTTCTTCACTCTTGATACGCGCTTTAAGATCTTCCTCATCCTCGATATTATTGTATGAACGTTCCATATCCACATCGCCATCCTCCGGTAGCTCTTCCTTGATACTAGGGCCTTCAGACTTGGCGCGTGGCTCCTCAGCGGGCGTTGTTGTCCGCCTTTCCCGGCGCTCGGGAAGTGTGGGTTTCTGTAAATTAGAGACAAACTCTGAGGTCTCGTCTATAACTAGGCCGGGTTCTTCCTCGTTCTCGCCAGAGTTTTCCACTTCCATTGGCGTTTGTGATGCTTCTTCTCTAAGTTGTCGTGCGATGTCCTCAGGACGTACTTTCTGCCGCTTCTTGAAAGCAGCACGTCTCTGGCGTGTAAGAGAAGCCTGCAGATCATCATCATCCACAAACGAGACATCCTCACTAGCGGGCTTGTGGGCCGCGGGGGCTGATACAGGCTCTCCATTACTTGTGTCGACCTCCATGGAGTTTCCATTTGGTGTATCCGTCGACTCAGTCATAGTAAATATATCATCCTCGTCCATAACAGCACGTTGCTTTGTCGCCTTGGCCTTCTTTTTCTTGGGTTTCTTGAGCTTAATTTCGCTCACATCCATATAATCAGAAGTTGGGGTCTCCGCTTCGAAGTCAAGGCTGATGATATTCTTTTTCAACTTCTGCGAGATTTCCTGTCGTTTGGCATCCCGTTCCTCGACTGTAGATCCCTGGGCATCGAGCGTGAATCGCTTTCTCTTCTTGCCCTCAATTTCCTCATCGTACTGTGCTAGTATTCCGGTATTTTCTTCCGTAGGATCGTAGACGGGTTTGCGTTTCTTCAGTTCGACCTTCTCCGCAGTTTTCTCCTTCTCCTTGAGATCAAGATTCTCCAACTCGTCCCCTTCCTCCTCGTTCTCATCGATCGTTGCATCCTTCAGCGTAAGAATGTGATCCTCACCCCCATCAAAGTCCCCAACAGAATGTCCAACTTTGACACCAGCCAGATCTTCTGCCGTATATTCAGCTGCACGAGCACGCTCCTCGAGCTCTTCTGCGAGTTTGCGCGCGCGTTCTTTCTCGATCTTCTTCTGTCGCTTCTTCGTCTGCTGTAACCAAGTCTTCGTGTCCACCTCCGCGTCTGCAGACTCTCCTAAAGTCGGGCCCTGGAGTTTTACGTTTCTTTGAGCCTCGTCACGCGCCCTTCTGATCACTGCATTTCGTTCTTCCCGTTTCCGTTTCGCCTCCGCTTCATCTTGAATCTTCTTCCAGTTCGAGGAGGCCAGCGCCTCACGCGACTCGAGTGTGCTTCCCGGCTCATCATCTTCGGAAGATGAGCTCGAGCCGTCGTTTTCAAAGGCAGGACCAGAGGCGTCGGCACCGGGGACGGGGAGTGGTTTTAAACCGAGCGCCACTCGAATCTTGTTGTTCTGCTCGATCGAAAGTGCGTCGGCCATTCTGGCGACTGAGTAAGCGATATCAAAGAAAAGTACACCAGATAAGCAAGACAGATAGAAGCGGTGGTGTAAGGTGTGGACTATAAAGCGATAGAGACCTCATGCGCCCGATTATCATCGATAGATTACAAGAGGTGAAATGAGAGTCCAGGCGGGGCTTACCTAACCGCAACTCGTCTCGGTAAGGTTTAGCGCGGCAAACTTGTTAGCGCGTGTTTTAGCGCGAAAGATAAAAGCTGGATCGATAATTTTCTCGTTCCTTTTTTTCTTCTTCAACCGAACACACACGGATCTGTGTCCAGAGATCCTGAGTGTGGAAGCGCTTCTTCTTGAAGGAGTCTGTTACTGCATCTCGGTTGATTACTGGACAGTTCGACGACTTAAGGAGCCATCTTCTTCTTGGATGGTCTTTTATTTCCGGTCGACAGATCTCAGATTAAAAGCCAACATCGGGTGTTCACTCCGGTCTTGAGCTCCCATCTTGGTGATGCTCGGCTGGAGAGCCTGGTGTTCGGCGGCGTCATATTCCTACTCCCTTCACCGATTTGGCCGTCGGCCCATGAGGTTAGGGAAAAACCATGACTAGCCAACATAAACTATTCTACGCTTCGTAGTTTTGTCGCTTCAATCTGTACGGGCTATACTAGATAGTAGTGCTTGGTAGACTCTCTTATAGTAAGACTGATCAATTGAGCATACATCTCGTAAAGTCACAAATGACTCCATATGCAACGCGCAAGGAGGTAGTGTTGCCGAGTCAACGTCACTCTTCCTATGTACGTTGTCGGAGTAACTGCCGACTGACTGCCTTACTGGGCCGTCATTGTCAACTTTACTCTAGAAGTACGGTTACAACAACTTCAAGTGTCCCGTCACGCCATCAACAACACTCTTGGGCCCCAAAACTCCAAGAACCGTCCTGCTTCCACTAGCAATCTGCGTCCGGCCAGCATCCGTGATGACCCTGGCGCAGAGACCCAGACTGATAGCCTGCGCCTGCAATGTCTCCATTTCCTCCTCCGATTTAGTCTGCAGCGCGATCTTCGCCTGTCCCTGCGATTCCCAGCGGCGCAACAAAGGCGAGTTCGGCGAGTGGGCGGTAATATACTTGTAGCAGGCGAGGGTAGCATGTGAGCACTGGGCAGCGATTTTGCCTAACAATCTCACATTAGCCATGTCTTCCCCTAGATATCAAAAAAGCCACGGAGCAAAAAGAAGATAGAAGCGCATCCCGTAAGCCGCACTGAAAAAAAGATGTAGACCTACCCTTCGTCATGCCTAAATCCGTCCGGACGACAAGAACTAGCTTCACCTCTTCGTTATTCTTATCGAAACTGGCTAATTCGCTGCCATCGCCTTCCTCTTCGCTATCGGATTCTTCCTCGTCATCGTCCTCTTCGTCTGAGGAGTGTTGGGGCACCTTCACGTTGTAGCTGTTTGGCCACCCTTCTTTTTCATTCGAGGAGAATAGGCCCAGGGAGGCGCCTTGTCCGATGAAGTAGCCCGTTACACCGGCGATTATGGCGGTGGCGACTACATATGCCGTCGTCGAGGGGGGGGTATGATTTAAGTCAGCCATTTTGGGAGGTGTGTTGCAGCTTGATGGGATGGGTTTTTGGGTGGTTTTCTGTGATGGCGCGGAATTAAACCCGGTTTGGGTGGGTGCGGGTCACCCCCAATCAACAATGGCCGCTTTGCTTTTTTACCTTGCATGGTGGTCTACACAGTATTTACTTTGAACGGCAGTTGAAGGGAAGGAAGAAAGAATGATTAACTATAGCTCTAATTTGTTTCAATTTTTATTACATGTTTGTAAGAGAGCAAGGTTGTGTTAGAATAGATAGATAATGTGATCAAGGCCCAAAGTTATCCAAGTTTCTCTTAGATACCGCTAATTCATTATATACACATCCCTGATCATGAAACATTGAAGCAAGCATCATCCTCATGAACAGCAATGTTTAATTAGAACGAGCAGCTGGGGCCGGAGCTCCTGTGTTTCCGACGCGGCGGCTCCTATTCCAGGTGGTCAGTAAAAGAAGGCAGCGATCGAGTCGGTCAAAACTCACATCATAGTCCTGCTGAAGAAGCTGATAAAGATCATGAAGAGCCAGCTTGGGATGGCGCTGAAAGCGTAGATAACATAGCCAGCAGGGACCAGGAGTCCATTCTGCGCAAGCCAGCCTTCGGTAGGGTGGAAGGGGCCTTCGTAGGCGGGCTTGTTCTCATAGGTCTTCTCGGAGTGAACCTTGTAAATTGTCCCGGGGGTCACAGTTGTCGAGTTCAGATACACAGTGTGGAGAGTAGTGGCAGGGCGTTGCTCGCTGACCTGAGCAGGGACCTGGAAGTACCAAACAGAGGGAGCACCAGCAGACCAGGCGGAGCAGAGGACCTGGTTCGATTCACAGTTCAGGTATCCAAGATTGGGCGAGGTCGGGTCAGCAGAGAATAAAAGAACGGATTCCTAGACGAGAAAGGTTAGCTAGACCCGCCTGTACGTCCATGTGCCTACTACCCCTATTTTTGGGCCCTTACATTGAACGATTTCTCTGCTTGAGCACAACGTCCAAAGCATGTCTTGTTCCCACCAGTGATAAAAAGAAGCCAGTCCTGGGGCTCATCGGATGGCGCCAGGATGGATTGCCAGTTAGTCAGGTTGAATGGGGTGACGGTCTTTTCCTGAATCTTCTTCTGTTCGACCACCTTTTCAACGGCAGGGATCACCGGGGTTGCCGTTGGCAAATACGACTTGGCCTTGTTAAACCAACCCTGGACGCGGTCCGCGAGGGGAGCCTGCTCTTGCGCCACAGCAAGCGCTGGGAGGAGGGGGAGAAGCTGGATAAAGCGCATGATGCTGAGAGGCAAATATGCGGAGGTCAGCAACCGGGGAATAGGGGGATCGATAACGGACTAAAAGTTTCAAGGGGACGAACCTGTATTGGCTACGAAAACAAAAAGCACACTTTGGGGAAATAAATGGACGAGTTGAGAGGCCAAAGTGCGGACAGCAGGCAGCGAGGAAGACGGGCACCTGAGTTGTGAAAGAAGTGAAACGGCCACGATGGGCATAAACGTAAAGTGGTCTCTCCGCGACGGGACTAACTAGACCCGGAGCGAATCACGTTCCGTCCGTCGCGGGGGAATCCACTTTGACAGTCCCTTGCTACTTAATTTATGCATACAATGGAAGGAAAAGAAAATCACATCGACACGATAAACATACTTCCATATTGGTGACTACTCCTTATACATAAAATTAAACTTCAATCCTTATACTTTTTATTCTTGATAAACAAAGGTACTAAAGAACAAAGAAGAAGAAGAAGAAGAAAGAAACTAGGATACGTCCAACTTTTTTATTTCTAATTCACGATGAACAAATTCTTGCAACGCCCTAGGGATCATCTATACTACTCAAACGCGTCGATCCTTCTCATTATAGGTCTAGTTCAGAACCAGCTAGCTACCGAATAATTAGTTGAAGTCAACTATCTGAAGAACGTCTCTGTATCAATAATAATATATCATCGCGATGGGCTTCTATTATTAGGAAGAGTAAGAGTAGCCTATGCATGATGACCACAAGAAGAAAGAGGGGTTAATCGACAAACCATTGATTTATAGAATACAGTGAAGTAGAGATCCATAAGCACGAGTAACAGGGAAAGATAACCTGAAAGTTTTCCAGGAAGGTAAGACTTCCGAGACTTAATCCATTTCATACTTTTACTCCCATGGCACCTTCCCTAGTTCTCCTTTCACCAGTATCACTCACACGGCATGTTCAGTTCTCATAATGTAACTACCATGAAGCACCAACCTAGAATCATCAAATGCTATTACTCGGACATACTTTATTGTGGACTTCCATATTTGCAGCTATACTAGGAGCAATGAGGTCCCTCCTCGTAATAGCTCCTACCAAGGTCGCATTGGCGATCACGACAATTGCCTTGTTCAGTTCCCGCCTGGGCGCTGCGATAAACACAGCAAATGATCTCGGGTCTAATACTGGTAGGTCCTATCTTTTAATTTAAGTGAGGTATAGTCAAGCACGGAGAGATTAATCACCATTATAGCGGTAGATTGGATCGGAAAGCCCGATACAACTGCAACTGCGCACATGCAGATGAACAAAGCTTCGTCAAATGACTTCCCCGTCTGTACCGATCTCGATGGGCCCTTCGCACCATTCTGTCTCCCGCAGAATGGAGCTGAGGTTGTGGTAGACGCCACTTACTACGTTACGTGGAATGCCGATTTCTATCCCCTCAATGCTTCTATTACTATAGAGATGAGGTACTCGAATTCCACCGCTGGAGACTCGGCATTCACTTCCGGAAGAACTGACAACAGCTACGGGTACCTTCCCCTCTATATGCGCAGGGAATGGCTCCAGCGAAAGGCGCAAAACGATCTGACACTTTACCTTATCGAACTTGACCCTGCGTCGGGCATGCGAGCGAGTGTTCGAAAGGGTCCGATGATCACCCTTCATCCGAGACCTGCAGAGCACTATAGGCCTTCCCCTCCGATGGCTTTCAATAAGATGGCTCTCTTTATTGGCCTCCCTGTAAGCCTCGGGGTAGTTTTCATTGTTGTGGCTGGTCTATTCTTTGGTATGCGGGACAGCAGAAGGATTGGTCTTGAGAGTGTAACGGGATCTCGAGGCACAGGGTATGGGATTGGAAAATCCAAGAATCAGCGCCTCCGCAGGAATAGGAGCGAAACTTATCGCTCTGATGCTGCCTCAGCGCTGAAAAAGTATACGGATGATACCGACTCCGGCTTGTCTGAAGTAGCAGATCCCGAGCTGTATAATGAGATTGAGCGCACTGCGAGATTTGCATTTAGGCAGGATTCAGCGAGATTGAAGAGCTGGAAAAGGTGATCAAAACACACTACTGTCATGCTCGTTGCGTGGGTCTGGTTTACTGGACATTCTGTCGGGATTTGTCCGTGCTTTTAAGGGGGAAGGAATCATGAGAGGAAAGCCCTTTACATAGTAGTAACCGCATACTATATATTCTTCGTCGTTATATCAGTCTCTGCTGATAAAAACGCATTCAATTACAACATGAACACCACAATCCATGGATTATGCAGTTATTGTATGAGGTATTAATATTCCTGAGACTGGGTCCTGGGGGAGGTATGAATCATGAAAGTACGGTTCCTGTGAGGGCCTAACCGGAAAGCAAAGAAAAGCCATTAGTAGGCATTCATTGCCTAGGCGATGATGGGCGGTGTCGGAGGCAATGACGTTGATAAAACCCCAACCGTTTGCGGGTGTCAGTTATGTAGAACATAACGATTACCCAAGTCTTCGTAGCGAGAGCCCTGAATTAAATCGGATTATCAATCATGTGTTTTCTAGACCTCCAAATTTTTCTCAAGTCAAGGGTAGTGCCCTGGATCTTGCTAACTTAGTAGGAGGTGTAATCTTCTAAAAGGTAAAAGTGCCCACAGTCCAGTTATCGGGCGCCCCTCCCTAATCACTGCAACCAATGCCGATGTCGGTTCCCAGTATCAAACAGTGACCAACTCCTTGTGGAAGGAAGCATATGAAAGAAAATAAGCCCCCAAAATACTTAGGGTTAGTGGTATTGGTGGTAATGATACATACAGGGATGCGAAGAGGAGAGGGAAAAAAGTACTCCAGCCCTAGAGTCACGAGAGTTAATTGTTGATAATTTAAGAGTGCGTACATATTTACTCTTTTGGTGGCGAAACTCTTTTCTTTCCTAGGGGCGATAGATCGATATCAGCGAGGAATAGTAATGCGTATTACTACAGCACTACGCTAAGCCACTTGTGGATTGGGGAAGATCCTCAAAGATGAGCAATTGGGGCTTCCGCAAGCGCTCTGGGCAACATTTGGTTCCCCACACAAAGGAAGCGCTCTGGTTGCTCGGCCTGTGAAATTTTCTTCATTGCCGCAATTCTGTTGAAGGCGGCCGAGAGTCACCCCCGAAAAGAATAGACCGCCCGCCTTTTAAATGGACTCCACCCACTTTTCCTCTCTATGACTCTTTCCTGTATTTCCCAGTTATTTCATATGAGCGTCTGAGCTTTGGGCCTGTGACTCATTGTAGGTGCCTCTATAAATTTACTCTTACTTCAACTCACAAATTGTCTAACTCCAAACTCTTTGCAGTGTCTATTTCCTCTCAATCAATATACTTCCAGACTCTACCCCACTATACATAGATATTGTCACAATGTGCCCCGGTGCAGACAACGAGCCCAATGGGCACACAGCCGTTGCCAATGGCTCCGGTAAGGATGAAAGATGCCCATTGCTTTAAGACTTGACTGACGTTTGCCTGAAGGTGACCACCCTGGTTTCACTGCTGTTGAGACACGCCAGAACCCCCACCCTTCAGCCTCCCGGAATCCCTACGGCCACAACGTCGGTGTGACCGACTTCCTTAGCAATGTCTCCCGCTTCCAAATTATCGAGAGTACCCTCCGTGAGGGTGAGCAGTTCGCCAACGCTTTCTTCGATACCGAGAAGAAGATTGAGATAGCCAAGGCTTTGGATGATTTCGGCGTCGACTATGTGAGTCATACCCAGGAATTATTTGTTGCACATTGTTGAGAAAACAAGTTGAGCTAACAAGTCGCCCTGTTGTAGATCGAACTCACCAGCCCTTGTGCATCCGAGCAGTCGAGACGTGACTGCGAGGCCATCTGCAAGCTCGGCTTGAAGGCCAAGGTACGTTGAATTCTGCAAATTGTGTCTTACGGCACTAACCCACTCGGTAGATCCTTACTCACATTCGTTGCCACATGGACGACGCCCGCGTTGCCGTCGAGACTGGTGTTGATGGAGTGTAAGTAGATTCGGGAAGCTTTCCCTTTGTATCTCTCGTGCTTACAATTTTGTGTAGTGATGTCGTCATTGGAACTTCGTCCTACCTTCGCGAGCACTCCCATGGCAAGGATATGACCTACATCAAGAACGCTGCTATTGAAGTCATTGAATACGTCAAGTCCAAGGGCATCGAGATCCGATTCTCTAGCGAGGACTCTTTCCGTTCTGACCTCGTCGACCTCCTGTCCATCTACTCCGCCGTTGACAAGGTCGGTGTGAACCGTGTTGGTATTGCTGATACCGTCGGCTGCGCTTCTCCTCGCCAGGTCTACGAACTCGTTCGTGTCCTTAGAGGTGTTGTTGGCTGCGATATTGAGACCCATTTCCACAACGACACTGGCTGCGCCATTGCCAACGCTTACTGTGCCCTGGAGGCTGGTGCCACTCACATCGATACGTCCGTTCTGGGCATCGGTGAGCGTAACGGCATCACCCCTCTTGGTGGTCTCATGGCCCGTATGATGGTTGCCGACCCTACCTACGTCAAGAGCAAGTACAAGCTGGAGAAGCTTAAGGATATTGAAGATCTCGTCGCCGAAGCGGTTGAGGTTAACATTCCTTTCAACAACTACATTACTGGTTTCTGCGCTTTCACTCACAAGGCTGGTATCCATGCCAAGGCCATTCTGAACAACCCCAGCACCTACGAGATCATCAACCCTGCCGACTTCGGCATGACCAGATACGTTCACTTTGCCTCTCGTTTGACTGGCTGGAACGCTATCAAGTCTCGTGCTCAGCAGCTCAATATCGAGATGACCGACACCCAATACAAGGAGTGCACAGCTAAGATCAAGGCTCTTGCTGATATCCGTCCCATTGCTGTGGACGATGCCGACAGTATCATCCGTGCTTACTACCGTAACCTCAAGTCGGGTGAGAACAAGCCTCTTCTTGATCTGACGGCTGATGAGCAGGTTCAGTTTGCTGCCAAGGAGAAGGAGCTTGCCGCTGCCGCTACTGCTGGTCTCCCTGCCTAAAAAAATTACTCTTATTTATTCCCTATTGTGTCTTTTATTTCCCCTTTGCATGTCAAAATTTCCTTTTTGGACTAAAAGGCCCCGTGTTTTAGAACGTTCGTATTTCTCAGCGACTTCCGACAAGGAAGATGTGGTCTTTCATGATTCGATGTTTGTTTATTTGTCTCGGGCTCCATTATTATCGGGTGTTCAAAAGTCTTGTCCCTGGAAATGAAAAAGGAAGGTGAGACTGGTGTTAGGAACGCAATTGGTCTCTCGGGAAATTTGTATATAACCTGCAGACTTGAATGACTGCATTTTTTCCCCTTTGATACACTCAACGTGAAACAGATTTTAATATCTTTGGTGATTTGTGTCTCAAGTAGCTGTTCGGACCTCGGATGTTGAACTAGTATCTAACAACTTCGTATACTACTGTATAGCTGCAACGTATCTTGCGACTCAGTCCTTTCCGATTTCCTAATGCGGATTATTATGCTCTGCCTCACTGCAACAATCGATGTTTTACAATTTCTAAAGGTAGTCGTTGATGATACGGTACGGGCGCACATATGTTTCGATAGTACGTTGAGAGATACTGAAAATACTCCAAGATTACTCTAACCTGCTCTGAGGGTAAAACGTACTAGACTAAGTATGAAAATTATACAAGCAAATATAAACCTGGGGAACTAAAATATGCAATGCAACGTTGGAAGAGCATGTGCGGCACCAGCCGAGGCATTATTCATCGGCATTCTTAACGGCGGCTTTACTCCGGATCCATTTCCCTGTTCCGACCTTCTACCCGTTCCCCAGTCCAATTCATTATTCTTATCTTTAACTCTGGAGGCCATCTCACTTTCTTATCAGTCTTCGAGACTGTTCCTTGCATCAATATGGCGTCCTCGGTTCTCCCAGTCGCCTTACAGAATAAGTTGTTGGGATACAGCCGAGCTCCAAATGCGCAGTTGGCGGCATTAAACTTGGATCTGTAAGTGGAACATCATTCCACTCCCCCCGCCCACAACTTGTACACTGTCGCACGAATGCACCGTTTCTGAAGCTCCCCATTTTGATGCGCTAGTTCTCTAATAATGGAACTACAGTCTCAGGAACATTGTATTCTTCCTCTTTATTTTTCGCTACGTTCGCAAAACGTTTTATTCTCTGCGGGGTTATGGTATCTTTGGTAGCATTCGCAATATCTACGCCGCAATCCGTCTCTTCTGTTACTCCATATTCCTGCGTTTCCCCGGTGTCCGTGGCCAGGTGAACAAGCAAGTTTCATCGGCGATTGAGAACCTCGAGACAAAACTTATCGCAAGCGGTCCTGACGTCACGAGGTATCTGAATCTGCCCAAGGAAGGATGGACTCCCGAACAGATCCGTACCGAGCTTGAAAAGCTGGCAAATCTGGAGCATACCCGTTGGGAGGATGGCCGCGTCAGTGGCGCTGTGTATCATGGTGGACAGGATCTTCTGAAGCTCCAGGCTGAAGCGTTTGGGCAGTTTGGCGTCGCCAACCCCATCCACCCGGATGTCTTCCCCGGTGTCCGGAAGATGGAAGCTGAAGTTGTTGCTATGGTAGGTTGGATCTTCTCATAAATAGCCTGGATCGGATGACTTACATGAGTGAGTACAGGTACTCGCTTTGTTCAACGCCCCATCCGATGGCGCTGGTGTTACTACGAGCGGCGGTACCGAGTCTATCCTGATGGCCTGTCTGGGCGCGCGACAAAAGGCCTATGCTGAACGAGGGGTGACAGAGCCTGAAATGTGAGTACAAGCAACCCAGCAGCAACAGCATATGCTGACAGTTCTAGGATCATTCCTGATACCGCTCATGCCGCCTTCTACAAGGCCTGCAACTACTTCGGAATCAAGCTGCATCGGGTGCCTTGCCCGGCTCCAGACTACAAGGTCGATATCCCCTCCGTGCGTCGTTTGATCAACCCAAATACTGTCCTTCTTGTTGGTTCGGCGCCAAACTTCCCTCATGGTATTGTTGATGATATTCCTGCTTTGTCTCGTCTTGCTACAGCTTATAAAATTCCCCTCCATGTCGATTGCTGTTTGGGCTCCTTTGTGATCGCATTCCTTAAGAAGGCGGGCTTCCCATCTCCATATGAAGAGGAGGGCGGATTTGACTTCCGCCTCCCTGGCGTGACTAGCATCAGTGTGGATACGCACAAATACGGATTCGCGCCCAAAGGCAACTCCGTGGTGCTGTACCGGAACCGAAATTACCGCAGCTATCAGTATTTTGTCTATCCTGATTGGTCCGGTGGTGTTTATGCATCTCCGTCCGTGGCCGGATCTCGTCCTGGTGCTCTGATCGCGGGCTGCTGGGCCAGTCTGATGAGTGTTGGAGAGTCTGGTTACATCAAGAGCTGCCTTGAGATTGTTGGTGCAGCAAAGAAGTTCGAGGCGTCGATTAGGGATCACCCGCTCTTATCGAAGAACCTTGTTGTTGTTGGAAAGCCTATGATCAGTGTTGTTGCTTTCCAGAGCAAAAATGGTGCCGTTGATATCTACGATATGTCCGACGCTTTGTCGGCGAAGGGTTGGCACCTCAATGCTCTTCAATCGCCCGCAGCGATTCACGTAGCGTTTACTGTTCCTACATCAGCTGCAATCGATCAGCTCACTGCAGACCTCATTGAGGTTGTCGAGAAGGAACTGGACAAGGCCGAGGAAAGAAAACGCCAGGGAAAGTCATATATCATCAAGCGTGGTGACACGGCAGCACTGTATGGCGTAGCCGGCAGTATGCCGGATAAAAGTATCGTCAGTCGTCTGGCAGAAGGTTTCCTTGATACTCTGTACAAAGCCTAGATGGTTTATATTGATTGCCAGAATACATTGTTAATATTCCTTGGGTGTGAAAAGTCCTTTTATGACCTGGACAAAACGTGTCTTCCTGCAACGTACTTGGGACAACGGCGTTGCTGGCGTTACATTCAGCCTCACCTTTGCTAACGTAAATAAGAACGGCAGTTTATCTTTAAATGCTAGCAAGTTAATGTCAAAACTCGATATTTTCGAGTTCACATAGATTCCCAGTGACCTAATATAACACAGTAGCAAAGTATGTATAGTACAATAAGCCATGTCGAATAAAGAGACAAAAAATGAAAAAGTAATAGCACCGCTCCATGCAAGCAGAGATAGAAAACAGTTTTCAACCACAAACATGTTCCAACCAATTTCGGAACCGACTTATCCAACCACTCTAGCATAATCATGAGCTGACAATAGTTGCCATCATTCCCAATGCCTCCCAGGCGACGCTCGCGCAAAGAGTAAAGAGGAATTAAGAAGTGATCAACCACAGAGAGCAAACATCTATTGACTTCTGCTCGCCTTCCACTCAGCTCCCGAGGTCTGCTCAATGTAATATCCTGGATCAGGCTTCCGCTCAAGACGAACCTCTTGTTTCGTTAACCGTCTGTCAACCTCGCGCACTTCGACCAGTTCCTTGACTTTCATGATCTGACCGGCGACTGACGGAGACACGCGGTGGAACACAGTTGCCATGCGCTTTTTGAGGCCCAGGGCCTTGAGAACGTCTGTTGTTCTCCGAGGGAGACCGATCGCGGATCGTACGAGGGTAACGCGGAAGTAGCTCATGACGAAAGGACGTGTTGGAGTAGGAGTTAACTCGTCTGTATAGGGTTTGTTCCGGAGTAGTTTTTCTCGGGATGGTAATTTTCGCGGCTCGGCCTGGGAATTGGTCTTCGGAGGAGGTAACGCAGAGTTGACGTCTCCTTATACGGTAGGAAAGCCTGACTTATCGAAGTCCAATCCGGTGCTCTGGTCCTGGGATATGGATCAATCGCTCCAAGACAGATAATTGTATATCGAACCATCACGGCGGGATTTTTGGCTATCCGATCCAGTTGGCCGCCGAGGCGGAATGTCACGTGGAGGGTATTCTGCCGGTGTTTTCTTGGTGGGCCGAACGCCCCGTTTCAACTTGGCAGTCGATTTGCTTGGGCGAAACGCGGGGATGTGCCATTGACTATTCTAAGTTATAGTAGCGTGTGCATGGCTGCTATCGTTTTGTGCTTCTACATACGACTGAAAGAAATTCTACCCTGTATTGGAGCGCTGCGCGTTTGAGAGGGGTATACTTTGATGTACTACTGATCACGGCGGCATTTGCGATTGCGTCGGTCCGGATATCCTTATAGCAATCGCTTTAACGCTCTGGGTTCTGGATTGCACTGCGGAGTGGCTGGGTTGAACGATCTTGTAATATTTTGTCTCGACTTACATTTAAGTGTTGAAATGGTGCGAGGCGGGGATTCGGAAGGAACGGTGGCTCTACCCCGGTTAGAGGATATCCTCCGTCACCCAGAAGATCTGGACAAGATCGCGGTGCTCAGAGCAGAATATTCGCGGAAGAAGGCAGCCGTCGATTCCCAGCTCCGGGAAGGTCTCCGAGATCAGCTAGAGACCGTACAACGCAGCATCAACGCCCTAACCGAAGGCCAACGCCAGGTTTCAAAGACGAAAGATGAGCTCCAGGGGATCGACAAATTATGCGCGGAGTCACAATCGAGCGTGGAGGACTTCTCCCAGATTGATCGGCTCGCCAAAGTGCAAAGAAACTTTGAAGCGGTCTTGACGATGAAAAAGGGTCTGGAGAACTTCAGTGCGGATCTTGCTGAGGTTGAGAACCTCCTAAAAGAGGATGATGATGAACTTGAGAATCAGCCGAATCTTCTTCGGGCCCATATGCAGATCTCTAAGTTGAGAGATTTTCGTGATGAGGCGATGGATCAAATACGGAAGGCCCAAGATTCGAGTAGTGAAGCGACGCTGGAGGATTATTTTCAGGGTCTGGATAATGTTATCGACTGGTTCGATGATCATCTGGGAACTGCTTGTATGAATCTTATTCCCCTTGTGCAGTCGGATAATCCAAGCATGGTTGTTCGGCTGGCTGTTGTTGTCATGAACGAGGAGAAGAAGGATGAAACGGTTCGCGCTTTGCAGGAAGCGCAGAAGGACCATCAAGATTTGGCAGGCCGGTTCAAATCGATGAACGTGGGCCCTAAAACGGTCAGAGGTTACAAGGAAAAGTTTCTTCAGGCGATTGAGTTCTACGCACAGAATCAGTTCGAAAGCACTAAGGAGGATTTCCTAGGAGACCCGGATATCCTAGATAAGAGCTTCCGGTGGTTTTTTAATGATCTTTTTACTGTTAAACAAGGTATGCAGTCGTTGATGCCGAAGAAGTGGAAGATCTATAAAACATATACCGATATTTATCACCGAATGATGCACGACTTCCTCGTGGACCTGATCAATGATCCCGAGTTACCACCAGATAACCTGCTCTCCATTATCCACTGGGGAGAAAAATACTACAAGAAGATGAACAAACTCGGCTGGAAGCAGTCAGAACTGCGGCCAAACATTCTTGATGACCGTGAACCTGAGCTCATTCGGCAGTGGCAGAACATTATCATCAAAGCCGTCGAAGAGTGGATGGACCGGATTACAGAAACTGATAGGAAAGGCCTGGTGGAGCGCATCCCTGATTCTCTTGACACCAACGCAGACGGCTATTTCCGCACGAAAACCCTTCCAGATATGTGGCGCATGATCCATGAACAGATTCAGGCAGCTACTGCCTCTTCCCGGACGGATCTGGTCGAAGGCATCATTGATGCCATGTTCCGAGTGCTCAAGGCCCGCCAGACCAATTGGCAATCGCTTATCGAGGACGAGTGCGCCAAGTATAAGGCACCAGGCGGCGATCAGCTCGATGGGTTACAACTGTTGCAGGACTGGCTTGTTGCCGTGGCCAATGACCAGATTGCTTGCATCGATGACCATGATGAAACGGGACAATTCGGCTACTTGACGAGATTCAAGCGCGATTTCGAGACGTACGTCGACCCGAAATATATGGCAGCACGAGCTATACCCGAGCTGGATGCGCTGCGAGACGGCTACGTAGATCTAAGTACATACTGTCTCACTCAATTCGTGGAGGTGGTTTTTGCCGTCGACTTCCGTGCTACTATTCCTGAATTCTTCACCCAGAAATGGTATGGCGACTTTGCCATCAAGCGAATCACCTCTACATTCGAAGATTACATGGCCGATTATTCCCCTGTTTTACATCCGTCTCTTATCGACATTTTGGTCGAAGAGCTCTCTGACGAACTCTTGGTCCGGTATATGTCGTCGATCCGCAACCGGGGTGTTAAGTTCCGCCGAAACGCCGATCCATACACGGACAAATTCAAGGACGACGTTCTCACCGTGTTCGCCTTCTTCCAGAATTATCCGGACTCGTTTGCCGGTACTATCAAGCAGAAATGGCGACTTGTCAACTGGTTGGTCCGTTTGCTTGAATCGGAGAAGGGACCTGCCGTTGTTGCGGTCTATGAGGATTTCAAGAGGGAATACTGGGATCTTCAGCTGACATGGGTTGAGGCTGTTCTTAGGACAAGGGATGACTTCGAGAGAAGCATGATCAGTGCTATCAAGGGCAAGGCCGCAGAGTTGTCAGTTGAGAGAGGAATGGAGACTCTCATGAGTCGGCTGAGGTAGTTGAATGATATCTAAGGGTGATAATGCTCTATTCAGCGTGGCGTTAGGAGTTGATTCTGGTCCGAGGCTGGGTCCGCTGTCACCAAGATGTATCCTATAATATGAATGCAATGTATATGCTCGTTTTGACTAGAAACAAATCATCGAAGATAAAGTCAATCATGTCCATTAACTGCCTGTATTCTGGGTATATAACAGCGAAGGAATATCTACATCGCCCTCGTCGCTCCACGCATCCACCGGCATACCATCGTCTCGAATACGTTGCTAACTGGATGATTTAAAGTCCAAGCTCCTTTCCACCACAGAAAAATATTGCTCCTGTAAGCGCGAATTCACCCCATTACTGTCGCCCTCTGGATCGAGCTTCTTCGCACCCATCTCACAGATACACACCGTTTCAATGCGAAAGTCCTTCGCCCAGACAAATGGATTCCCCTCGCTAGCCGAGCGGCTGTCCTCATTCTCCGATAGATCCTCATGAGCCTGCTCAATATCACCTCTGGAAACACTAACCACAGCAGATCGCGGCGTCTCTCTACCACTATCAACATAATAATCCCGGTAGTGGGAAATGATATCCCGTGCATCGAACGTGAATCGAGTATTTCCGCGATCCCTACCCCTCTGCGAGCCCTCACCCCGTGGCCTCCCACGAACATAGATCGTATTCGCCACCGTAGCATGCAGCAAGAGCGGCCTGATCTTCAGCTTCGACGGTATAGATTGTCCAGCAGCCTGTGTGCTTCCGTTCGAAGGCACATTGGCCCCGTTTTCGTGGCTGGGCTCTTTCTTCTGCTCTCCCTGTAGGAACCCAGACTCTAGGAATTTTCCGCGTAGTATCTTGCAGAAAGGATACAAGCGAGCGGTGGGATCGACCGGCGCCGCGTATAGAACTGTCGCGGCGCTTGCCCGCGGAAGCGCATGTAAAGATTCAAGAGAGATGGTGAACGGGCTTGGAGCATCCTTGACCAGAGTGATAGGATCCGCTTGAGAATTTGGACTAGGTCGTTCATGGGATAGGTCTCCATTTACTACATCCCTAGTTCCCGGCCTAGGTGATTGTTGTACAGCCGGGGCTGATGGCGCATTTCTTTGCTTCCCGCGGGCGCGAGCGTTTGCGATGTCCTCCGCTTCGCGGGCTATGGAGGTTAGGTCTAGCGATTGGAAGAATTTGATGGCTTCATTTAGGCGTTCGTTTGTAGGGAGGCTCATGACACCTAGGGTTAGGTGTAGGGTGCCGACGGGCCGGAGCGCGCTGTCGGGAATGAGTGGCTGTTTTGGTGCTCCATATCGGGGTGCGTGGCGGGGAATAGAGGCTTTGAATGTTGCTAGAGAGGATTCCAACTGGGGAAGAGATACTGGGTTGACGAGTGGGAGACAGAGAAAATGGGTAAGTGGTGGTCTTTTCTCTTTCTTTTGCTGGTCAGGCATTCTTTTCAAATGGTTGGGATGGTATGAGCGACAGAATATGAGTCTTAGAGTCACGGATGTTGTGAGAGGCCTGCTCGGTCTGGGATATATCATTTAAATCGGACTTAAGGTTGATGAGGTTCCCCAAGACTTGCTTTTTCAAAGAAGGGTGAATTGATATCAACACGCAGTATATAAGTTATATATAGGAGTAAGCGGTTGATCGAATGATGAAATCAAAAATGCGGAGAAAGTCAGACCGAATGGAGTTAAGCTCCAAATAAGCTATGATGCCATTAAAGTCCACCTCCACCTTTTCTTTGCTCCTGCACCTCCCTCCCATTATCCCCTTTCAATCCGTCAGTCTAGGCTATTTCAAAAGAGCTATCGTCACTCGATCAACATCTCATACAACCCCATCATGCTCTCCCGCCTGCCTCGAGCTCGCCCCACGGCCGTTCGCCCGTCCCTCCGCGTCGGCCGGATCACTGCGCCAGCAGCTACCCATTACCAACCTCAGTCCAGTTCGGCCTATCGCTCATCCCCTCGGGGCTTCCATTGCACCCCTTCAGCTCATAAAGGCATCTTCCCGGGCTCATCGGACCCTCCTGCCCCAAACCCACAATCCAACAACGTCGCGGGCATCGCCAGCCACGTTACCGAGCCTTCACCATTGACAGATGGAGAGTACCATGAATACGCGGAACATTATCTCAATGTGCTTCAGACCGAGATAGAGAAGGTCCAAGAGGAGGGGGCAGACATAGAGGCTGAGTATAGTGTGTGTCTCTCCCACCCAAGTTTTTCATTCTTTTTCCTTTTCCTTTTTCCAGTTTTCTAAATACCACTTACCGCTGTTGCTTCTTTTTCCTTGCTTTATCTTTTTCCTATCGCGAGATTTATTGGGAGTGGATGTGCTAATGCTAATCATGTGTACAGGCCGGAGTATTGAACATCGTCCTCCCCGGTGTAGGCACTTATGTCTTGAACAAGCAACCACCCAACAAGCAGATCTGGCTCAGCTCCCCCATCTCGGGTCCTAAGCGGTACGATTGGGTTTTGGAGGGCGACCACATGTACGAGAAGCAGGATACTAGGCCCTTTGTTAATGGGCAATGGGTTTATCTTCGGGATGGGTCGAATCTGACGGAGCTGTTAAACAGCGAGTTGACCTTAAATATCCCGAAGGATGTCTATAGTGAGGAGCTGTGAATGGTTTGCTCGGGTTACGGTGGTATGCGATTGAAATACATGATGCGTTCTTTTACTTGATTGGGGGGAGCATGATTATTAAAAATCATGGTGGATGTAGGATATGGAGTTTTTGATTTATGTAGGAGACTACCTCTGGGCCTTCAGTGGACTACACATTTCGGCACGGAGTGCTACACCATATACTTGTTGTGCAGACATAATACAATATGCTTGTTTGAATCCTATAACTGGCTACCCTCTCGAGACTAGGTTATTGAACCCCTAAACATTGCGTACTTCGGGTACGCAAACTAGCAATTTGGTAGGCGAGCCTTCCCCGGTAGCACCATGTCGCTATCAAAATCGCGCAATGCGATCACCACCGCTTCTTCAATTCATGCCTATAGTGGGCCTCATCTCGCACAAAGCCCCGAAATAGCCAAAGGCACATTACCTTTTCAACCCAAATCTCCAGCCAACCGAGCCCTGCAGCAGGTTCCCCTCACATCATAGATCCCCACTAGCATCTCAGTCTTGCAATCAGCACGATGCTACTCTCCACTAGCGCGAGTACGGGCATCCGAGCTGTGTTGTGCCTCCGACATCGAGCGGTCCCGTAGTGAAGACCGAGCTTCTATACTTTTCTTCCAGTCCACGAACGAGTAGCTAAGATTCCTCGAGTTGTGTAAAATGACGCATGAGCCACGGTCATATCCCCGGTATCAATTTATAGTCCCTGTCATTCTCATTGGCATACCCCTTTGAACAATTTAGGCCTGGACTGCAACAGCGCCAGAGCCTTGCTGGTTATCGTCCTTAGGAAGGTCGTCCTTGGCGATGTTAGCGAGAACTCTAGTGTACTAATATTTAGACCAAGGAGTTGATAACGTACAACATCGAAGATGACACGAATCATCAGGCTGCAGCTGGGGCAAACGGCGATTTCCTCTCCGTCGCGAAGGTCATCGATCGCGATCTCGAATCGGTCGCCGCATGGGCAGGGGAAATGGTAGATCTGGAGGATGGGGTCGAAGGTCATGTCTTCGATTTCAATTTCATCGTAGATGGAAAGCGCTTCGTCGGCCATTTTAAAGAGTTGGTATGTTTGAATTGAGGTGGCGTGGATCTTGGAGATTCAATCCGTGTATAGATTAATGAATCTTATCGGCGGAAAACTTTTGGTGGGATGGTCAGGTGATTGCGGGGTGATGGTTATTGGTTGGTTCTGGATCGTCCAATTGGAGGGCATCCAATGTATATAAACTTCAAGTTGCATAAAGTGTCAACTTTTATGGACAAGGCCCTTGAAAAGCGTGGTTCCGAACAAGGGTATCTCTAGAGAGAAGTAATTGACCAGGACAAACAAGACCTACCCACCCCTTCATAATTTTTCAATCTCCAATCTTACGTCTTCAATTTCCTGGATTAAATCCCCGTATTGTCGGGTAATCTCCTTCATTGGACCAGATTCTGATTGGCTTCTCCTCCCATCTCTCTCTGTAGCTCCTGGGTCGATCCCCTCGTACGCCTTGAGTTTCTCCAAAGTTGAGGTTTGCCTCTCCTCCAGCCGCTCTCGAGTGTCTCGGAGGTGCCGACGGTATCGGCTGAGCGCATTAATAGTTTCGGGTGTGTTTATTGTGGCCGAAATATCCAGTTTCGTCATACTATCAGGCTCAATTAGTTTCAGATTCTCATAAACCCCCGCAATCCCCTCGCATTTAACGTAGTTTAAGCGATTGGGGTCAAGCATACTTTAGTTTCCCCTCCACACTCTGGGCAACTATAGCGAGATGCTCCGCCTTCGCTTTAGTTGCTCTAGCAAGAGCTCCGTGTTTGGCGCGTTCCAGTAACGTCACCGTACGCTCCAGCACCGCGGCCCGTGTCGCCAAAACTTCCGCCGCCGTCGTTGCCATTCGCGTACGAGTTGCGGGAAGCTCGGAGAGCTGTTTCTGACGTAATTGGCGCAGTCGATCTTCGAGCCGTGAGGAAAGGGTAACAGGGGCTCGACGGGCCCTAAGCCGGGTTCGCGGGGGCTCCGTAGATGGAGGGTCCGAAACGTCGCCTGCATGAGCGATCAATCGAAGGTTATCCAAAGAAGAGGAAATCGCATTTGAAAAGGGTATGGTTAACGTAGGAAGGCCCGAGTAGAATTTATCGATGTCTGGAGCCAGGAGTGATAGCGTGTCGGCTCCATCGAGGTCGTCATCGTCTAGGTCGAGCTGACTGGGTGACGAGTCCAAGTAAAAGCTGATGATCATAATTGTGTCTCGGAACTAGTAAGAAGTCACGCATGATTGTCAGTTCATAGTGCTCTTTTTGATTTCAGGGTCTTGCGGAGTCATGCTGACATCGTCCGGTAAATTATTGCCTGGATCAAAGGCTAGCTCTCGCAGTGTTTGTTTTTTTATTTGCTTTTTCGCATGGCGAGTGCGACAGATTTTTAATTCCTAAGGCACGAGGTTTTCTCGACTTAGTATGTTTGTTGTTCATTCATCGTCTAGTGCATAGACGTACTTCTAAGACGGCCTTTCTGGCAGGCTGCGCATCGTTGGCACGCGTTGATGCATCTGGTTTGAGCAAATTTGTTGTCAAATTTTGGTAAACTCTTTTGAATTGCGGATTGTTTTCAAGAATTGCTGGATCACAGGGGGGTATCATTGTCGCGATGGTTGCATTCTCTAAACGATGGAAATGGGGGACAAGTTGAACCCGGAGATAAGATTGCAAATCGGGCGGTGAAAACCAAACATTTGTGCCAAGACCTTCGTATATAAAATGAATATTGTCTACATATCATTACGGGAGGAGTATGCAAACAAGTACATAAATTTTTGCTTCCGTTTTCACATTTCTTTCGTAATCATACATGCACTTGGTGCCATCACAACCCTCTCCTCAAAGAGCAATCCCTGCGCATCGGCTTGCAACTGAAGAACCTCCGCCCCTATGCGAGACTAAGCTCGGTGCAATGCACACGTAACGCAATATCCAACGAAGCGTTGGCAGGGGGAGTCACCATGAAAGACAGGCAAAAGTATACCTCGTGTGTTCATAGGGTTGTGGACCTTGCCACCAGATGCAAACGAGCGAAAGTGGAGAGCTCAAGACGCGACGTTGAAGGACCCGATAGAAGTAAAGGGCTATGTACAAGAATAGCAGGCGCCTGATAGAAAGATCAGACCATCTTCCAACGCAACAGTATCGCTAAAGGTAGAAAAGAAAAGACAAACAGAAAGGTTGGCGTAGTAGCACAGGTAAACAACCAAAGGACAGCTGATTAGAGTAGTTGATAACATCAATGGAGAGTAGGAATGCTCGTAATGACTACCATAGATCAACGAGACAGAGTGGAAGATTTTTGAGAAACAAAAATTTCGGCCAGGGTTCACCCAGCGAAGTTTTACTCCTCCTCACTCTCTTCTGAGTCATCTTCCGAATCGTCGCTACTTTCGTTAGCTTCAACGGAAGGAACTGGATCCGGTGAACGACCGCCACCCTGGAAACGGGACAGGTTGCTTTCGAGCATGTTAATCTGAGCTTCTTGTTCGAATTTGCTCATGGGCTTATTTTTCTTTGGTTTGGGGGCAGCCGCAGTAGTATTCATAGTAGTGGGTGTCACCACTTCTTCGTCTTCCATAACGTGAGGCGCATTCTTCTTGACGAATCTGAGCAGCATCAGCAGTACATCGTTGGGAAGCTCATCGATATCAAGTTCAATCTCTGTCTCTTGGGTGCCCTACAGATGAGAGTCAGTCTTACTAGCTCATGACAATTAGTAGGTAGTGCACACAACATACCTTGAGAGCTGGGACATTGTTTTGGATGATCTTGAGCGCTTCCTGCATCTTCTTATCCGGAAGGCTACTAATGCCGTTGGAAATGATTTGCTTCTCTTGATATGTAACCCAGCGCTGCTTCTCAGGCTTCGCTGGCTTGGTACTGCTCTTCTTGTCTTTCTTAGCCAAGTTCATGGTTCCGGCCTTTTTAACGTCTTTCTTGGCAGACTTGAGCTTCCCAGCCTTCTTTGATCCAGGCGGTGTCTTCTTCTTCTTCTGTGCAATAGCTTCCATCTTGCGCGTCATTTCCGCAATCTGCTGCTGCAGCGCCTGGATTTCTGTATCATCATCGCTATCGTCCGCATCTTCGTCGCTCTCGTCAAATTCAGAGTCAGACTTTCCACTGTGATGTTCTGGATGCGGTTCATGGGCGTCCAGATAGCGCGTCTTCTGGGCCCATTTAGAGTTGAATAGTTCTTCGAATTTTTGTCCAGCCAGATACGTGGGGTCGCCTGGAATATTAAACTTGAAACAATTCTTAAAGATCAGGCGGATATCCAGTTCGAACTCTTTGGCGTTTTCATATTGACCAGTCTTAAGCTTGGTCTGTACAGTCGAGAGATCCATTGGTTTCTTGATAATGCTGTGGTAGGTAGGGATATTCAATGCGACCGGATCAACGGGCTGATAGAATGGGACCGCAATGTTGAAATGCTTCGGCTTATTAAGCTCATCTAGAACCTCTTGGCAGAACTTCAGCTCCCATTGATACTTCTTCTTCTTCGGCTTCGTCGAGTAGGGAAGGTCACGCTTTGGAGGATGGATGGACCGCTTAGGGCGTCCATCGACATTAGTAGAATCGCGACGGATAACAGGTAGACCTTCTGGTCCCAATGCGAAGGTAGTAGCCGTAGCCTGAGCCTGAGCCTGGGGGGAGGCAGCAGTTGGACGGGGCGCAGCATGTCCTATACTCGTTCGTGGTTCCCGTCGTGCTGCTGAAGTCTTAGGAGAAGACTTCTTGGGTTTTTTATCCTCCACCTCATCAGGTCTAGGGCAGTTGATCATCTGCTTCTCAAAAGTAGCCTTGAGTTTCTGCCCTTCTTGCGCAACAATATGGTCCGGGCCATTAAACGTCAACGAATTTTGGACCATGAGGTTGAAGTCATCAACAACGGCCTGAACCGACTTGTATTCATTAATTTTCAGCTTCCTCTCAATTGTGCCAAGATCCATAGGATGTCCAATGATCTGTGGGTAATGGGGAATATTCATCTTTATTGGATCGACTGGTTCCCGATAAAAGCGTGAGTCATTCATGCGCTTAAGGCTTTGAATCCCTTTAAGAAGAAACTTGTGCTGGACCCTAGTCATAGTCGCATTTCCATTTGTTGCCACATCGGTACGTCGCTCAGTCACGGGACCGGGAGTCGCAGGGGCTTTGGAAACAGGCGGCGTAGAGACTCCGCCTCCAATCTTAGTACGCTTCGCGGCAGGCTCATCGCTTGGATCCGGTTCGCGTTCCCTGGATAGCTTTGTTGGGGAAACCGGAACATCTGGCGCATCGCGCATTTCCCGATCAACATTCTGCAAGGACGGCAGCGATGGGGGCTTGGTGATCACAGTATTTTCCGAAGAACCTTCAGGCTTCGCAGTCGCGGAAGGGTGATGGGGAAGCTCCGTCTTCGAAGGAGAGCCCTGCGGCTGCCTACTATTGTCCGCATCCGTTGTTGGCCTTGGGCTATCTCGTTTTGGTTCCAGCTTTTGAGAGGTATCATTATCAGCGCTAGCCTTGTCGGCAGGCTGTTGCCCACCAGTTGATTCCTCTTTAATATTATCCGTCGCAGAAGGTCCAGCGCTTAGAGTCTTATTTTCCTCGGGTGGTGCTGTCGGCGACTTCGGGGGAGATGTTGTATTGACTCCATTTGGAACGGTGGCTTCGTGGCCATTCACTGAGGTAGGCTTAGTCGAGTCAGCCATTTTCTCGTCAGGGGCCACATCTGGCTTAGAATCGGCTACAATGCCCTGCACGCTGTAGAGAGTCAGCAAATAGCTCAACTGGGATTGAGCTATTCGGCAAATGTACATACCCTTTGCGATCAACATCGACAGAAGAGATGCCATTTGGCGACGGGGGTAGTTGAGGCTTCTCCTCCTTGAGCACCGGAGGAGCCTCCGGAGGCGGGGTCGCCATCGAGGTCGCTTTTTAGAGTGTCCAACTGAGGACCAAGATACAGGGAACTAACACGCAGCGAGGTAAATGACAGCTGGTATCAGTTATCGGGAAAGTTTTAAGAAGCGACAACAATAATGCACTGAATAGGTTATCTCTGCGCTATCACAGACTAAATCAATCGATTCGGCAACCGTCGAATAAATCCCCCTGATTAGATGACAAAAGACAGATGAAAACTGCTGCTCAGCAATCACAACTGCTGCGACGCCGCGTTGTTAGAATGTACAGGAAAGATGAGTATTAGTGCGGGTCGGAAGTGGAGAATGCGACAGGAAGCAGAGGAATTTATATTGCCAAGAGGCGGTAGCCTCGTGAGTCACGTGGTGCGACAAGTCTGATTGACTAAGCCGGGGGGCAATCTCGAGATGAAACGGAGGTGGAAAGAAGAATCACAGGGAAGAGTCGAAATAGACGACGAAGTCAGGTGATCTGCAGAGAAGGAACACCCGTGTAAATTCTGAATGCCTCAGGCCACACTGGATTAAGATGACCTCGTGAAGCCGCGTTCGAGAGTGAAGCGTGATAGAAATACAGTGAATTTGGCTCTGGAAATGAGATGCTGCTAATAATAATCCAGTAAAAAAGTAAAAGACAAAAATAAAAATAAAAAAGGAAAATGATAAAATATAAAAAAAAAAAAGAAAAGAAAAGAAAATTCAAAATATAATAAAAAAGGGCAGCTGCAGTAGCTGGGATTCTTATTTGGGAGCGCGACGTGATAGCGCGTTTAGATCGTAGAAATGATGACAATGTTCAGGGGTGGTCACGGGTAATCCAGGATTAGGCCAGGCGGTCTGTAAGAAAAAAGCGTGACCGGCGCGCAACTCAGCTCAGGTCCAGAAACAGAGACTGAGGAAGTCGGAGGGGGTGCTAGAATCCTTAAGTACGAACGGCCGCGTCGCGGTTGTCCGCCCTCTGCCGCTAACTCCATCGGATGCGCTAATCCTAATTACTCTAGCTTAGGCCATTCAGCAGTCGCTGATTGGCTGATGGATGACGCGTTCTACAAATCCACGGATACGATTGGGGTTTTCCAACTTCGAAGTGGGACCTCGTACCAGAAGTCCCTTTTGTCGGAAACATCCTCGAAAAGATTCAAGCTCCCCAAAGAGTGTTAAACTGAGCAAGAAGCAACACAAAGCTGAAGAAAATCTAAGATACTTGAAGATCACATGCAATTCTCCAGGGGGTCTGATTTGGATACATCGCAACAGAGTGTCTTTGTGATACCTGAGGCGAGGTGAGATCAGATATGACATACCCAAAAATCCGTTAGGCATTCATGACGGGATTGAAGACTGCATCATGGATTTAGTAGAAGGCTGGTTTTACTACACACCGATCCAGAAAAAGGTGGTCTGCTGACCAGCGGAAACCCCAGGGTCAAGCCCTGAGCCCTTCCCTTGCACTGGATTAGGGCTAGTCTTGGTCTGCTGATGTAATCATTATAGCTGTGGCTATGCCAAGAAAGACATAGAATTGTAAACAGAAAAGATACCAATACTGGACAGGCCTGCTGGATGATAGCTTATCACATTGATCTCCAAAGAAAGAGTTTGGTCATGAAAGGGAAGAGAGAGCGAACATAGTTGTCCCTATTAGCTAGCACCTGTAGGGTAACCGTGGCGTCCGTTGTATCCCTTGTTCTGCTGGTCTCAGGATACGCCACATTGGCCTTCGAATAGTCAACAGTGTCTCTCTTTATCATCCGCCCTTAGCTTGTCTATAGGGTGTGAAACACAACAAGGGGATTCACTATTTTCTTTTTGAGATCTGGATGGATGAATGAGTCAAATGTGCCAACTGGTAGCACATGACTCTGTGCGGAGAACAACATGCAGTTGATTTACTAGTCCCAGTCAGAACGATAAACTGCTCCCGTTTTATGTATCTCTTTCCCAAGGTGCGAAGAAAATAGCTTATAAACCTTATGGAATACTACTACTTTGGCAGCCAAACCAGCGCAGGTAGCAATCCACTAGCTGTGGTGATTACCATAATGGGCAGTCATATTTGCAAAAGAGAAAAAAAATGTTGCGGGGGAAAAAGCCGGGAAGCAATGAGAAACTGATAAAGAGAAGGTTTACGCGATATCTGGATGAATAGACTGGAATATCCGCCTCGAGGCTTGGTACTTGAATCAATGAAGTGAGAAAACCATCACCAGCAAAGGCAGAGAATAAGCAACGCAGTGTGTTGTTGGATAAAAAGGGAAGGTTGAGAGCGTGGGAAGACACAGGAGATTAGATAAGACCTGCAGCAACTTCAACAAAGGGCGCTAGACCAGAACAGGACAAGCGTCATCTACTTGGTTCTACAGAACTTTTTTTTCCCTTCTCAGCAACACCGCTCAAGAGACGGCGACAGTCTGCAGTTCAGCAGCCTCTCAACATCCAGTTGTCGCTCCTAGTTGAGACGGATTAGGCTTATCTCATTATCTGGCGTCTGCCCTGTGAAGTTGCTTGATTGTTATCTTTCGCTCGCAGATTTACTCAAAATGGGTAAGAAAACGTCTCGCCCGCCCGCCTCGAAAACTTCCTCCGCTGCGTCGCCCGCGGTATCCGGCCTGACTTATACTGGGAGCAAATCTTCGATACTGAAAGCGTCATTTGCACCATCTGAATATCAATTGTCGCTTTTCGCGTCGGTCATCCAAGGTCTTGATGCTCAGCATTTGCGAATTCATGATACGAACACCGGCCGGTTACAATGCGAGCATGTCTTGGGTCCTAAGGAGACAGTCACCTCCCTAGACTGGGGATACTATCCAGGAAGGCAAAAGGATCGCGATCAACAGTCAAAGAAAAAAAGAAAGCGGCAGTCCGACGTCAATGGTGCCATCCATGGGCTCGATCAAGGAGATGTAGTCGTCGCCTTTGGTACGAGCGCTTCAGATATTCGGATGTACTCGCCTACGGAGGATAAGATTGTTGGAACACTCGTTGGAGCTCACGATGAAGGGGTCAATGATTTCAAATTCACTTTGAACAAACCCGCTCAGGAAGGTTGGAGTGTTGGTGGTGATAACAAGCTCGTCCAGTGGGATCTACGCACCGGAAAAAGCACAAAGTAAGCTCATATATCCTTATCGCGGGCTCTTGAAGATCCATCTAATTTCATGTCTTAGAATAATTAATTTGCCCTCATCCTCGGTGGTCTCGAGTCTGGCGCGCCCACTTCCTTCTAACCCACCTGTTATCTGCGCATCTCAGACTCCGTACATAATCGATATTGATAATGATGATGCGCCAATTGCGTTCCCAGCCATGCGCAATTCTATACGTACGCTTCTCACGTCCTCTACTGTATCCGCGTCTACCGGATTGTTCCTCGGCTCCGATAATGATCGTTACATCAATGTCTTTGACCTCGAGAGTCGGAAGCTTGTAATGAATCTTGTGGCTGAAAAGGAAGTGTCTTCGTTGTCCTTATATACCGTTTCCGTGCCCAAAACAGGTGATGCTTTGGCATTGGAGAAGCAGGCCCTAGCTGCTGTAACCGACGATGGTACAATTGAGCTCTTCACGAGGCCATTTGTTTTGCCAAAGGATTTGCAGGGAGCCAAGGCCGCCACGAATCTCAAGGCAAAAGGAAGACAGATGACTAGAAGAGCGGAGGGCTCTATCAAGATCACGCGTTCTGAAGACTCTGATGCTCTGGTGCCGGTAGTAACAGCATCATTCCAGGGTCGTGATTTAGTTATTGCCTGGGCTGAAGGAGGCGTTATTCCAATTTTCGAGCGCGTCGCATGGCTTGATGAGTCTACCGACGAGCTAGCATTCACCGGCGTCAAAAAGATAGTCAGGAGCCAGTCCAATTCGGTTCTTTCATCAGTTACCACAAACGGTGCCAGAAAGACAGGGGAGAGTCAGGTCGACGAATCGAAGGTAGTAATACAGCAAGGAAACCTCGCCGAAGATGACGTCGAGATGGAAGACTCTAAACAAGACGCTATCTCGGTTGCCGATAGTGATGAATACTCGGATGATGATCAGGAACGTAAGAAATCAAGCAAGGCGAAAGAAATTGAAAAACAGAAAGGCGTCGATAGCGACGTGGAAATGGAGAATGCAGAATCCGACCCAGAGAAGGAGGATGAAACGGGCGAGCCCTCTTTTGGTGAGCTTATGCGGGCAAATGCAGCAGAGATCGATGTTGAAGCTGAGCTTGAGGATGATGTCCGCATCGGGTCCCTTGTGCCTGGAAAGCCCAATGCAGCAATCCAACAGATTCCATCCGGCGTCTCGCTCTCCACCGTCCTTACGCAGTCCCTCAAGACTAACGATAACGACATGCTCGAGTCGTGTTTCCACACTGGTGACCTCTCCATTATTCGTACGACCATCCAACGTTTGGAATCATCCCTGGCAGCCACTCTCCTTCAAAAGCTTGCCGAGCGTATCTCCGCCAGGCCCGGACGGTACGGTCACCTCCTTGTCTGGATTCAGTGGACATGTGTGGCACACGGTGGAGCGCTCGCAGGCCAGCCAGATCTTCTGAAGCGTATGACCACACTTTATAAGGTTATGGACCAGCGTTCATCAAGCCTTGCTTCATTGCTACTGCTTAAGGGTAAGCTAGATATGCTGGATGCACAACTTGGCCTGAGGCAATCTATCCGTAGTGGTGCGGAAGGAATGGAGAGCGAAGACGAGGACAATGTCATCTACGTTGAAGGTGAGGAAGAGCTTGAAGAGGAAGACAGCGATGCCGATACCGCGAAGCATATGGCGACACCGCGGACCAAGTTGATTCGCGACCAGACCTTCGACGAAGACGAGTCCATGATGAACGGTGTGCAGTCCGGCATTGATGAGTCCGAAGATGAGGAAGAAGGCAGTGAGGAGGAAGATGAAAACGAGGATGTTTTCGACGTTGAGGCGGAAGAGTCTGCCGGCTCGTCCGATGCCGAGGAATCGCTTGAAGAAGACGAAGACGATGAAGATGACGATGCCGAGAGTGCCGGCTCGATGGCCGACTTCATTGCTGACACGGAGGAAGACTCCGAGGATGAGGCTCTCTCAGTTCCTCAACCGCCGCCATCGAAGAAGGCCAAACTGGGCAGCGGAGGAAAGGGGAAGAACAAGGCGAGAAAATAGATTAGATTTTATACCCTATTCTTCTGCACTTGTTCCTGGAGTTCCGTGTTCTTTCGCCTAAAAAGTGATCCAAAAGAGAAAAGAATATCTTTATTTTTCTCCCAAACTGTTTCATGTACTCCCTTTTAGAGGGCGGAAGACGTTCACTAGCATTTATGTTGACTTGCTACTACTATCTGTCTATCTATTTATCTTCTTTGCAATTATTTGAGCTAGAATCTGTTTGTAGACTGACTGAGATGAATGATAGTGCCTACAAGCTCCCACGTACCCACATTTTTCCTCGACGCATCAACCTTTCATATATATATCAATCCAAAACCTGAACCTCATCAACAGGGAACAAGAAAGTACCAGTAATTTCACTTAAACAGTACTTCATAAATAATGTGCTCGTACTCAACGCAGTACATGTATATATGAACATCACCCCTAACCCCCACAAAAAAAAAATATCCAAGACAAAAACCACTACAACCCCCCCTCCTCTTCCCCTCTTAATCCCTCCCTACTATGACCACCCCCCATATATTCAATAATCCATCTCACTCTCCACGCAAGCACCCCCATACAAAACCCGATGCCGCGGAACCCTCTCAACAGGCAACGCCAAAGTAACCGTAGCCTCCTCAGAAGGATATTCCGTGTTATGGCCCTCAGCACTGACATCCGCGGTATCGATGGCCAAAATAGTCCCGTGTTTCCCACCAGGAATCCACGCTTCGTCGTCCGAATGCGAAAGTGTAATATGCGCTAACCCCGATAAAAAAGTCACCCACCTTACACGGTATATTATCAGTAAGTGATCTTATATATCTATAGGTTGGGGGTGAGGGAGGAAAAGGAGGATAGGAGGATTGAAGTGAAGCATACTGTATGGTCGGGGCGTTATGTCTGCCTCCATCTGTGTGCGCGGGGATGATCATGTAGGACATATTGCGTGTTCCTGCACCTAGGGAGAGGACGGGGTCTCCTGCAGTGCCGGATTGGGTGGATGGGGTGAACCCGGGCTCAAGGGCCCAGCATTCAAGGGTTGAATGGTTGTTTTGGGCGGCGATGACAGTTACATTGAGAGTGTGGGGAGATGTTGTTGCTGCTGCTGTGATGGTGGTGGCGAGGAGAGTTGTGATGAGGGCTGGGGAGAACATTGCGGTCAACGTCAGGGGAGTGACGTTATGATGTTACTGAGAACTTGAAGTATGGACAGAATAAAACTATAGATACTTGTGGATCCTCGAACTGAGGATCTGCAAGGACTAGTGGATTGAGATTGGAGACTATTGTCCAGCAAAAGTATACCGACCCACTCGAATGAGTTGGTGGAATGCGACTTATTGGTCCATTTGTGAATTTATGAGCATCGGAGAATTCCACACGGGGGTTCTCGGTTGAAAGGGTATAATGATTTTTAGGCTCATTTACTTTGGTACTCTTCATAGAATCGCTTGATTTACATCGCCTTACTTCTTCTATCGAAGAGTTCCCTAAGAATATAAGCAACGATCAATGACAACCTATATATATATCATGATAAGCTAACGGAATAAGAATATCGTTGTCAACGATCATTGAAGCCCTATGTGCTCAAGCCTGCGGTCAACGAATGACTTCATTCCCTAGTCTTTCCAATCCTTCGATTCCTTCGAGGATCTCGCTGCCACCGTATGGTCCAGAAGTCGCCGCTTTTGGCTTTCTCCTAGAACTCCACACCTCATGGAACTTGACACTTTGGTCGCTAGAAGCCACAATGATACACCCCTCTTCAACCGTACGCGGACACCAGAGCCCTCCTTCTTTAGCCGTAGGTCGCACAACCGCCCGCCGGTAATGCACACCCCCTCCTCTCCTGTTCGATCTGAGCTGATTGACCAAACTTGATATAGAAGAGCCTTCGGGGCTGTCCAACTTATCAAGGACATAAGTAGGGGGCCTGCAGGGATAGCTAACTGCACAGAGTGCTCTCCCACAATCGACACTTGACTCGTTGTCTGTACGATCCCAGCTACTCCCATTCGGGCCCCAGGGAATTGCAGCGATCTGCTCGCAGCTTGGCCATGCAAACACAGCAATTCGGAACGGATGTTCTGGTTGTGCGAAGCCAAACGTGGCGACAAGCTCCCTCCGCGTCTTGCTCCAGATAAGACCAGTCACTTGAGCATAAACGTTGATAGTAGCCAGACATGCACCAGATGGAGTGTGAAAGAAATGGATAGCGCGGTCGTTAGAGCCTCCACCAGTTGCCAAAAGAGATGGCTGCCAGGGAGCAAATGCTATTGCTTTAACCGCCGCGGAATGAGCTAGTCGATGCTTCTGACTGTTTGGCGGCACTATGACCATTCGATCATGAGGGGAGATTAGTAATCCCACACTGCTGAGGAGACCTGCCGACATAGGTGCGGTTTCAGGATGGGACGATGGAGGTAAACTACTAGAGGCGAAGTGCCTATGTAAGAGCTGTCGATGAACATTATCTGTGAATGAAGAGAGGCAGCTCTGGCCTAGGGTGTTCGAGCCCTTTGAGGTCACACCTAGCTCTCGTGGAGCAATGATATCTCGCAACTCAAACAGCATACACGCATTATCATTGCCACCAGTAGCAAGGTATACCCCATCCGGAGACCAGGATATACCGCATACCTGCTGTGTATGGGCAGATATCTTGGCAACTAGTGTCATAGAGCCTTGCCAATCAAACTCATCCCGAATCTCGTCGTCAGGCCACTCGACAGAGTAGTACCAGATGTTGCCATTGTCATCACCAACAGCAAGGTCTTCCGTGTCTACCTCGACGTGCGGAAACTTCGCCGATATTCTCCGCGACTTCATTTGTTTGAATGCAACACAGGTGATTGTATCTGGATGGCTGATATCAAAACGTATTTCCGAATCGAAAACACTCCATAGGCAGAGTGCACCAGATTGTCTGCCAACAGCTAGAATAGCTTTCTCGCCATTCTCAGAGGAAAATGACAGAGAGGTTACATGGTTTGAGGTATGTTGGTTTGCGAATGGTGGGTGCTGTACGCCAAAAGCTTCTGACCAAAGATAGACGCGGTGGCCAAGACCGACGGCGAGAATTCCAGAAGTGGTCGAATATGCTATTGTTGAACAGTAAAAATCATCACGAAGAAGAGGTGCGTCTAGTATACGGAACGGTAGCGTTGGTACCATCCTTGTGCTGTCCTCTCTTGGTAGGGTTGTAGAAGTCCCTATTGATACAATCTCAGTAACAATTGCGAGCCGTTCACTAGAGCCGCAACTAACGGCAAGAGTAACTTTCAAGCAGTCATGCCATTAAGTGCGGTATATATAGCCGAGTATATAATAGTATATCTTGGAGCCGGGGACAGGACAATTGCTTATGCTTTGAATTCTACCTCTCATTATAGATAACTGGTCAGATGGCTTCAAGGGCCTTTTTTGTTGGCCAGTAACCATCCAATACAATTCTCCAGTAGTAAAAACAAGAGGTACTTACATGTATCTCTTTCCGCCCTCTTCCATGCGTTGTCTTTCCAAACCAACTGGGCAAATCGTTCGTAGAGTGGAGAGAACGGAGCCGGCGTGGACTCAAGCAGTGGCCGAGCGTTCCGATTACTGAGGAGCCTTGATGCTGTATCAATATCCAATGCAAGGGCTAGCCTTGACTCGTACTTAGCTTGTTCCTCGTTCGATGCAGTATGGGGCAAGAATCTGGCATTGTACATGGGAGCAGCTGTTCCACTTGTAAAGCGAGCTCCGGAGGGGCTAGAGGTTGCCCTAAGCTGCCTACCCACGGCAGCGGATGCTCCACCCACATGCCAGACAGCTCCGGTACTCACTTGCCTAGAATTGTGGCCAGGATCCCATGAACCACGAATCACTGCACTACTGACTAAACGGGGGCCATTGTAAAGCCTGAGTTGGTAGCTAGAGTGTACCCCCAGAATGCTTCCAGATCGCCCAGCGCGTGTAGGCATAAATGGATCTTCTTTCTGCGAGCGATGGCGCAGAAGTTTTTCCTCAAGGGATAGCTCCTGGGGATTTTTACCAACACGAAATAATGTCGACGGCGGATCAATGAATTGCCGGACGGGTATGAACCTGTCTAGTGAAGCTGGTGACCTCGAATGATTCACATTTGCATCTGTAAGAGTTGATCTTCTAGTCCTGATTCGGCTTCTATCGGGTGATACTGCTTGATTTGGAGCCTTACTCCCCCCTGCTGGTCGACATTCTGAGTTGCACACAGTATGACGTCTTTTGCACACAACAAGCAGAGGGAACATCGACCTGGGATCTTTGTCCTTATCTGGAAAAGGTAGGTCAATATGCGAGTTAGCATTTGAATGAGGGACAGGCCCTAAAAGGGGCGGTGGAGTAATAGCGTAGTCAACTGATAGCGAAGAGTCGCCATCACTTGTGGTGTCTGAAGTGAGCTCAGGCGTTGACGGGTGACTTCCTGACTGAAAGGACCATTGCTGTGAAGAGAGAGGCTTAGTGGCTATCATTGTATAATGACCTCCACGACTTGAAGTTGACGGCCTGTGATAGACGTAATAATTGAATGCTATGGTCAGCTCTGGAATGCTTTCAAAAGATTGGAAAGAACGGAGTGTCGGGCCCCAATCAAGGAAATCTTGACCCTGAGTATAATACTATGAACTCGTAATATAATAGCATATTACCTGGCAGTCAGTAGATAAGTTGAAAACTAGAAGAAAGTGGAATGTGATATGATGAGGTCGTACTAGTAGTTATACATCGGCACGTGATGCTCCCGATATGGAAAGCACTGTTCGCCTTCCTTTCAAACTCGAGCAACCGTGACTTCTACTCTCTCGTCTCCTGAGTGGTAAACCCGATCTTAGCAGCTGTCACTTTTCAATCTAGACGGGCGTTGTATAGATAGACCACAGGTCAATATGGCTAGTGTAAGTTGAACCTTGTTTCTGCATACCCCACACCTACTAATGGATGGTTCGACAGCATGGAATTCCCCGTTACAGCTTGAAGGAGAAGTCCGAAGAAGCTCGCAAACAAGAACTTCGCAAGATAGAAAAATACCAGGAATTGGATCAACTAGTTCGTGAGAAGGTATGCCGGTCTTGTCCCCCGGAGGAGACGTGCAGTGTGTCCTGATAAGCAGTGCAGATTGCGGAACAGAAGTACACGCCCGAAACACTTCAGAAAATATCCGAATTACTGACCAAAAATCCGGAGTACTACACGGTTTGGAATTATCGACGTCGGGTTCTGCAGCATGAATTTGCACAAGCTGCGTCAAGCGGCTCGAGTGAAGCTGCACCAGATCAATTGACCACTCTAATCAAGAATGACCTGCTGTTCCTGATACCGCTCCTGCGCAGTTTTCCCAAGTGCTACTGGATATGGAACTATCGTCTATGGCTCCTAGATGAAGCTAAACTTCTACTACCGCTACCAATCTCCCGTAAAATCTGGGAAGAGGAACTAGTGCTTGTAGGCAAAATGCTTAGCTTAGACAGCCGAAACTTCCATGGCTGGGGCTACCGACGCATTGTCGTGGGCACGTTAGAATCGCTTACACCCGAAGAGCAGGGAAAGACTATGACACAAGCGGAATTTGAGTATGCGAAGAAGATGATTGGCACCAACCTTTCCAACTTTTCCGCATGGCATTATCGGACGAAACTCATCCAGCGATTGTTGAATGAGAACTCAGCGACTGATGAGGAACGGAAAAAGATGCTAGATGACGGTATGTTGAACCGACTTACATAAGAAATCATCGCTCTCTTCGCTAATGCAGGTCAAGAATTGGAGCTTATTCATCGCGCCCTGTGTGACCCATATGATCAGTCACTGTGGTTCTACCATCAAAACTTAATGTGTACATTTGACCCAGCAGTCTCGGGTCAAACGATGGCGCCAAACCTCAGCCGATCCGAGCGGCTGGACTACCTCCGCCAAGAGATCGAAGAGATTCAAGATATGCTGGATGGGGCGGAGGACTGCAAGTACATCTACCAGGCATTGATCGACTGTACCTTGTTGGCATCAAAAGTCGAGGGCACCATGTCCAGTGGCGACCAGCAAAAGGTTCTGAGCTGGATCTCGGAACTGAAGAAGATGGACCCGCTTCGGCGTGGACGGTGGCTGGATTTTGAGCGATCACTCTGCAGATAAGGGATTACAATCCACCCCCTTACCTCAGGAAACCTGTATGTACGCATCATAGAGCGCCAAGTACTGAATTACTATTTTTTTTTTGTTGAGACGACTATCAATAGGCAGAAATCCTTGGGTGGTTAGTTTTGGATAGTACTTAGTGGTAACCGAGTGGTACTATGTATCTAGTAGTTAGTTGTGGGGACCAATGGTGTTTTTATCCGTGGATGAGAGACATTCAGGGGAGTTTCAGGAATGTTTTCCAGGAGTTATTGGGGATCTCTACACCCAAATTTTCAATCGAACCGCATTTACAGGATACTTCTGGTGCTTTTTTTCTCTCTTTTCTTTTCTGACAGGCTATTAAGTATATATACAAAGAAACAGGGAAAAAAAAAAAAAAATGGAAAGAGTAGAAAAAGGCGCAACTCCAGACCCGCCAAGCTTTCCACCAATAGTCAAACAACTTCTCTCTAACCATTGAAAAAGAACTATAAAACGAAAAAAAAAGAAAAGAACAAGAGTCTCATATACACCGAAACTTAGTCGCTTTTATTTTTATTCCTTAAGCCCTTCTAAAATCCCCCCTTTTTTTTTCTCCTTTCCAAAGTGGTCCATTCCACTGGTGGCTTTGTGGTCCATTCCATACTAATTCCAACCCCCTTCTCCGTCAACTAAACAACTAAACCGAACCGCGTGGTGGCTTCCACTCACTGTCTTTCAACCTCCTTCCCCCTGCTTGCCATGGCCCTTCCGTTCTTCTGATCGCACCCTCTATACCTTCTTCTTATATTCAATTCCCCGCTGGTTCCTGAAAAGAAAAAAGGAAAGAAAGAAAGAAAGAAAAATAAGCCTGATTGATTCACTTAGCCGCACTTCTAATTCCCCCCAGGGGCTCTTGGGTTCATCATGTCGAGACGCAGTAGCAGAGACTACGAAGGAGTAAGATATTGCCTCTATCATAAAATCTTAGAGTCCAAACTTATTCGATTCCTTTGGCCAGGATTCCTTCGACGATGCCCTGGAAGCTCCAACATCTCAAAACAGTCTCACCGTTTCGATTCCTCAGAGTTCCTCAACCCGTTCCTTAACAGACAGTCCCCCGAGCGCTACCACCCCTCAGTTAACCGATGCGCCCTCTCTACATCCTACGGCACAGGACGACGATATGACAAATGGGGAGACACAGGATTCTCATCCGGATCCTCGGTCGGAAGGGGAGGAAACACCTCGCAAACAGAAATTACAGAAATCCCCACTGTTGACGGCTCACCGATTGTCTACCACTTCCCTCGACGAAGTGAATCTAGCCAGCAGCAACAAAGACGATGACTCCATAGAGAACCATGACCTAAGTCCGGGCCATAACCCGGGCTCTCCTCCATTGCCTTCGAGGGACTCCATATCGGCTCAGACCCCACGCCTATCGGACCCTGCTCTGCCAGTAATCAAGAACACCGCCCCTGCTGCACCGCCACCTCCACCAACTCGAAAACTGACAAGTCCTTTTGCATGGCTGACTCGAAGTTCGACGGGAAGCAAGGAGACCAAATCACCCCCTCAGAATAGCCGCCGAAGCACAGCCGCTTCGGTATCCACAATTTCCAGTAATCCTGAATTGGCCGGCCGGACACAGGATGGAGAGGATCCAGATGGCTCGAGCACGGGATCGCGAAAGCCAGCTCGCAACAGCCTAAAGGATCAGTTTAAAATGCTCAGGATGCGGGATGAAGGACAGGTTTCGGAAAATGACGAAGCAAGTATCACGTCGGGACGTGGAAGCTTCAGTCACTCCGCTGGAAGTCCGCCGCCTAGCATCCCAGAAGAAGGTGAGAACGATTCCGCAGTGTCGCCAGCGGCCTCGCCACCCAACCTACCATCGACAGTCAACCCGAATCTTGCCCCAGGAACAGTCTCGGGTTTCTCGGCCTCTGCAACTGACGCGGCGACCCCCGTCGATTGGGAATTATGGCAGCAGCTGGTCAATCGTGGTCCCCAGGCGCTGAAGGGCACGAATTCCGAGGAGCTGAACGCCGCCATCAAACGGGGGATCCCGCAGACCATTCGAGGGGTCATCTGGCAAGTCCTGGCTGACAGCAGAAACCCCGAACTCGAAGAGGTCTACAGGGAGCTGGTTGCGCGTGGCACTGATAAGGAAAGGTCGCGTGCTTCCAATGGCACGGTGAATGGGAATGGAGAAAAGGAGTCCGCATCGTCATCTCGGTCGTCCATGCGTTCCGAGCGTTCTGCTTCGGTGGCACACTCCATTAACGGGTTCCCCAGTCCAGCCCATGAATTGGACCCTGAAAAACTCGCAAAAGAACAGGTTGCGAGCGAGGCTGCCCGGAAGAAGAAGGAGAAGGAGGACGGTGTGGCACTACAAAAGCTGGAGAAGACTATTCGGCGGGATTTGGGTGCTCGTACAAGTTACTCCCGTTATTTTGTGTCGCAAGGAAACCAGGAAGGTCTGTTTGGTTTGTGTAAAGCGTACGCTCTATACGACGAGGCTGTGGGGTATGCACAGGGCATGAACTTCATTGTCATGCCACTCCTATTTAACGTAAGTGATTTGCATACACACTACTAGATGGCCTCTTGCTAACTTACGTTTCACGTAGATGGATGAAGTAGAAGCATTTACGATGCTCGTCAAGTTGATGAATCAATATGGCTTGCGGGAGATGTTCATCCATGACATGCCTGGTCTACACCGCAGCCTTTTCCTTTTCGAACGCCTACTTGAGGACATGGAACCTGCATTATACTGCCACCTTCGCCGGCGAGGGGTGCACCCGCAATTGTATGCCACACAGTGGTTCCTGACTCTTTTCGCATACCGCTTCCCCTTGCAACTGGTCCTCCGGATTTACGATCTCATCCTTGAGGAGGGGCTTGAAAGTACAATCCTTAAATTTTCGATTGCTATCATGCGTCGAAACTCCGAAACGCTTCTGGGTATGAAGGACATGACTCCGCTGACCACTTTCCTCAAGGAGCGCTTGTTCGATGTCTACATTGACAAACAGCCCTCCGCATCGTCAATACTCGAGTCTGGGTTCTTCGGCAGCTCGGGAGCTGCTGATAAGGAGATATATCGCGCGGACATCTTGGTCCAGGATGCCTGTGCCGTTCCTCTCCAGCCCGAGACTATCCGTGCGTACACGGCGGAGTGGGAGGAAAAAGTGCGGAGCGAACGAGAACGCGAACAGGAGCTAGAGAGTCTCAAGCACACGGTAGCAACGCAGAGTGTTCGGATCCGGTTGCTGGAAGAACAAGCCGAAGCGTCAGACAAAGAGCACGTTCAACTTGCTTCTGAACTTGTCCATCTCAAAGTAGAGAATGAGGAGCTCACGGACCTGAACGACGCCTTGAATATGCAGGTCAGAGAACTGAAGATCGTAGTGGACAAACAGCCCGCAGAAGTTGAAGAGAAGCTCCAAACCGAGATGGATCGCATTATGCAGCGCAATATGGAAGTTCAGAATGAAAACCGGTCAATGGTGGAGCAAATGGCAGAGATGGAGAAAGAGCTCGTGGAGGCGAAGATGAAGTGGGCAGAGGTAAGCCAGCCCGCGGATTTTTCCGTTGAAGAAGGCTGATCTAACATTCTTTCACTGTAGATCCATGAAAACCACGAGAATTTAAAGCAGAAATGGAGCGATCTCCGCAAAGCTCTTGACTAGCTCCACCCCCGTGCGACCCTTTTGTACATTTCACTTGTCTACATGCCAACAGTTCCCTCGCCTGGCTGCTTTTAACGATTTTAATCTTCCCTTTCCGGCCTCCGACTTGCGTGTACATTTCTTGACGGAGCTTTCGAGTATTCGTCCAGTACGGTTGTATCATCATCTTTCCCTTCAGCGCAGCGCGAGTTCTCGGTGGCGTGTCGAGTTCTAGCTATGAGCAGGCGTCTTATGAAGCGATTTTCACGTTATGCGTTGGGTCTACATTAACTGGTTTACTAACTTGGCCATTTCTAGACCGCAGCCGGTCTCGCTCTGTTTGGCCTTCTGGTGCTCTTCAGTGTGTCTTGAGTTCTGTAGTGGGTTTTTGTTTTCTTAATCACCAGATTAAGAGATCCCAATGTATGCAGTGTATATCATGAATAGATATTATTCAAGGTTATGAGTTTAATACCTCGGACCAAAGAAAAAGAAAGAAAAAAAGAAAATTCCACCATCCTTCACAGAACATTCTCAAAATACGAGGTCAGAACTTCCTCCATCACCGGTTTGGCCACAGCCTTCAGCGCCTTGTGCGCCTCACATTCCTTATCATAGTACTGCATATCCTCCAACGAACCGAACGTCGTCTTAACAGACAGCGTGTACCCTTTGTTGCGAGGATCCGGGAAAGAGTGTCCGGCCGCTGCGCTAAGTATATACGGCTTGCCGTTCTATTTAATAACCCCATCAGCAAACTACCATATATATATCCATTGTGGAGCCGACGAAATGAATCTTGGAGAAATTAATACCTTGGTCGCCGTCTTGGCCATGACCTTGTACTGCTCTAGGACTCGATCCCGGCCTGCCTCGTCGGGGATCTTGAATAGCGTGATGCGCTCGATGGGGGCCATTTTTGTTCTTGGTTGGATATTTTATTTTTCTGAGTAGTATGTGGAGGTTTGGTGAGAGGGTGGTGTAAACGGCAATTAGTATTGAGGGGTGGTCTGGTGATGTGAAGTTAGAATGTATGCGCAGTGGACTATATATATATACACCTCTGAGGGGGAAAATTCCAACAATGGATTTATAAGGTGGGGCAATGAGGTGGTGCTAGAATCGTGACACCACTGGTTTAGTTTCAATTCAAAGAGATTCCACCTGGTTCTTGGTGAAGCTTATAAGTTCGTTCAGGTTATTCATAAGCGCCCCTTCCTCCCTTCGGACGGGATTCGGGATTCGGTTGGAGTCGGAAGTTGATTTGATTACCAATGTTGGGTGCTGTTGCCTTACTGTGGGGGTTCCGGTGAGATAGATGTTGGATTCAGAATATGTACATGGAAATAGCAATTGTAGCAAGCGTACTAAGTAACATTGTTTTGGTGCTGGGATTGAAGCGATGGAGAGAGTGCGGAATCGACTCCGTTTTTGGACGGAACTTCCGTCCCCCGTATGCATTTCTGTTGTCGATCCCGCGGAATAAATCAAGGTCACGATGTAGGTGCACCTCCGGCGTGTTGTTGGAGATGGGTTAGTCTCTCGGAAAACCTCTCTGTTGGTTCTATTGAGTGGGTTGTGTTGGGTCAATTTTGTTATGTACTGTTGACTGAGTTGGGTGTACCTTGAGAGAGCCAAAGTAGTGGCTATAGCTGCATATTCCGTCGGGATGGACATATGATTGCTCGAGGATGTTTTTGTCCCCATTAAGCCGCAGCTGTATATGCGGCAATAGACATTGCGTGCTCATATGGTGATTCTCGCCAGGCAAACAGAGACATGGCGGTCAGTAGTCATTCCTCGAGGTCAAAGCCAGCGGTGACTATCTCTGCCGATTGCCCCCTTCCTCTCGGTTGCCAACCACATGAGATTGAATAGCATCCCTTTCAATTGTGCAAGAAAATGACAATTCCTGCCCGGTATATCACCCCCTAGTTCGCTAGAATACTATACCACAGCATCCAAGGAACCCAACCATCCAGACAACTTTCCACCGGTTCATGACGTAGTCAAAATGCGAGCCAAATCAGCTATCATTGACAGGCTCGGGGCGATTCTTGAAGAACAGCCTATACTTGATAATCTCGACGATCTCTAGCTCCTCGTCCTCCGAGTCAGAGGTGGTCTCCTTCTGCCGTCGTTGGACCAAAGCAATAGGCTGCGATAGCTTCTTTACCTCCCCTGTCAAGCGCTGGTATCTCCCAACATACAGATAGACCCTCTTCATCCATTTCGTGTCATCGGGCGCAGTCGTTTGCGGCGAATAGTCAGGGAACATGAGCTTGCCGACTGGGGTCTCGAATGTGGCGATTGAAGGGTCATGGCTATCGCTGGTTGGGGTTGTAGATCCTGTTTCGAATTCTTGAGATGGGACGTTGATTGTACCTTGGAGTTCGAGGATTGCGAGGCCAGAGGGAGTCTGCAGAAGCTGGGGGAGGGGATTGACCAGAGAGGTGGAAGAGGAGATGTGTGGATGGAGCGGAATTGTTGGCATTGTTGGGTCGGTGTTGACGTTGAGGCTGTGCTTGAAAGAAATCGTACGGATGGAATTGGTCCGCTAGAAGAGGGTATCGGTTTAGATTTTAGAATAGCACAGCTTGGACGAGGAGTATGACGGATTGATGGTGGAGAGACGCGGATTTGACGCGTTTCGGTGCTTCTCCACTTACCGATCTTATCTTTCCCGTTTGGGACAACATCTCTATATAGATTCTCAAAAAGGTAAAAGGATACCGATCTATTCAGTTAAGAAAAAAAGTATGATTACTGAAAAGATCTTTGTGTCCATTATTGGATGATTTTTGTCCTTTATATCCCAGTTGAAAGAAACTAACCAGACTGATCACTGAAAGTCGTCGATCAATGAGCGCATCCGGCATCTTGAAACAAAGTTGCGTTTAGATACATCCTCTAGTAGATATGTCGCGCATTTAACTAGAACCAGGGGTTTGTTCATGTCGATGAATATATAGGCCTCGGTTACGAAGGCCTGAAAGAAGGGAATGGAACAGTGGATGAATATGGAAACCTTCCCTGGGAGACAATCGAAGGATGAGAACTGCTCACCCACATTTTAATGAAATTACTTGGGAAGCCAAGCGTCATTCTAGGTATGAAAAGTTCCAAGTCCATTGATCAACGATCAATGAGCTGAACATCAGAGAGACGAGCAGGCCATCCCATGTCTTTACTCATAAGAGTTCGTTTAGCCATCTATGCGTGTGGTGGAAGCATCTTCTCGTTAGTACATAACGACTGACTTCCCAACAAAGCTGGGTTTTTTGATTGACTAACTCGGCCATTCTAGGGTATACAATGTTGACCAACTGCCAATCAGAGACATCCACTCTCTGCGAACCAGAGTGACCATAGTGCGCCGGGGTCTCCAGTGTAGGTGACTGGTTACTTCCCTTGTTAAGCAGTTTTCTGAAGCAGTCCAACATCTCATGACCCTGTTGACTAGATAATACTAGGGCCAAGAGTAAAGAAGTGAGAACTGTGGTGTGAAAAGACCTTGGGATGAGCGATGACTTTTTGTTGCCACCTCGAGACCATAGCATTCACATGGGTCTTGCCCGAAAGTCCGTCCATCTGTCCAATTGTTTCTAAGGCCAGCCAAGACCGTACTACTCCAAGTGGGGGCACCAGGGACAGTACTTTGGTCTACTACGCCAGGAGAAAGGGCCGAATGTGGACCGGTAGAGCCGGAAAAGCCATGTATAAATGTGGCGAGGAAACTCAAGGCCAAAGCCGAGACATGATGGATGAATAGCGTTACTCAAAAAGATACAGGCAGAGGATTCTAGCGCCCACTATCATACTTATTAGGACAGTCAGATCCTGCAAGCTTGCGAGCCGAGCATCGAAATGAATAGGCTATCGCCGTGACTTATTTTTGGCGAGTTGCAGAATTGGAGCTCTCCAGAAAGCTTTCATGATGATGACTTATGATAACAGGCGTCCTCAAGATGTTTTAGGCCTTCTATAGTCTCGTGTACCATGTCTTCGCCTGTAGTCCCAGTAGGACCTTGCATTTTACCGTAGCGCAGATCACTCAATTCACCGACTGTGGAATTGAGTCCAGACAGAAGAGCGGTTGCGTCTTTATCAACGCCGGAAATCTCATGTTCAATATTAGCACAAGCCGCCTCCATTGCGGAAAGGAGACTCTGGACTGAATGATAATCCCGGGGTGAAGCGGTAGATGTCTGGCCAAATAGCTCGACATCCATATCCATTTCACGTTGGTCATCGGCGCTCATCCCATCCACGCCGGTTTTCAAGATAGATTTGCGCAGTTCTGCTTTTTGGTTCTCCCCGTGGTGGAGTTCTTGGTCAATGTTTCCATTGACTAGATCCATGTCTTGCTCTCGCATATGCTGCAGCTCACGATAGAGAACTCTGATATGTGGATGAGAGCGCAAGCGTTTTGGAAAGAGCTCCGTGAACTGTTGCAAAGATATCACCGTGGGCAAAGATGCCGGGGATAGAAGGAAATTGCTTAGAATGGACGCTTCCGATGGCGCCATGATCGCGAATCCCTAACGATTGAGAATGGCCTTCTTCTCTTTTTCTGACTTTTAGGAACTCTTAGAATTTCTAGTTTATTCTTGCTTGTGTGATATACTATTCAAGGGCTTGAACCAAACGGGGCCAGTCCTTGCGTGATGACGGGAGAGAAGAGAAACGATCAGATCTAATACCGATAGTGAAGAGGGGGTAGAAAGAAAAGGGGAGAAGTCTTTAAGAATTTATGAAGGCCGAGGAGGAATGAATGTTGGGGGAATTGAAAGGAAGAAGTTGGTCGTAATTTCGAGATTAGCCCTTTTTCAGCACGCGTTAAGTTCCACTTCCGCTTTCCTTTTCTTACCCTTTCGGGACTTTTCCTTGAACGCGCGCAACACAAGTCATACTCCAGATTTCCCTCCACTTCCACGTCGCCCATTTGTTGAATCCATTCTCCTTTCCTACTCGGTGGTGTTACTCTGGATCGTAGGCTTCTTCCTCTTGATATACACCCCACCTTAAACCCTCCTTTCCTCGCCCTTGGCTTTTAAAATATCAGTGTCTGAAAAGAAGCCAGGGTTCTACTCCGCAGAGTTGCAATTTGTATAACAGACAAGTGGTCAGGTCATTGGTTGCGCAATTAGGGCCAATCTCAGTCTCTCCCTTAGACTGGCCGCTGCAGCTTGAATCCCGATTGTGCATGAAATTTTCTCTCACCGTCGTGGATCGCTCGGCACGTGGTCTCTAGAGGAATATCAGCCTACTCGTTACCATCAAGAGCCTCAGCGTGAACCACTTCAGTGTTGCTTCTTCCTTAATCCTAGTGGCTGGTCTTAAAACTTCTTCACCCTTCTTTAACCCTCCCCCACCTTTCCAACCAACCACAAAACACTTCGTTTGAGTCGCACCCTCGTCTTGGTTTCTTCCAAAATGGCTCCTGCAGGCCAAACTACCTATTCGAAAGATGAACGAGTGCTCTGCTTCCATCATGAGATTCTGTACGAGGCAAAGATTCTTGATGTCAGACATGTCGACCCCGACGACCGCAAAAGCCCGTATGAGTACCTAGTACACTACAAGGGTTGGAAAAACACGTACGTATATCTCTAGTGTTCTGCCTTTCCACGTGTTTTCTCTCTGCTCTTCATGCCTAAATTGGCTATTTTTGGCCTTTGGCTCTTCTACTAGTTACAAGGCTTCTTCAGACACCCTATGAGTGTTGACGAAAGCCTTCCATCTGCGTTGGCGGGGGTACATGGACGTGGCTGACCTGGCTTTTTGCCACATTTAGCTGGGATGACTGGGTCCCCCAAGATCGTCTACGTAAATTTACCGAGGAGAACAGAGAGCTGGCAACTACCCTTCGCCGTGAGGCCGAGGCCGCGTTCCGTCAGAAGAGTACCAAGTCATCCGCAAAGAAAAGGGGAGGTTCCGATCGTAGCTCCGCCCGGGGAAGCGAAGAACGCCAGATGTCCGTGCCTGGCCGCGGAACCAAGAGAGCTAGGGACAACGACATCGAAAAGGTGAGCTCGCTACTTTTGCTACTCGATTTGCTGTATCTGGGAATGGCCTTCTCCCGGGCATAGTACTGTGTGCATCGGGTATCGTAACTCCCCAGGGCAGCCAGACTAACAGAATATGCTCTCAGGAGGATAACTTCTACGTGCGGCCCTCAGTAAGGATTGTTATGCCCGATAACCTGAAGTCGCTTCTGGTCGATGACTGGGAGAATGTGACGAAAAACCAGCAGGTCGTGGCTTTACCGGCTAAGCGCTCGGTTAACCAGATCCTGGAAGACTATGCTGAAGCAGAGAAGCCTAAGCGCACAAGCTCAGCTGATCACGATGTTCTTGAAGAAGTTATTATGGGAATTAAAGAATACTTCGACAAAGCTCTTGATAAAATCCTACTTTATAGGTTTGAACGCGAACAATACCGGAACCTCCGCAAGAAGTGGGAGTCCGGATCAGGGGAATTTGGCGACAAAGGACCCTTAGATATCTATGGCGCCGAGCATTTAACTCGTCTCTTCGGTAAGATACCTTTTCTTCGGGATGATGCTTTGAAGATGGCCGCTAATTGTTCCTAGCCACTATGCCTGAGCTGATTGCGCAGACCAATATGGACCTTCAATCTACTAATAGACTTCGCGAGGAACTTTCCAAGTTCACTCTCTGGTTGAGCAAACAATCCAGCCAGTACTTTGCCACCAGATACATGACTGCCAGCAATGAGTACGTTGAGAAGTCTAAGGGCGTGCCAAACCCGAATCCTGGCACTGCTACTTCACGCCTGGTCTAAAGTAGATTAAAGCAAGGGCTTCAGTACACGTTGACTGCTCTTGAGACACGGTGTTATTGCATGATGGGCCAACTTGTTACCCCTTTTCTTAATTCTATCTTTCTTTCTTTGTTTTTCACAGCACTGTGGTGGTTTCCGGAGCATGGAAGGATAAGCTTTTCACGCGAGTTATGGCTTATAACGGTTCACTTTGTAACATTAGAGGAAATTGGCGAATGCTATGGAACGGTTCTTTCTTTTGGTTATTTTCGTCGTCGGTCGTCATCAATCTCGATTATTATGGTCTAAAATGAAGACGATTATCATGGGCATTCTGCTTCTGCGTCCAATGCCATTGAATCACAATCATCACAGACACAATTTTAACAACAACAGATAATGACATATCCACAACCAAAAATACTTCTAATCGATCCACACAAGCACAAGCACCCTCCCATTGCCTCTACGTAATCAAACAACTCCTCAACTAAATAAGCTACACAACCAACTGCCTCGCATCCTCAACGACACACCTCGCTGCCTGCTTAAGCTCCGTCTTCGCATCCGTCTCCCGCCACCTAGTCCAAGCGCTCAAACCCTCCGGCGGCTCAATACTCAGCGTATCATACCCCTGCTTGATAATCCGATGAACCTCCCTCGGACTGAGGTTCTTCTTCCGGTGCGCCGGAATAGGCGCCACGCCCTGGCCGTCAGCGTCGGGTTTGGCATCGTTCTGCTCCGGGTTGAACAGCAGGGTGTAGAAATGAGTCGAGACGGCGATGAGAGTGTCGACAGCGGCGACATGGACGTCCTTGGACGGATTGGAGTCTGTGGATTTCGAGCCGGACGGTTTCAGGGCGTAGACGTCGCGGTATTTGGTGATTATGGGGCCTGTTTCGACAAGTTTGTAGAAGAGGTCGTCGTAGGAGGACGGGTCGGGGAGGAAGGTGTCGCCTGCGGAGACGCAGAATGCGACTAGGTCTACGAGGGTTGTGGTTAGGGTTGTGATGTTAGGGTTGCTAGAGAGGTCGGAGACGTAGGTGGTTAGGAAGCGCATTAGGGAGAGAAGGTTGCGCCAGAGTTCCGACCAGTGGTATGTTAGGCGGATTTTGTTCATAGATAGGTAGGTGAGGAGGCGGAGGAGGACTGAGATTGAGTGGCTAGTGACGAGGTTAGCATGGGATGTTAGGGGTGGATGGTGGTTTGATGTATACCTGTAGATGTCGACGTCGAGACGTCGTCGCAGGTTGTGGGAGATTGTGTCGATTATAACGTCGAATATGACTGTTGCCAGGACGCGATCCCCTGAGGCTACGGGTAGATATGGCTGTCTTTGTCGGCAGAGTCGGACCTTTCGCCTGTTCTCTTCGCTGCAGAGGTGCTTGCAGAGGGTGGAGTCCTCGGCGAGGATGCGGAGGGTGAAGAGGTTGAGTTTGGCATAGTGCGCTATCCTTGGGGACCGGTAGGCATGGTGCAGAAGATAGGACGTCAATGAGAGGAAGCTTGCAAAAGGGGATTCTTCGTTGTCTTTCTCTGGGGCCTGGCTGATCAAATGGTAGCCAAAAAGTTTGTTGGCATTTGTGAAGTCGTAAGTAGCCAGCAGGATAGCTGCTTGCTGAGCCGGCCTGCGTTCGTTAGCGGCTGGTCAATCCTGTAGGGGCACCATGACTTACAGCGTCGCAAACATCTCCTTGGCCTCTTCCGCACTAGGTGGGCTAGCCTTATCTTTTTTACTAGGGGAGAGAACTCCAAGGCCAAAGTAAATTAGGGTGCTGAACAACGTCCAGCCCTCGGGAGCGTCATCCTGCACAGCAACATAGCCGTTTCTCAGGCCAGCGCATGAGATACCGACTCCCTTGACGATCTTTTGGATGCTTGTCACATTGACAAAGTCGTCTAGTCGCAGTTGGTAGGGGTTTTGGAATTCAAATTTGTTGTAGTTTGCCAGCATTCCTAAGAGAAGGAATGGGTCAAATACTTGGATCGGAGTTTCAGAATCTTGAACGAACTATACGGCGAGTTAGGACTTAGTTTGAGAATATTAAACGGACAAGGGTGGACTTTGAACGCAGACCTTCATGAGTGACGGGAATAAATCGCGATGCGTAAAATACGAAACCAGACTAGTTTTGTATGCGCCACTGGTCATGGCGATGGCTGTTTTGGTAGCCTTGATTCGCAATTCAACTGAGAAGAACGTCAACAAGGGTCCGTTTCCTTAGCACGTAAGGAGGTCCCTAATGGGTACTTACAACTGCTTCCACTGCGAATGATGCTATCCAATACAGTGACGAAATACGAGATGACTTGATCCACATGGTCGAGACCAGCAAGAACTGTAATGACATCCGAGCTAGGATTGGTGTACTTCTTCTTCAAGACGCAAACTAGAAAGACCATCAAGGTCTAGGTCATTACTTAGAGGTTGAAGTAGAGTTGCAATGGGGTCTATATAATGCCCACCTCTAGTGCATAGGAGTCCACCGGACTGACTCCGGAATCAGCTTCGCGGATAGCACGAGTGAAGAGCTGCTGGGTTTGGACCTGATCCAAAGTTAGCACACCGAACGGAACATTTAGTAGGGATGGCGGAAATATTACCTGCAAGTTGAGCGTCTCATCAGGGCTGAGTTGGTCTAGGACACTACTGAGCTGGCCTCGATCCGGCGGCAGCAGAAAGAATTCTCTCCAAAATCCCTCAGAGTGCTCAGTATAATCCGAAGTCTACAAGTGTTATATTAGTATTAGACGGACCAAATATCAAAGTGGCTGGACGTACGTGAAATAAGTTCTCGTATAGATGCACGACTTTGGGCTTGAAGGTTTCGGGTCTAGTTTGCTGAGTTAAGGGGGACTCCATGATGTTAGATGGATTCAGTAGAACATAGGACCATCGCTAGCTTGGCAGAGGGGGAGAGGCGTCGAGGGAGAGAGAATTGTGCAATAATGAAACGGGGAATGAGTTCTATTCTTTCTCTATTCCTTTACAATCATCCACGTTGTCATATCGAACACAAGAACGGCCACATCCTTTTCTGCCTATTTGGGCCAAACCCACATGAGCCACGCACGCTGTTTGGTTACTTACGCCACAATTTCAATCATACCCTCCACAGCCGACGGTTTGAGGTTCTCTTTTAATCTAAATTAAAGCCATTCTCTTGTCTCAGGTTTTCTTGATTGTGGTTACATCTTAGTCCCACTGATTGTCTAGTACTTCTTCTCTTTTATTGTCATATTAAGTACAGTTAATTAACAAGAACCAATTAAGGATGACTAATCAAGGGGATGGAACTTAATCGAAAATACTACTTCGTGCATATCGTTGTAGATACTACTTTGTGGGCGAGATGTCCATATCTAAAATTCTGTTTGCTGCAGTAGCATCATCCAGGCACTCATTACGGGTGCTGATGGATCTAAGGGTACTTCGTACTCTTTAAATATAAATTCTACCAGTACAATACTAATTGAGGATCGAATGTGGAAGAAATCCATTAGTCAGTTCCGTGTGCCTGAGGTATCAACCGGGAAGAGTAATCTGACAATTACCAATTCGTGTCCAAACAATCAGAATCAATCTGACAAGAAGACTAATCCAATACAACCACAAGATTAATGAAGAACAGAGCCGCATTCCTGCAAAGGGACCGAACCAGTAGCCGAATAATGTCATCTACCCCATATTTAACACTTCTAGTACTCTCTTTAGGTACCCGATCAGATGATGAGAATGGCGCCACTCAACTTGTGTAGAAACACCTCGACGATGATTGGCTGACCGGGTACTCGCCGTGACCCTCTTAACCGACCGTTGACTTTCTTCCTTAAAACAGAACTCAACCTCCGAGTCACATCAATCATCCCCTGTGCGCTGAACAATCCCACTAGATCACTTCAAATCCCATGAGAACTTAGCGCTTTGTTACTTCTCTTTCTGCATAGAGCCTTTGGACTTCCTATATCCATATTTGCATCCATCATGTCGTTCTGCAGGGTCACTGTTCGCTCTCCAGTGACATCATCCGCCACGATGTTGCGCTGTGTGAGAACTCCCTACAAGACTCCAGCGCTTCGTCTGTTCTCTTCGTATGGAAACGCTCACCGGTCCTCTAAGCGTGATATGCAGACAGCTACTGCGTATCGCCCTCATTCCTTGCCGACGGCTTTCCCGCCTCCGCGGAGCGGCGGAGGCTACGACACCTCTATCTCAGCAGAATTCCCCCCTCTTCGAGAGAAAACCGAAAACCAGCAAGAAATCTTTTCAAACATTAGTCTCAGAGAGAGTGAGGCCCAGACGCCAAAGCCTGTCGAATCGACTTCTCCTGCCTCGAAGCCGGCTGAAAAGCCTAGAAGAAAGCTCCGGGCACGGAAAGCCGCCATGAAGTTGACGCCCGAGGCGATCGTGCAACTCCGCAAGCTCCTGTCTCAGCCTGAGCCGAAAATGATTCGAGTTGGTGTAAAGAACCGTGGCTGCTCTGGTCTCGCCTACCATCTTGAATATGTGGAGAAGCCCGGTACCTTCGATGAAGTTGTGGAACAAGACGGCGTCAAGGTCTTGATTGACAGCAAAGCCTTGTTCAGCATCATCGGTAGCGAAATGGACTGGTTAGAAGATAAATTGAGCAGACGGTTCATTTTCCGGAACCCAAATATCAGTATGTTCCGCTAGCCCTCTTTTTTGTCTATCTGAGGAATTATGATTACTAACATGTTTTCCAACAGAGGAACAATGCGGTTGCGGTGAATCCTTCATGGTTTAGACCTACATCCCGGTTTTTCTTTTTACGGCCATTTTGAAGTCATTCCTCGGAGCATCGGTTGGCGTTCTTACGGATTGTTTTCCCTGGGAGTTTCCAAGTCTTTCCTTTTCCTTTGTTGAATACACCAGTGATTCCCGGGCTACGGAAAGCCCACATCGTGTAATACATACATCTATTTTCTTTTTGCAACCTGTATGTCAAGAGCTTTACCTTGGCTATTAGACCTATGCAACGATATGCTTTATGGAATAGTGGATAGCGTGCGTCTCCCCCCGTTCTATATCAATAACGATAGCAAATCAATGAAATAAAGAAAAACAATTAGAAATAACCTGCAGAGTATATTATATTTCCATCCTATCTTTTGGAGATTGTTGATGTGGCATGGGTCATTGTCAACGGAAGTTTTCCGCCTCTGCGAGAGAGTTTCCCGCCATGACGTTTGGGGCATACAATGCTGGTGAGAGCCATATGCATGTACCTGCATTAACCCAGTCACATAAGACCTCATACAAGAATGATGGGTAGGCATAGCGAACATAACAGACATGCAGACATATGACCCTCGAAATGGGTTTCGATTCGTCACTTTTTCCCTACCACAACCGCGGTATTCCGTGGGCCCTTATCGGGAAACCATATTAGTACTAATTAGTTCTCTGAGCGTAGTCTTCCAGTTCTCCGCAATCAGCACCAACAAACACCGCCAGTCAGTATATGATACAATCCAGCACCGCATAACCCTTAATATTACATTTTTCTCAACATCCAATAATTCCACGCGAAATGACAACCCCATTTTTATCCCCAACCCACATCACGGGAGAGAGTCCAACGCCAGACCCTCTCCTCCTCACCATCCGATTTTCAGCCTCAATCCCCGACCTCCCGCTGGACCTCCCGTACCCCGAAACAACCACAGCAGCAGGCCTAAAACAACTAATCCGCACCCGCCTCCCACCAAATCTCTCTTCCCACCGTCTCCGCCTAATCTATGCCGGCCGAGGCCTCGAAGACGCCATCCCCCTCTCCATCTCCCTAAAACTACCCCCGTCACCGACCCACTCACCACGACCGACCCCCGATGAAGACACAGGCCTCTCCAAAGCAAAAGGCAAAGGCAAAGCGCCTGTCCGCGACCAACCCCGTCTCTACATCCATTGCTCGATTGGCGATATCGTCCTCGCGGCCGCAGATCTAGTCACAGAAGCCTCATTGGCATCTACACTCCAGCAGGAGAACCAGTTCCCGAAAGATGGTGGTCGGTCGAGTCCGCAGCAGCAGCAGCATCAGGCGTCATCGACGACGCCTGCCCCCCGTGGATTTGACAGGTTGTTAGCGGCGGGGTTTACCGCCGCCGAGGTGACGGCGCTGCGTTCACAGTTTTTGGCTATTCAGTCTGTGTCGCGGACGCCGGATACGATGCCGAGTGGGGCGGAGATGCGCGAGCTTGAGGATCGGTGGATGGATGAGGGGTCGTCGGCGATGGCGGCTGGGGTTGGTGGGGTTGGGGATGCGGCGGGATTTACGGATGATGATGGGGGGTTTGGGGCGGGGTCGCGGGGGGCTATGGATGATATGCTTTGGGGGGCTGTTATGGGATTTTTTTGGCCGGTAGGATGTGCGATGTGGTTGAGGAGGGAGGAGGGGGTTTGGAGTTGGCGGAAGGGGTTGGCGGTGTTTGTGGGGGTGGTTGTTAATCTGGCATTTGGGACGATGCGAATCATGAATTGAGACTGGAGCGTAGTTTGTTGTGTTTTCTTGGATTCCGTCCCCTCTACATCTTGTCTTGTGTGCTGATGATACCCTATGCTCTTGATTTTGGTTCTCAATAGGTTGTGCAATTAAATTGTTGGTCTTGTACCAAAACTACAAAGGTCGGCTTGATTAGGCCATGGAGATGCTATCATACAACGTTCCTTAGTAATGTCCGCTACAGCAGACATGATATGTCGTAAGATGAAAAGGAAAAACGAAGAACTCCCGAACAACGCCTGCTTGCCCTAACGCTCAATGGAACTTGCTGTAGATAACGGCAACAATCAGGAGGACCAAGGTGGTTATAATCGCAATAGTAATTATCCTATTCGTAGCCATCCTGCGCAAGACGGGTAAACGTTAGTAATCCCGATCACGGAGCAAAGGGTAAGAGTTGGAGGAGTCAGTACCTACGGGCCATGCCCCTCAATGTTTTAATGCTGGTATCAACATATCCTTCGCTTTGCTGCAGGTTGCCCCGGGTATGCATAATGGTTTCCCGCTGCCGGTTTAGATCCGCTAACGTGTTGCGGCCAATATCCTCCGTCTCCAGAGCAACCCGTTGGCTCTCCTGGAGTCTAGCAGAGCTACGCTCCAGGCGGTCCGTGCCGGACAGAAGCTGCTGTCTCTGCTCCAGATGCTCATCCTGCGGGTCGTCTGTGTAGCGATCACCGAAGAGCGCTTTCCGGTCGTCCGAAAGTGATTTGAGCTTGCGTTTCGCTTCATCAAGATCGGTGGCATAGTTGCGGAACCGCGCGTTGACCTTTGACCGTGCTGCGGAGGGAATGTTTTGTTTCTCCATGCGCATTTGATCCAGCTGTAACGATCTGTCAGCAACAGCTAGAGAATGATAAGCAACCAACGAACCAATTCAGTAGCTTCTTCTAGTGCGCGTTCCGCTTTCCTGATGATCGATTTCCGGTGTTCTCCACTCGACTCTGCGATCTGATCCAATGTCTGGTTCAAATCGGCATGGATCAGCTTCAGCTCGGCCTCGTAGCTACTGAACAGCTCCGAGCCAGCATCGGTATCTAACGGATTAGACATAATGACGAGGTAATATCTTTAAGTGGGGAGAGAAGAGAATGTGTGCGTTGCGGAGTGGTCTAATTTGGGGGTCAAAAACGCTCAGAAAGCGTCACGAATAGGCAGGTGGATTTCCAGAACCACCTTATCTTTCCGGTGGCTGGTGGCGCTGCAATTCGTCCGACGAACTGAGTAGAAGGACGAACACTACACAATGTAGGAAGCGGTCAGCAAGGTAGAAAATGAAGGATACAAAACAAAGACCGAATAGTATGAATTCTGGCGTTGAAGGAGAGGAGGGGTGATAAGGTAAAACAAGATGACGATGGAAGATACTACTAGTAACTCATGAGGCGGTGGGAGGAGATGACAATCAATGGTGACAGGAACGACCCGCACGTGATCCACGGCCGAGGTTGAGGGTTTCCGTCTTCAGTCATTAGAAATTAAGTATCCATTAGTTCATTCTTAGGTTTCTATGGAATACCTATTGATTGGCGGGTCTTCATACCACAATATCCAGTATATTGCTATGCAAAAAGAGATGTCATCTGTCTCCCTTCGTTCGATCAACGGAATCTGATATCGCGCAGATATGAGCCAGCCACCCGACTATAATGCCCCTGATACTGGAGCTGTGGAGTATTCCATTTAGCCCCGTAAAAATAAACCCCCCATTGCACCTTGGCCAATGACATTCCTTGTTCTTAAAAGTATCATACTGCAATATTTATCCCCTCAAAGCCGATTACCCCCCATGATTAACCCGCCCGCTGTCATCTGATACGGTCACGCCTTTGCATGAAAGCGGATTTGCAAGGGCGTCTTTGAGGTCTTAGCCTGGCCATCTTGGCCTCTCTCGTTCCCTCCTGACCTAACCCTTCTCCATAATCAGGAAATTTTTGGTCCTCGCCACCCCCGGAAAGTATGAACCGAGGTTTGCATAGGGGCGAGTAGTATAGATCTACAGTTCCGTCTATTCCCTCTCCTGACCACTGTTGCGCCTTAAATAGCAGACGTCTTGTACCTTTCACCCGCTCGTATTTGGCTCTCCCAGTTCAATGGGAAGCTTGCTATCTAGAAATCTTCTGTCTCATGCCACTTCCTCACTCCGAGCGAGTCGCTATCGTTGGCGGCGGCTGTACTGGAATCGCTTGCTTCTGGGCCCTGCAGCATTCCGCGCATGATGTTCATCTATTTGAAGCTTCGGCAAACTTGGGTGGCCGTATCAAGACCCTATCATTTGAACACAATGGAAAAGAAGTTAATGTGAACACGCAATCGCCATCCTTCAATACCGAGGCTTCTCGTCAGTTTCGTTGTACCACAGCGGCATTCTAGGGCTAACATCTCTGTCCAGCCAACCTCGTGAATTTGCTTCGCTGCCTTGGAATTAGCACATCCACTCTACCATTCTGCTTCGCTGCCTCAAATGGTGTAGATACTTATGACTGGTGTAGTGGCATTTTGAGATCTATCCTCCTGCACCCGTGGATGCTATACAGCTTAAGAGCCTACCGTTTAGTGCTCGACATTATATGGTTCAACTATCTAGCTATGGACCTCCTGGGGGGCAACTATCGGTCTCGTGAGAGTGCTGATGTCGAGCCATCGCCTACCGCGCATGAATATCTCTCAAAGGAAGGGTACTCGAAGAGTCTTTGCGACAATTATCTAGCACCCCTACTTTCAACCCTATGGGGTACGAATGTTGGAAGGCTACTACCGCAATTTCCTGTGAAGACTCTCATCCGTTGCTTATGTGACCATAAGCTCTTTGGCACACGGCGAACCACGCCAAACTTTCGGCGTATTGATGCCGGAACAAGCCATTTTATTCAGACCATGGCCAGGGATTTCCCCTCTGGGAATGTGCACCTCAATACCAGCGTCACGGAGGTAGTTCGCTTAGGTAAAAAAATATATAATCTTTCTACAGCTGATGGTAGAGAACTGCACTTCGACCATATCATCTTCACTGTGGACAACCATGAGATCCTCAAGATACTGGGTTCTAGCATGGACGCCGAAGAAGAGGACATCATCCAGGGACTCAGAACAACCAACAATATTGCCGTCTTACATTCAGACCCTCTTGTGAGTAGTTGCCCACATCACAATAAGAGCACACTATGAACCAACCACTTATGCACTTAAACCAGCTCATACCCAACACCGACCGGCCCAGGCCCGCCAGCAACTATATCACGGCTTCCACCAACAACAGTCAAAATAAGTCCGAGTCCCGGAAATCCAGCCTCACGTACAACGTAAATTTCCTCCAAGACGTCCCAACCTGTCTCTTCGACCGGCTCTTTATCACCCTGAACCCATTTACCCCACCGCATCCTCGTTTCGTACACAGCGTATGGGAATTCACCGACCCCAAACTTAGCACAGCAACCCTCCTAGCTCAAAGCCGCCTCCCTTTGATCCAGAACAAGAGAGGGTTAAGCTACGGCTTCCGTTGGAGCGGACGTGGGTTTCTCGAAGACACCGTTACGTCCGGTCTTGAGATCGCGATTGAGCATTTAGGCGCTCGGGTCCCGTTTGAGGTCCAGTACCATTCTGATCCTCTGGACTTATCGGGATCACACCCCCTAGAACTAGGACTGAAGGAGCACCTTGTCCGGACAGTGCTTTGTCTAATCAGGGTCTATGTTCTAAGTTTTGAGATCTCGTGGATCCTGTTGGGGGCGCTTGGGTTCCCAGTGTCCAGAATTGGGGCTAAGTTCGAGTGGGTGCTGGGCGGGAATAAACCCTGAGTCGCAGGTTTGGTGGTAGCAGGTTTGGTGGTAGACAGCTCTATAGAACTGGATTCTATAGTAGGAAATCAAATCAGTGAAAACGTAAGACTAGTTTGACATTAACGTAAAACGACTATGATGGATCATTCGCCTGGCCAGTACAAGATACATCAGACATGGTATACATATTGTTCATTTTCTTTTATTCTTTGGAACCCTTTCTCAGTCCAGTAAGCATTAGGTCAAGAGAGATCTGCCGCATTTCCACAAAACGCCATTTAAAGGAATTTCTCGCTATCCTGGCTGACAATCGTCGCGCTTCTCTTCGCGTCAAGGAAGAGGTCTTCGCATTCTGCCACGTCGGCCTCCTCGATGCCTCCGGGACGTCCGTTGACCCGTGCAAGGATGCTTGCTGGGGTCAGTAATTGCAGAGCGTACCGCAAGCTGACGTTACTGCCGTGCTCGGAGATCTTGTCAAGGGCGGGGTCGGTGATATTGAGGCCTTCTGTCTTGGCACGAAGTCGAATGATAGTCTTGATCTCTTCGGGGGAGTAAGGGTGAGTGGGGATGATGAGGAGGCGAGCGAGAAGATCAGAAGGAATTCCGTGTGCGGCAGTGATACCGTCGGAGCCGCGGATTTCAGTGTGCCCGCGGTTGGAGGCAAGGATGACAATGGGGGAAATTGTGGATTCGAGTGCCCGGTTCAGGTAGGTGAAACATTCAATATCCAACATGTGGACCTGAGAGGTGTATTAGAAACCTTAGGGGGAAACGTAGTCACGATAAACCACATACCTCATCAATAAAGAGAACACCAGGAACCAGCTCAGCAACTCCTTGGTCGATGTAGCGGCTGACTACCTTGTCGATCTCCTGACGCAGCTTATCCGTAATCTCGGTTTTCTTAGGCTTCATAAGTTGTCCCATCATGCTCATCACGTCCTGTCCGCCTTGTGGGCGAGCGTTGGCCATGTCCAGGTCGTGTAGCGTCACATCCTGTACGATTTCCTTCTTCTTGTGAACCTCCCCTTTAGGAACAGGAACGTATTCTTCCGCTTCAAGATCGAACTCGGTTGCATAGGCATCAGATCGTCCAACTCTCTTGCAAGCACCGGTGTTCGCTTCGATGTAGATAACATCCCCAACAGTGACTCGTTCCTTCTGGATAGCTTCATAAATGCTGGGATCAAGGCGCAGCTTCTTGGTGCCCTTTGCAGACTTCAATCCGATAATCAAATGACTGATAGTGCGTCCATAGCCTCCCAAAGGGTTCTCAGTTTCCTCGGGCGTAAGCTCGGTGACTTCACCTTCGTACACTTCCTTCGTTTCACGCACACGGAGACCTAAAAGCATGTTAACCATTAAAACTAGCCTTCTTGGGAACTGCACAATTCGCACCAATTGCTCTCCGGAAGTTCTCCATAAGGGCCTCGGTTTTCTTAACCTCCGCAGAGTAGACTTCACTGCCAACGATCGGGCAAAATGGGACCTTGGTACCCAGTTCCTGTGATACGGCAAGGGCAAGGGCTGTCTTTCCAGTTCCAGGTCCACCGGCAAGTAGAACAGCACGTCCCGCCATCTTCTTTGCTTTAATCAGATCGACAATGACACCGCAGGCCTATCGAGGAATCTAGTCAGTTATCATGATGGTCAAGTAACGCGACCGGAGGGGAAGCGTATCGCGCACCTCACGGGCGGTTGCCTGCCCAACAAAACCGTCACTGGTAGGCTCTGGAGTGCCATCAGGACGTAATCCAAGACCCTTGATATGCGTGTGCGCAGCGGTCCTGTTCTCGCGCGAATTGCCCTTTACTTCGCTAATCTGGACCATGATGAAAGGGTTGCGATCTCTCTCAGAGACCACAATAGATGAAGCTTATTATGTTCGGGTGGAAAGAGATCGAAGACGTAAAGGAAAATATCGAAAAGAAACGGAATTGATGAGCGAACAAAACTGGAGAAAGGACGATAGCGATGGATGCTTCTGGCCGAAATTCAAGTGCAGCTTAAGGGACCGCTCAATGATATCCGTCCGTTGCCAGGGCGGTGAGGCCGCCTCCCAAATTCTTTCACCTCACTGTGGTCAACGAACTACTCCGGCCTTTCATATTGATCGGATAAACCCGTCGCGTCCGTTGGCACCGTTCACTTCCTCTCGACTGTCTTTCCTCTGTCATGGTCGATACGATATCGACTTTTTGATCAACACGATGGCAGGTTTACAGTCTCGGTCGGCTTTGTCCCTCCCATTCTCCCTCTCTACGGCTTTTCACAACCTTTCGTTAACCGCCTCCAAACGGTCCTTTTCCACAACGCTAGCCTCGCAAAAGATCAAACCGCTGCCTGACTACATTCCTCCTTACCCTTACGGCCCTAATCAGGTCTACAGGCAATCGAATACAGGTCTCTATGGAGGCGTTACGATCCAATTCGGAAACAAGATCTCCCAAGGTCGGAATGAAGGGAAAACCCGACGCATGTGGAAGCCAAACGTCCGCCGAAAGAAGATCTTCAGCGAAGCTCTCAATGAATGGCTGTATATCAAGGTGACGCGTAAGGCGTTGCGGACAATCCGGAAGTCTGGTGGACTCGATAACTACCTTCTCGATGACCGACCGGGGCGGGTTAAGGAACTTGGAGTGTTCGGATGGAAGTTGAGATGGCAGGTCATGCAGACCCCGAAGATCCAGGAGCAATTCCGAAAAGAGCGGAAGCGCTTGGGTCTCCCGGAACCCCCGACATTTGAGGAGTGGGTAGCGCAGAAAGAAGCCGAAATCAAGGCGCAGGCGGAGGATCAGACCAACATCAAGGATGTCACGAAGCCAAGATACAATACAAAGCTATACTAGAAGGGGCGGAATCAAAGTTTCTGGAGAAGCAGTTTGAACAGTTGATTTGTTTCTGATTTGTGGTGATCAACGGATGGGGCGTCTGTATTATAATTTTGGTTAGGGTCACCTCTGTCCCGTATACCAGCATACAACTACCACTCGGTTGTTGCGTTTATTTTCTTGAATTTGCATGATTAGCTCTTCAGTGTACTTTATACGTTGTCAATGCTATTTTGGGTTAAATATCTAGTTCATTATGGAATACCATGGATGTGGTATAGGAGAGAATGACTTATCACACCACGCATATAATGTCTCAAACTTTCTCTACGAGATCTACCCCAGTATCCTAAAATAATGCCCAATACGACCTACAATGAATCAACCAAAAAACTAACTCGGGAACTCTTGGATAATTATGCCGGGCCGTCGATGATCCGCAGTTAATTTCCGAATGCGGCAGATACTAGATAAGACCGTTCCAGAAGTATTGCGACGCTGCAAACTACATCTCCACCCATCTCAGGGTTTACTTTCTATTAGAATGAACTGATCGGCAGCCTACCTCTTCCTGTCTTCTTGGTCACCCAGCAAACAGCCGCTGGGGGCAAATCATTTCGTCATGCAGTTCGCTCTACCCCCTCGGAAGAACCTCAATGCTCCTCTGTACGGTCACTCTTCCCGGCTTTCGTTGCAGCGCAGGAAACAACTTAAAGCCGTTGCGATACTAGGATTCGCGCTGCTTGTGATTTACTTCCTCTTGTCGCAGCTCTTCCACTCGAGTACAGGGACCCCTGCTGCACCGGCCGGGACTTCAAGTCTCGTCATCGTATCAGTTCTAGACCGTGTCCGTTGGAGCAGCGATTACATCCAAAAGATCACCAATAACAGAGAGGACTATGCCATGCGTCATGGTGAGTGAACATGCGACTTCACAGTTGATGACACTTTCTTACAATACGTGCGTCGCTCAAGGTTATACCAACTTCTTCGCAAACCTATCCGATTACGAGTCTACCCTGGACAACGCCCCACGAAGCTGGGCCGTCGTCCCAGCCGTTCGACATGCGATGGCAGCCCATCCGCATTCGAAACAGTTCTTCTACCTTGACGCACATGCGCTGATCATGAACCCGAGCAAATCGCTCGAGTCGCATCTCCTCGAAAAGGATCGTCTAGACTCTTTGATGCTCAAGGACGTCCCGGTCGTGCCTCCGGATAGCATAATAAAGACCTTTTCGCATCTAAGACCCAAGGACGTAGACCTCATTCTTACCACGGACAACGAGGACCTCAGCTCCGGGAGCTTCATCATTAGACAGGGAGAGTTCGCGCATACCTTCCTGGACATCTGGTTCGATCCTTTGTATCGCAGCTACAACTTCGCTAAGGCAGAGGCACATGCTTTGGTAAGAGATATTTTTGTTCAGTTTTGGGTCACTTTGTTGTGCACCTGTGTACTACAGGCACTAACGGTGATCGCCTTTCCAGGATCATATTGTCCAGTGGCACCCGACTATTCTGGCCAGACTGGCCCTGGTCCCTCAGCGGACCATCAACGCATATAGTAAGGATTCGGCGGGTGCTGGCATAAATGGGAACTATAAAGACGGTGACTTGGTCATTCGATTCTTTGGATGTGACACGGATACGAAGCGGAGTTGCGAGAAAGAGATGGATCCGTATTGGCGTCTATGGACTAAGAGAAATGAGTAACGGTCTCCTACGTATGAAAATTAAGTTCTTTTATTGAATGAATTCGTCATTTTGGATATAGGGAGTTCTCTAACTACTAGGTGTCCTCAATCGACACTCCTTGGTCTGGGTAGGTTGGTGTTCGCAGCTGGAGGCATCTTTTCGTACAGGGCGTTACTCATTTCCTATGTTTTCATGTATAATAGTTACTAAAATATTATCAGTATTCTTTGACATGAGACCTAGACCCGGACCTGGGTAGTGGGCACGGGCTACTACCATAGTCTGTGTTACCAGCCCATAATTAGTCTTTACGTAGCACCTTTTTATGATAGCACAATGACCTCCCACCGCCCCCCCGGGCGGAACCCCTGCCATGGACGACTGTTCCGACAGCTCTACTTCAAAATAATGTACCTGGAATAACCAATCTCGGGTGATCATGAATACAACAAGGCCAGAGCTAGCGATACCTTGCGACATTCCTTGCCAACGAAACTAGGTTTGTTTCTTCCAGCCTTCTTCTAGCCCAATTTAAAAAGCACCGGGGAGAATAACAAAGCTCTTGCGCTTGTACTTGTCACCAAACTCCTTGCGGTAGCGGCGTTCCTTCTTCTTAGCCCATGCGGCCATCTGCGCGCCACCGACAGTGATGAAGAATAGAACGCTCCAGTTCAGACCGCTAACCAAGTAGATACCAACCCAGGCAATGATTTCGAAGAGGTAGTTCGGGCAGGTGACGAGGTTAAATCCAAATCCCGAGGGAATACCCCTGTCTGTGGTACCCGGACGGCGTAGGTCACGTAGCACCAGGTGGGCATTCAAGTTGGCCAGCTCACCGAAAGTGAATAGCCCGAGACCAGTGTAGAGGAGGGCGGGTTTCACTTCGTTGGTTGCTGCAGATGCGTCGGGACGGAAAACCCAATAGGCGATGTTCAAGCCAGCCAAGATCCAATAATGTGCGCTGTTCTTGAAAATGTTGCGTGCTGGCATTGTGGCATTGCTGAAGCGGTGGATGAAGATAGTCTCGAATTCGCGCTTCAGGAAATGGAGGGACAATAGTGCACAAACCAGTTTCTGAAGGTAGGATGGTTCGAGAAGTGGCTTGTCAAAATTGTAATAGAGGTACGGACGGAGAGGGTAGAGGAAGAGAGCGGGGATGACGAGAGGGCCGAAGTATTCAATGATGAACACGGTGCGCCAGCCGATCTGGGGGCCTGGGGTCCGTGTCAGTCTTCTGTTGATGGTGACAAAAACAACTACGTCGCCGCATACCGAGATCTTTGACATGAACAACGCTCCTTTCCTTCAGGCCGGTAGCGTCAACTTTAGTGTCTCTGGAGTTGGGTACTACGCTGCGGTCGCTTCCTTTCGTGATTCTCAGGCGATGAATCGAAAAGCCGGAAGCCGCTGCGAGGGTCGTGTAGATTTCCTGGGCGGGAGCATTGGGGCTGATCTGGACTTCCTTCGGTAGTTTCTTGATCGGCCTGCCTAGTACAGGGTCAGTAAATGTACAAAGATGTAAGAGATATGCAGCAAAGTGCTAATTCTTCGGCAGACTTTGCTGGAGGCATACCGCGTGGCTCAACAATTAAAGTAATAGTTGCTGGCGCCATGGTCAGTACCCGAGACGTGCCTTCAGGGTGCCTGGAGTAATCGGTCAACCTTGAAAATAAGCAATTGATTGCTTTCTAGGCAACAAAGTATATCAAATATACTTAAGGTGAGAGGGGGACGAGGGTACAATTGTGCAGGGTGATAAGGAACTGTATAGTACACTAGTAGTTGACCTCGGCCCAGAGTTGGTCACGTGATACCAACAGTTCGGAAAGTTGCAATTGTTGAGGCCGGAAATTAAATTTTAAAGTTGAGAGCTTGAGAGTGGGGCAACGCCAAGAATCCTTTTGAAGTCACTTTGCTCAGCTTGCTATCATGATTTAGTATCTACTAAGTAGGTAAAATGCCATCTGATGGGAACTTCAGCGCTGTAGATAAGGGCCCATTAAGGTCCATACTGGTTTCCCATTGCTACTCTAAGTAATAGTCCCTAAGAGGTAAAGCCCTTTTCCTTACCCACTTACTTCCTTCCACAGTAGCTAGTTTATTATATTACAATATTAAAAGACTTTCAGCTCATGTGGTACAATCACTAAGACGGCTTGCGACGGTGGTGTGTAGATACTAGTGTCTCTTTAGTTCCAGTCTGTTCAGCCAGCCTTGTTCCGGGTTTCTCGCCGTCACATGATTCTAGAAGTATTTCCATTTATCGTTAATTTGTATTCGTTCAATGAATTGTCATACGGCTTGTTGAGTGTAAAGATCATGATAATATCTTTCGAGGCCTCAATTGGTCCCGTCCATGGTCAATCAGTATTGGATACCCATACTACCATAGACATAAAATATCCGGTTGCGTCCTGCGCCACTCTTCAAATCACGGATCGCCCGGGGTCGCCCAAAATCAAACTAGGCAAAGTTGACCGACTGGAGAGTCGTTTACATTGAACCTTGGATCGTTCGGCGCCCAGGATCCCTACTTTCAGCCTATGATTATCCGCGGCGGCGCCAGTGAGCTCCTACATTCCAAGCCATAGATGAGAAGGTCGTATTACTATTATCTCAGCCTCGACTCGTATACCTGCGCGCGAATCAAATCATCGCTGTCTCACTCGCACGCCTTGTTCTGTGGGGCCCTCCTTGTCAAGAACGACGACGACGAACAAGTCGGATGCTGTATTTTTAATACTATTCCCACCAGAGCTGATCATCTTGAGCTGATTCTGGTTCTGATTCTCAGCCGCACCGTAGTCATCTTCGGCTGTAATGTTTGTTAACATATAAAATCCGGTTCCAGAATATTTTTCTCACTCCCTTGAGATGGTTACCCTTATGTACATTCAAATACAACGGTTCATTTACTTTCCTCCCCTCCCCCCACTCCCCTTCACCTCACTTAACATTTGAACGGTAGCTTCACTGTATCTTCATAATATCAGTCACTTCTAGCATCACTGCTTCTTCTTATATACGAATTCCCTGAATTCCAGACGATCGCTTGTGATTGAAGGTATAGGTGGGTGGCCATGATCCCCTTCGTCCGTCTGTATGGGCCATTACCTTGTTGAACGGGCCTGGCACATAATTACCCTTTTCTTATGTCTCCATAATGCATTAAAGAAAGTGGATGGCCAAACATTGAACCGCTTTGTTTTCAGAGATTACCAATGCTGATATTTAATGAAGTCCATATACCCTTACTCTCACCGTATCTTCTTCCGTCTATTTCTTGCTCTTTTCCCATTGCTGTGTTTGCTCGTCAATCCTCTAGTTCACAATGGCAGAAGGCCAGAGTGCTTCGGTGATCAATGGGCTAGGCAAGACCGTTTCTCAACTTGAGAAGCTCGTGTCAGCATCACTACGGCCTTTGCCCACTGACACAGGGGATGGATCTTATGTCACGGAGTCAAACAGTACGGGATTTGTCAGAGACCTCAGTCGTATGGATCTCAACGATGTCAAAACCATCGTAGAGATCACCAAGAATGCCGCTACAGGGGATCCCGTCAATGATAAGCAGTATATAATGGAGCGTTTGATCCAGGTGCGTCACTGTTACATTCATCAGATTGGTAGCTAGGTCTCCAATTAATAAGAAAATGCATTCTAGCTTACTACCGCGCTTCCGTCCACCTCTCGAGTCGGTAAAGAATTGACAAATCTTTTCCTCAACCAGTTGTGGAAGGACCTGGAGCATCCTCCAGTTTCGTATGTTGATCAATAAAGACATGAACCATGAAAGCACATCTAACGATGGAAACAGCTATCTTGGCCGCGAGTACTCGTACCGAGAAGCAGATGGTTCAGGCAATGTAAGTGTGCGCCTTCCTCCGTGATGTTGATCGTTAGCTAAGATCAGGAAGAATGTTCTATGGCCTCACATTGGCGCTGCTGGTTCTCATTACGCAAGATCCGTTCGCCCAAAGACACCGCAGTCCCCTGCACTCCCAGACCCAGAAACGCTTTTTGATTCGCTTTTGGCGCGCAAAGATTTCAAGGAGCATCCAAACAAGATATCCAGCATTCTGTTCTACATTGCGTCCATTATTATCCATGGTAAGTAGTGGCAAAAAAGCACCCGTCGCCGATCCGTGTCTAACACACTCCGAGACTTATTTCAAACGGATCGCAACGACGACACGGTTTCCACGACATCATCATATCTCGATCTTTCACCGTTGTATGGCAATAATCAAGACGAGCAAAATCTTGTCAGGGCTTTCAAAGATGGAAAACTTAAACCGGATTGTTTTTCCACCAAACGTGTACTGGGATTTCCCCCAGGTGTTGGCGTGTTACTGATCATGTTTAACCGTTTCCACAACTACGTAGTCGAGCAGCTGGCATCCATAAATGAAGGCGGCCGGTTCACTAAACCAGATGAAACAGATACGAAAGAATACGCAAGATATGATAGCGACCTCTTTCAAACGGGTCGGCTAGTGACTTGTGGACTATACGTTAATATAATCCTCAAAGACTACGTCCGAACTATTCTGAATGTTAACCGAACTGACAGTGTATGGAGCTTGGACCCTCGTGCTGAGATGAAGGATGGCTTGCTCGGCGACGCAGCAGCTGAGGCCACGGGCAACCAAGTCTCGGCTGAATTCAATCTCGTATACAGGTGGCATTCTTGTATTTCTCAACGTGATGAGAAGTGGACCGAGAACTTGTACAAAGATATGTTTCCTGGGAGAGACCCGAACGGTGTTTCCTTGCAAGAGTTCGTACGAGGTCTCGGAAAGTGGGAAGCGGGCCTCCCAGAGCAACCCCAGGATCGCCCATTTGCAGGCTTACAACGTAAACCTGATGGATACTTCGATGACGACGGTCTCGTCAGGATCTTCGAGGAGAGTGTTGAAGACTGTGTCGGTGCGTTTGGTGCATCTAACGTTCCAACGATCTTCAAAAGCATCGAAGCTCTGGGCGTGAAACAAGCCCGGTCCTGGAATTTGGCCACTTTGAACGAATTCCGCAAATATTTCAATTTGACTCCCCACAAAACATTTGAAGACATCAACTCCGATCCCTACATATCTGAGCAGCTCAAGCGGCTATACGATCACCCAGACAACGTGGAAATCTACCCGGGCGTTATCGTCGAGGACACAAAGGAATCCGTAGTTCCTGGAAGTGGGCTGTGTACGAATTTCACGATTTCTAGAGCCATCCTCTCCGATGCCGTTGCCTTGGTTCGAGGCGATCGCTTTTACACAGTCGATTTCACTCCAAGGCATCTTACAAACTGGGCCTTCAGTGAAATCCAGCCCAAAGACTCCGTTGATCAAGGACATGTTTTCTACAAGCTCGTGTTGCGGGCATTTCCCAACCATTTCAGGGGAAACTCTATTTACGCACATCTTCCCCTGGTTATTCCTTCTGAAAACAAGAAGATACTGACAGAGCTTGGGTTTGCTGAAAAATACAGCTGGGACAGGCCCTGCTATACTCCTCCGCCACAATTTATTACCTCTCATTCGACTTGCATGTCAATATTGTCTGATCAGGAGACGTTCAAGGTGACATGGGGTTCAAAGATTGAGTTTTTGATGCAGCGTGACAAACAACCCTACGGCAGAGATTTCATGCTGTCCGGGGACCGGCCTCCAAATGCAGCGTCTCGCAGAATGATGGGAGCTGCTCTGTACCGGAAGAGATGGGAGAATGAAGTAAAAGCATTTTACGAAGATATAACTTTGAAGCTTTTGCACAGGCATTCTTACAAGATTGCTGGGATCAATCAAGTTGACATTGTCCGAGATGTTGCAAATCCCGCTCAGGTTCATTTCTGCGCGACGGTTTTCTCGCTACCTTTGAAAACTGAATCTAATCCCCGAGGGATCTTCACGGAGTCAGAGCTATACAAGATTATGGCTGTCGTTTTCACCTCCATCTTCTACGATGCGGATCCTGCCAACTCATTTGAACTTAACCAGACTGCCCGGGCAGTGACACAGCAGCTTGGGCAGCTAGCAATGGCAAATGTCGAGGTTGTTAACAAGGCCGGGATCATTGCCGATCTAGTAAGCAGTTTACACCGACACGACGTGCTCAGCGATTATGGTGTCCACATGATCCAACGACTCCTTGCCAATGGTCTACCAGCGCATGAGATTGTATGGACCCATATATTGCCAACCGCTGGCGGAATGGTAGCAAACCAGGCGCAGCTTTTTTCCCAGTGCCTTGACTATTACCTTTCTGAAGAAGGCTCGGTCCATTTGCCTGAAATCAAGCGACTGGCGAAGGTTGACACACCGGAAGCTGACGAACTGCTGTTAAGATAGTATGTGGCCCTGCTTCAGTCTCATTTCTCTTTGAAAACTGACCCTATGAAGCTTCATGGAAGGTGCTCGGCTTCGGTCTTCCGTAGCACTACCTCGAATGGTGGCAAAGCCCACTGTTGTTGAAGACAACGGGAAGAGGCTGAATCTAAAGACAGGGCAACACATACTTTGTAACCTGGTAGGTGCAATCTCGAGGGAGCTCGTTACGATGGCCGTTGTTGGTGCAGGCAACTTACCGTTGGTTCTTATCTAGGTGTCTGCCTCCATGGACCCCACAAGTTTCCCAGAGCCCGAAAAGGTCAAGCTTGACCGTGACATGGATCTCTATGCCCATTTTGGTTTTGGTCCACATCAGTGTCTAGGTATAGAGCTTTGCAAACTAGCACTTACCACGATGCTGAAGGTCATCGGGCGGTTGGATAATCTGCGTCGTGCCCCTGGGCCCCAAGGGCAGTTGAAAAGACTGTCTGGACCCGGTGGGATTGCGAAGTACATGACTCTCGAGCAAAGTGGATTTTCTCCCTTCCCAACGAGCATGAAGATCCAGTGGGATGGTGAGTTACCGAGGTTGGGGGAGAGATAAGAATAGTGAAACGCAATGTTGACAGAATGCTCTCTCGGATAAACGTTAACAAGAATGTATTGTTGACCGTGTCATTACTACATTGTTGGTTTGTATAAAGTCAATTCGAAATGACATATTCTTTTTCTTTTGGTAAATCGGCATTCCTACCCGGTGTAATTATTCCGTGGGAGTTCCTCATGTTGCTGCTCCTTGGACATTTTTCAGCCTGTTTGCATTGAAAGAAGAAAAAGGCGAAAAGCGTAGTACTATCTTGTATGCTTTATTAGTTCTTGTACTGAAGGTGCCTGAAGAGTATGAGCTAGCTGACGGCATATGGATGTGTGTAATGTGGAGAGGTTATAGGCCTATAACAAGTATTCGGTTAAGATGAGGGGTAGAGACGTGAATATATATTATATCTGAAATACGAGAACCGAAATAATAATAATAATAATAATGAACTCATCTGAGAGAGAGAAGATATACGATTCATTGGATGAATCAAGAGATGTATTGGATACGACCCGGTGAAGGTAACTTTCAGCATAGACCGGGAAAACAAATTAACCATAACTGAGAGGTGAATCGGTGAAAGAAAGTGTTCGATTAATAGTGCAGGGCTGACTTGTTGCCTCGGCGGGGAAGAAGACCCGCTCCGTTACTACTGGCCTAAAAGGTGAATGAGCCAGAAAGAAGCTCCATCCATTATTGGGATAATTTCACGAACCTTCCAACTTAACTGTCACCCATCTTTCTTTTCTACCTTCATCTATCCCACGCCCACACCCTCACCCGTCACCAACCCACCCCCCTAAATTAACTGCGTGTGGCTCTTTCACTCAATACTGTTGAAAATCCGATCTGGATGTCAAATGCTACAGGGCTAACGATCTGCACCGTTTCCTGTTCCTCTGACGCCTAGCCGTACTTTGAAAGCCGCAACACTTGGTCCCTCACCATCCTCTTCCAGTCCTTTGAACCTCAACCGGGAAAAAACCTCCTGGCTACATTGATTCCTACCTGTACACTCGCTAAATAACAGATCTCCAACTTTGAAATACTTGAGTGAAAGTTCCCGCGACGTCTCGTTTCCACTCATTTGATTTTGTTGAGGCAGGAAAGGTACCCAAAACGTCATAAGGCGCCTCGCAACTTTCTCCGCGTCCCGGTCTTCACGACCTCACTCCCCCTCTTCTAGGAGGAACTCTCCTGGAATCTTTCCGCTTCCTCATGATTGCCTGACTATTCAAACATCATCATGGGGAGAATTAAGAAGGTGGCAAGCCAAAAACATGAGGCTACGATCGTGAGTTTTAAGTCCATGTGCCGTACCGCGCTGGATCAACGCTGACGTGAAATTTCTTTCCGTTTTCTTTTCTTGCAATATAGTCCCCTTACTTGTCAGATTTCGTATCTCGTGCCACGACTACACCCGTCCCCGAGCTCCCTTCACATCTCAACACCTTTTCTCGCGTATGGCCTTTCCCCAGAGGGGATCTATACCATTGGATCAATGTCCTGAATCGCTTCGACGAGATCCTGGCTATTGCCATCGAGAAATACGGTCTCAGTAATGGCCCTCAAATTAAGCCTTTCAGCAGACTTGTGCTGGTGGATTCCTATGCGAGCGATGAGAATAAACAGAGCCCGGAGGAGATCGATGCTAAGTTAACCGCTCTTGGCTATGGTGTAGAGGGTGACAGGGAGCTCCTGGAAGCAATTATCGACTTTTCTAGACTATTGTTGGATAAGTGTGGTAACCGCAGCTTGTACAGCAGCAGCGAACGACTAGGGGAGCTTCTAAATACCACATCACTTTCCCTCTTGCAGTCTACGCTTCGTTTGTCACTCTCTTTGGCCCAAAGGTACCATTCTCGTCAGCGGGGTAGTTCCCACCTCCAACAAAGCCTGCTGGCCGCCCACTATAATATCGATTTGGAAAAGCTGCAAAAGATTGCTGCACCTTTCCCGCGCCCTTCCGTATCCAACAAGACGCCTGCATCGCCTGCTGTTGGCATCAAGGGTAAGGAGAAAGGGACACAAACCAAGCACGATGCCAACAACCTGGTCACTCTTGTGCGCGAGAACGATAGCTGGGAAGAGTGGGGCCACGTGCATCTACTTTATTATCCGTCTGGCACTTCAGATAATGTGAAGTCGACATCGGAAGCTGTGCCTGGTGGGCGACCGACGCAAGCTCCCACTACACCAACACCTCTGCGTAGGAGTCATACCCACCCCACGCCCCGCTTGAGCCATGCAATGATTATGGAGGACTCTCCTAGCTCGGTTGTGAATACCCCTCCTGGAAAGCTGGAAGAAGCGACGAGAGGTGGAAAGGTCCTCGACATTCCTTACTCAAAGATCTCTTCGTCGATACCTGAGGGCGTTCTTACGTCACATGCGGAAGAGTTGCCTGACGAATCCAAATATGAGCTGCTCCACAGAATTCGGACGGCCCAGGGGTTGGCAGCATCTCGTTCTAGCCGGGAACAGATACTTGCCATTAGGCTGCTTGCTGTTACCAACTTAGCGTATGTATACCCAGAGTCACTATTCCAACAGAAGGTCCTCCAGTACGACATGGAACAACCAAAGCGTCTGCAACTGGCCTATCAACTGGGTGAATTGGTTCATTTAGGCGCGAGTGGTGATCTTCCAGTATCCAGAAGTGTTCAGACATTGGTTCTCCAGGCTCTTGACTCTCTTGCTAAGCATAAAGCGCGGGCAATTGATGTCTGTGCTGCGTTAAGCGTTAATGTAAACCATGGTGTTCTCATGTTTTTGACTCGGAAGGTTGTCAATGAGCTAGGCTCGGAAGACAATGAAGGGGACGATGGCAGTCAAGATGAGTGGCGGGATGCATTACTTGCCCTTCTGCGAACGCTTCCCGGTTCAAGCACGAGAACACCGGAGACTCTTGTTTCCGCGGGTTTAATTCCTATGTTTGTCGATGTTTTGAATCTCCGCACGGAGAAAGCTCGTCGTGTTTATTCTCGGATCATGGAGTTCCTCGATACCTTTGTCCACGCTGTCCGTGATGCGCTTGGAACTCTCACTGCCGCCAAGGGGTTTGACGCAATCTCGGATTTGATAGATTATGAAACTAAAACCTCCTTTGAGAATGTAGTCTGTGGCGCTGGAATCCCGTCTCTTCACAAGACTCCGTCAATTGATTACCAGATCCCGTATTTCCAGCAACAGGCACTCCGGTGGATGTTCCGATTTGTTAATCATATCATGCAGCATAACGGTGGTGGTTTTGATCGGGTTCTTCGAAATCTGATTGACTCACCCCAACTGTTGACGTCTCTTCGCGTGGTGTTTGAGAATGCCCGCATCTTTGGCTCTCATGTTTGGAGCAATGCTGTCAATATTCTTAGCAGCTTCATTCACAATGAGCCTACCAGCTATGCAGTCATTGCCGAGGCTGGTTTGAGCAAGAGCTTTCTACAAGCTGTTACACGCATTGAAATAAAGGCGCAAGAGAAGATGCCAGTTGAGACTGAAGGTGCTGAAGTTGAAGGTGAACCGTTGTCCAGACCCTCCGAGGTCGAGACTAGTCCGCCAGGCAGTGAGCCGCAGAAGACCCGGGAATATGAGCTCGCAAGGTCTAAGGATAAAAAGCTAGCCGTAGGTATTATGCCCTCCGCGGAAGCTTTATCGTGCATTCCTTCGGCTTTTGGGGCTATTTGTCTTAATTCATCTGGACTCGAACTTTTCCAGTCATCCCATGCTTTGGAGAGCTTTTTCGAGATTTTCGAAAACCCCGACCATGTGAAATGCCTGAAAGATGATCCTAATCTTGTCCGTTCGCTGGGGACTACCTTTGATGAGTTAGTACGACATCATCCTGCGCTGAAGTCAACGATTATGTCTGCTGTCATTGTGATGGTCGCACGTGTTGGCCTTCTATGCAGGAGTAAGGCTTGGTCAGATGGTATGGGATCGAAGCTGTGGACAGATAACTCTCAGGGAAAGCCAGCCCTTTCTGGTCCAACACATCACCTGTTCGGAAGGATTGGTAGCGCGAGATCCTCTAATGATATCACACCTTCCGACCTTGGTGTTCGGGAGATCAAATCTACTGCACTGCCAGACGGCGGCTCGCTGAAAACTGGCGACTTGAGCCATATCCTGCCCAGCCCCAATACCGATACCGAACCTAATGATGCAGATGCCACTGGCCTGACAGTTACTGATTACCTTTATCCGGTACTACGATTCTTAGGTGCTTTCTTTGAGAATCAATCGAACTGTACCCACTTTATCGAATCTGGTGGCGTGGAGTTCGTATTGGATATGGCGACTCTCCAGAGTCTCCCATTCGATTTCCACAATACAGACGCTAATCAGGAACTCACTGTTCTAGTGCACATGCTGGCGGAAACGAAGCCTCATCTGGTCGTACCAGGGCTTGTTGATCGCGCAGAACAGGTTGTGGAACAGCTATCTGAGTTCTGGCGCTTGTCGGGACCTCGGGAATCCGGGTTTTTCGCCCCTCTGATCAAAACACCTATCGAGACGGAATCCAAGGACCCGATCGACAAGACCTGGGAGCTTGCAAAAGATAATGGAACATATTTCGCTAAACATATGGTGGCTGCGCTTATTCTAACGGATCTACTACGTGAAGTTTACTCCATGCCATTGTATCAGACCCGACCAAGCCAGCAGACCTCTGCATTCGCGCAGGTCAATTTAGCTGATCGTTATTGTTCTCTTATCGGACGACTAGGGGGGTTGCATGCAGCGTGTGTATGGGAGGAGATATTACTGGAGAAGAATATACCCGACACTTGGGACCAGGCAACAAAAGTGCAGCCAACTGGTTCAGATTCAGAAAAGCCTAATGATTCTTCCGGAACCGCGAATGCAGAAACAAGCCTAAGCGCGCCTACACCTCACCGAGAAGGATCTACTACAAGTGAGCCTGCTCAACCAGGCGTCGCTCAGGAGCCCAGAGGGAACGCTCCCAACGCCTCTGAAAGTAGCGTAGCATTCAAGAACGTCCAAGCGCTTCGCTATCTTCTAAGTTCCTTGCCTTCTTCGATCACAGGCTTCTTCCACAACTTAGGCCTTGGTCTCATTGGAAAAAGGCGGATAGATCTCTACCAGAAGCAAAATGCGACTATGGTGGCTGAGGCTATTGCTAGCGCCGTGGTCGAACAACTGCAGTTTGAGCCTCCGAATACCAGTGATAATCATAAGCTTCGATTCGCCTACCTAATTGTTATTCTTTCCTCATTCTCGCATTTACTTTTTGAAGGTAAGTCATCTATCGGTTATAAGAACGAACTTAAGACTGACGATTCCTGATATAGCTACCGCAGACCGCCCGCACTCCCATTATCTTACTCTCGTCCTCTTTGCGTTCAAGCGGATTCAGGGCCTGAAAATCATGAAAGAGATCTGTGAGGTCTTCGTGCGTGAGGTCAAGACACTTACGCCTGCAGAGTCCGTGCCCGATACTGAGAACGACGTCTCGGCTCGGCTCACCTCTGCTTATGGAGGGATTAAGATTATACTCGGCTTTTTCTCCGAGATAGCTTCAGGCAAGAATATCGTTGACTCCAGCCAGACCCAGGCTATGACGAGCAGTGACCGGGATCGGGACCGCCCAGACTATTTCCAACCCGGCCAATTTCTGGTAGATCTTCGAATGGAAATCCTGCCGATGGCTCGAGAATTGTGGAATTCCGACTTTGCAACCCAGTCTGCTAGCCCCATTATCAAATGCCTAGTGGATATTTTGCGTTCATCACTAGACGGCGAATACGAAACTGGGGCTGCCTGGCGCTCTGACCTACCGCCCGCATTGGCCGAGGCGTCTAGGAGGAAATTAGTTATCAACAAAGACCGTGTCGCTGCCTTGCAGGCAAAGGACTTTGATCCAGAAGTTGTACAGGAAGCACTGTATCGCTGCAACAATGTGTATGCCGCAGCTGAGGAGTACTGCAAGGCACAAGACTGGTTACTACCCGCTCCGAGAATGCCACCACCCCCTAACGACATTGAGTCTGTTCGAACGTCGGGAGGTGAGGCTTCGGAAGACTCGGCCGTCGGAGACGCCCCGCCTTTCGAAAGTGGCTTTCTCGAACGTTCGACTCTTGCGATGCTTATAGCACAGGCTTCTGGCCGATCGGATGACATGCCTCGCCAGGAGCAAGGTCAAGCGGGACCGGTTGAGAGCGAAGTCAGGCATGGCTCTGAATTCCTAGCACGGGCTTTGAGTCATATTCTTAATGATGACCATAGCGCAGTTGATAGCGATCGGGACGATTCCTCAAGCGCTAACACTCGTAATTTGAACCCTAGCGGGGGAGATTCATCTGAGCCATCGAACCATGTGACAGACCCATCCCCTGAGCAGGCACCAGAACAGCCGACAAGACGACGCGAAGTTACCACTGTCGAAGATTTAGATAAAGAGCGTGAGAAGGTCCGGTCGAATTTGATTGAGCGCTGCCTAGATGTTCTGAACGAACACCATGACGTGTCCTTCGAACTGGCCGACCTGATCGCTTCTGCGACAAAGAAGCACCGAGACCCTGAATGCTTCCGTAAGGAGGTTGGGGAGATACTCGTCCAGTCTCTCGTTTCGTTGCAAATGGAAAACTTCCAAACAGCTGGGAAGAAGGTGGCTGCTTATGCCCACCTTCTTGCGCTGGTAGTCCAGGACAGAGAGATGTATACCGCTACGTTAGAGGAACTCAAAGAATGTTTTACTACATTCCTCGGGTTTATCTCAGTGCCTTCAGAAAAGTCTTCAGATGAGTCTTTTCCATGGATTGGACATGTTCTGTTGGTATTGGAGAAATTGCTCTCCGACGACGCCCAGCCTCCTCAGATCCGATGGAATATGCCTGATAATGAGAACCCAGGTGCAGAAGATGACACTCCCGCTCAACTGGAGGAGCCTCTTATCTCCCCTGAGCAGAAAACGCAGCTTTTCGAGGCTCTAGTTGAAATTCTTCCTCGAGTCGGAAAGGACAGTACTCTAGCGCTCTCTGTTTGTCGAATTCTGGTTATCCTCACCCGGAACCGTAACATTGCAACTCGTTTGGGGGAAAAGCGTAGCTTGCAGCGCCTTTTCGTCATGATGAAGCAGCTTTCAAGCACAACAAATGAGAAACTCCAGGGTGCGTTCATGTTGATTTTGAGACATATAGTCGAGGACGAAGACACCATCCGACAGATAATGAGGAGTGAGATTGTCGCCAATTTTGAGTCGAAGTCTTCTCGCCAAATCGACACGACCGGGTTCGTGCGACAAATGTATCATCTCGTTCTTAGGTCACCCGAATTGTTCGTGGAAGTTTCCAACGAAAAGCTAAAACTGCAACGATATGATAGCAGGCAACGCCCGCAGGTTCTCACCTTGAAATCCGATAAAAGCAATGGCTCCCCAGACAAAGCAGCGGCCCAGGAGAGTGCAGACAACACCACAGGTGGCGATCAAACTTCATCAGGTGACGCTCAACCGGAGGACAAAGACAAGGGCAAGGGGACCGAGATGAAGCCGCCTGCTGTCGAGAACCCTGATGGCGTTATCCACTATCTCCTTTCGGAACTTTTGTCTTACAAGGATGTCGATGACAAGGAACCTCCAGTAGAAACTACAGATACATCTACACCCGAACAATCAGAAAGCCAGGCTGATGTGGAGATGGCAACTGATGAACCCTCACCTTCTGTCTCTACCACCGACTTGCAGGCCACACGCACTTCTAAGAAAGCAGAAAAACCGGCATTCAAGGCAGATGACCACCCAATCTATATATACCGCTGCTTCCTTCTTCAGTGTCTGACTGAGCTTCTTTCGTCGTATAACCGTACCAAGGTGGAATTCATTAATTTCTCTCGAAAGGCAGACCCGCTCGCGACCACACCATCAAAACCTCGCTCGGGAATCTTGAATTACCTACTGAATGCTCTCGTTCCAATTGGCACCATGGAACATGACGAATCTGTTACATTCAAGAAGCGCGCCAACACATCTGCTTGGACGATGCGTGTGCTTGTGGCTTTGTGCACGAAGACCGGTGAGTTTGGTGGAACTGGGAGACGTCGGAGCGAGCAAAACTCGAATGAGGAAGATGAGCCCGAGCTTGCCTTTGTGCGAAGGTTCGTCCTAGAGCATGCATTAAGAGCATACAAAGAAGCAAATGCGTCAAATGAACCTTTGGATGCCAAATATTCCAGGTTGATGTCACTTGCCGATCTATTTGACAAAATGCTTAGCGGTTATGCTTTTGTTTCCGGAGACACGGCCTTCCCCTCCTCCACTAGACAGCTTGCGAAAACGATGTTTGAAAAGAACTTCATCGCTGCCCTCACAGCCTCGGTCGCTGAAATCGACCTGAATTTCCCCGCGTCTAAACGAGTCATTAAATACATTCTGCGCCCGCTTAACAAACTTACACAAACCGCTGTGATCTTGAGTGAGACGTCAGACATCTCTACTCTAGGGGAAACTGAGGAAGACGAAATTTCTTCTGCTACTTCGGTTTCTGATCTGGACGAAGACCGAGAAGAAACCCCTGACCTTTTCCGCCATTCCACCCTGGGTATGTTAGAGCCTCGTCATGAAGAAGAGACGAGCTCCGAAGAATCGGAGGAAGAAGATGACGAGATGTATGACGACGAGTATGGCGACGAAATGGATTATGAAGAAGATTTGCCTGAAGATGATGGCGAAGTTGTAAGTGATGACGAGGATGAGATTGAGGGTGTTGGTCCCATTGAGGGCCTTCCCGGCGACTCCGGCATGGACATCGAGGTAGTTATTGACGATGATGAGGATGACTCCGACGACTCCGACGAAGATGATGAAGATGATGATGAGTCCGATATGGAGGACGACGAGATCCTCGCCGGGGAAATCACTGGGGACCAAGATAATGAGAGTTTAGGGGAGGGCGATGACGATGAGTGGGAGAGCGAAGACATGTCCGAGGATGATGAGGAGGCCGAGATCATGAATCAATTCGAAGACGAACTGGCCGGTATTAGGCAAGCAGATCAGCGTGATGAGGGGCAGCGATTCGATGACTTGTTTCGGGTACTCAATGAAGCTGCCGGAGGTGTTGAAGACCTACAGGCTGACAGTCTCGGGGACATTCGTGATGACATTGTTGATGATGATTTGAACGATGATGACGGTCAGTATCATTCAGCTACACTTTTATGCATGGTTTTGAGTACTAACATCTACTAAGAAGATGAAGAAATTGATGAGCTTGAGGAAGAACTTGACGATGCCGACGAAGACCAAGGATCTTACCAAGGCTTTGATGATGGTAGGCTGAAATTTACTGCTGGAATCTGAAACAAGACGTGCTGAAACTTTTTCTGTAGATGAAGATCTCGTTGAACCATGGGGTTGGGATGGCGACGAGCCCCCGCCACCTCGTGGACATCATCATCGCTACCGTGGTCCTCAACCAGGGTGGGCTGCGGTTACAGGTATCATGCCTAGCAGCAACCGGCATGGAATTGTTCCTATCCAACCCTACCGATTCCACCGGACTCAAATCCCTGCTCGTGGTAGTGACGATGGTACTAATCCTCTTCTTGTTCGGACGGACCGTGGCCCCGAGGCTGGCCAACCCCGTGGACCTGGTAACGAAGCTTTTACCGATTGGGTTCATGGCATGGAACCCGTATCCACTGGACGTCTGCTTTCTATGGACAGCCCTGTGAGCTTCATGAATGCAATTATGCAGGCTATTGGGGGCCAAGGTGCTCCAGGCTTTGGTGTAATAACGCGTCCAGACGGAATTCACGTTCATGTTGATAGACGAGCTATTCTGCCCAACCGCATTCATGATATCTTCGGGCTCGGTAGACCACAGGCACCACCTTCTCGCACTCGGGACGATCCGTCTCAAGCTGTGAGCTTTGCTCTAGCAACGACTCGGAGTCGCTGGCAGGAGGAAGCTCGTATCTTGTTTAGCAGCACATACGTCGAGAAGACACAGCGCGTTGTTAATTCTCTGTTGAAAATACTCGTTCCTCCTGCTATTGAGGAAGAAAAGGAGCGGGAGAAGAAAGTCACGGAGGAGCTCAAGCGACGAGAGGAAGAACGAGCCGAGAGAGAACGTCAAGAGCGTATTGCCAAGGAGGAAGAAGAGAAAGAGCGTAAGCGGAAAGAGGAAGAAGAAAACGCTAGGCAACAACAAGAAAGGGAACAGCAAGAAGCAGAAAGACAAGCCTCAGGAGTCAGTTCTGAGCCGATGGATGATGTGCAGCAAACAGACACCGCGGCTGAAGCTGCTGCACAACCTTCTCAAGCAGATACGGGGCCATCTGAACCCCAGCGCCGGGTGCATACGACAATTAGAGGCCGCCAACTTGACATCACCGGGATGGAAATCGATCCTGAGTATCTCGAGGCGCTACCAGAAGAGCTGAGAGAAGAAGTGATCATGCAACAGCTTGCCGAGCAGCGTTCTCAGGCAGCTGCAGCTGGTGAAGAGCCTAGCGAGATCAATCCGGAGTTCCTGGAAGCCTTGCCCGCAGAGATTCGGGAAGAACTATTACAACAGGAGGCCGCCGACCGTCGCCGTCGAGAGCGGGAAAGTGCTCGTAGACAACAAGCAACAACTGGCGCCCCTCCTTCTCGTACTGCTGAAGACATGGATGCCGCTAGCTTCCTTGCTACCCTGGACCCTTCGTTACGACAAGCCGTACTCGCTGACCAACCTGAAGAGATACTTGCAACCCTGGGGCCGGAATTTGTTACCGAGGCACGAGCACTCCCTGGAAGACGGCTGACCCAATTTGGCGATATATCCAGAGTTGATCATAGGCAAAGGAATGAGCCAACCGACGAACAAGAGCCGAAGAAACAGCAGCGGCGTCAAATTGTCCAAATGCTCGACAAAGCTGGCATTGCCACACTGCTTCGCCTCATGTTCATGCCGCTTCAGGGCAACGCACGCCATCAGTTGAATGATATCCTTCACAATGTGTGTGAAAACCGCCAGAATCGGGTCGAGGTAATCAGCCTTCTTCTTTCAGTTCTGCAGGACGGAAGTTCGGATGTCTCCGCAATCGAACGTAGTTTTGCTCAACTCTCGCTACGGGCCAAACCTCCTTCAGTCCAGAAGACCCCCCAATCTGTCAAGCGCAGTTTGGCCTTCCAGCCTTCTTCAAGTGTCAGCAATGACGTAACTCCGGTAATGGTGGTGCAGCAATGTCTTGGGACTCTTTCGTTCTTGTCCCAATACAATCCCCATATTGCGTGGTTTTTCTTGACTGAGCATGATCCTTCATCTACGTTGAAGCTAAAGGCTTTTCGCAAGGGTAAAGGCAAGGAAAACAAGGCCAATAAGTTCGCTCTCAATGCGCTACTTACTCTCCTTGATAGAAAATTGATCATGGAAAGCCCCAACTGTATGGAACAGCTTTCGAGTCTCCTCAGCAGTATCACGCAGCCACTCACCCTACTACTTCGTCGTGAGAAAGAGAAGCAAGAGGAAGAAGACAAGGGCAAGAAGCCTGAAACAGCGCAAAATGCTAGGCCTGCTGAGAAGCAGCAACAACAGGAGCAACCATCTGATGCTGCAGAACCTGAGGCCTCTGCTACAGATACAACTATGACAGATGCTCCTCTGCCTAGCGTAGAGAACATCGAATCGCAAACATTGGCGCAGCCTGGTGAGGCTACGTCAGCAGAAGCCTCCAAATCAGAGGCAGAAAAGGGTTCGGCTGACGACGAGAAACATAAGAAAAAATCGATAGAGCCACCTGTTGTCCCAGATCACAACCTGCAGCTGGTTGTTCACATTCTTGCCGCTCGTGAATGCAACGGAAAAACATTCAGGGAAACTCTCTCAACCATAAATAATCTTTCGGCTGTTCCCGGGGCTAGGGATGTGATCGGTAACGAGCTAGTCCGGCAGGCTCAGAATTTGAGCACTACTATACTTACTGACCTAGATGAATTGTTGACACATGTTCATCAAGCTCGGACTGGGACCGACATGCAGGGCTTGGCTCTGGCCAAATTCTCACCAGCTAGCTCTGATCAAGCGAAACTGTTACGTGTATTGACAGCCCTTGACTACTTGTTCGATCCCAGCCGTTCAGATAAGGCTAAGGGTGGTGATTCTGAGCAGGCAGCCAAGGAAGATGTCCTGCAGACTTTGTACGAAAGTTCTACATTCGGGCCTCTCTGGACAAGGCTGAGCGAATGCTTGAGTCTTATACGGCAGAAGGAGAATATGCTGAACGTCGCAACGATCCTTTTGCCCTTAATCGAAGCATTGATGGTCGTTTGCAAGAACACATCGCTCAAAGACACTTCTCTTTCTCGGAACAGCCGGGAGCTGTCTGTGTCCAGCACTTCTGTTGACGCTGGTTTGAATATGGAGAGTCTTTTCTTCAAGTTCACAGAAGAGCATCGCAAGATACTGAACGAACTTGTTCGTCAAAATCCTAGATTAATGAGTGGCACTTTCTCCTTGTTAGTTAAGAACCCCAAGGTCCTGGAGTTTGACAACAAGCGTAACTACTTCACTCGCCGTATCCATTCCCGTGGGGCAGAGCCTCGTCATCCTCATCCCCCCCTCCAACTTTCTGTTAGGAGAGATCAAGTTTTTCTTGATTCATTCAAATCTTTATACTTCAAGTCAGCAGATGAGTTGAAATACGGCAAGTTGAATGTGCGCTTCCATGGTGAGGAAGGTGTCGACGCGGGAGGCGTGACGCGAGAATGGTTCCAAGTACTCGCCCGTGGCATGTTCAATCCCAACTACGCTTTGTTTATCCCTGTGGCTGCTGACCGAACTACCTTCCACCCTAATCGCCTGAGCGGCGTCAATTCGGAGCATCTTATGTTTTTCAAGTTCATCGGACGAATTATTGGCAAGGCTCTGTACGAGGGTCGGGTGCTAGATTGCCACTTCAGTCGCGCTGTGTACAAGTGTATCCTGGGACGTTCGGTATCTATTAAGGATATGGAGACACTCGACCTCGACTACTACAAGTCTCTCCTCTGGATGTTTGAGAATGATATCACTGATATCATCACTGAGACATTTGCTGTGGAGACGGACGACTTCGGTGAGAAGCAAGTGATCGATCTTATTGAAAATGGCCGCAATATCCCGGTCACTCAAGAAAATAAGGAGGAGTACATACAGCGTGTCGTGGATTATCGTCTGGTTCGGTCCGTCAAGGAGCAACTTGACAATTTCCTTAAGGGTGTGTTGTTCTTCTCTCCCTATAACTTAGGATCTGCAACTAATCAATATCTTTAGGGTTCCACGAAATAATTCCTGCCGATTTGATTTCGATCTTTAATGAACAGGAACTTGAGTTGTTGATTTCTGGTCTCCCGGAAATTGAAGTGGATGACTGGAAGGCAAATACCGAGTATCACAACTATTCAGCCTCGTCGCCTCAGATTCAGTGGTTCTGGCGTGCCGTTCGCTCATTTGACAAGGAAGAGCGAGCCAAGCTACTGCAGTTTGTGACAGGAACGAGCAAGGTGCCTCTTAACGGCTTCAAGGAGCTTGAAGGTATGAATGGAGTTAGTAGATTCAACATTCATCGTGACTATGGCAATAAGGATCGCCTTCCAAGCTCGCACACATGTTTCAACCGTAAGTTCTTCCCATAACTTTGATTTGGATGTTACAGGATACTGACCATGTGAAATAGAGCTCGATCTTCCGGAATATGAGAGTTATGAGACATTAAGACAGCGGCTCTATACTGCCATGACAGCCGGTAGCGAATATTTCGGGTTCGCATAGACTGGTAGCGCTGTTCTTCTGACTCAATGTGGACGATAGTCACTGGTTCCTGATCCACCTTGCATATCTTTTCTCTCTCTCTTACTCTTCTTGTTCTAATGCCTGAGCATTTGGCGGCGTTAAGCTACACAATATCTTGTTCTCTTCTACCTAGTTTGTACTATGTGGGCAGTGCTACTGGGATCGATTATGTTTTACGAAAAGGAGGACACTCAGATCGCAATTGGCAGCTAGTTGAAGTGCAGGTCAACTAGTACACCAAATCGATGATTTTGCACTGTTGAGAAAAAATCGTTTCCTTTCTTTTTTATCTGTTTTTACTTCACATTCATGTATTTAGGGTTGTGTTTTTTTTTTAGATCTCCAAATATTTTACTGTTTTCCAACCAACATGTTCTCGTAGGCGGTAAGCGGCCACGGGCCGGGGGGGTCACGGGATGCAGTGATTTTTCCGCTGGGGAAAAAAAGTTGCGGCGGGGCATCATTGTATCAACTTTTCTTTGACTCTGGGGTTTGATGATTCTCCTCAGTCTCTAAATCTCTTTCAACGCCTTCGTCATTGTCTTCTCCTGCCCTGGCTCTCGCAGATCGATCTTTATTCTTCCGACTCCACACTTCCTGAATCCGGTCAACAATTGACCTCGAGACCACCATGGCTGCCAACTCAATCAAGCTGTTGACTGGTAACAGTCACCCTGAGCTTGCGAACCTTGTGGCTGATCGGTATGCGACCCATTATCACCGAACAAGCTCTGTGATATCGTCCATTCGCTAATCATTCTTTGCTTCGCCCCTCAGCCTCGGCATTGAACTGACCAAGATCATGGTCCTTCAATACTCAAACCAAGAAACGAGCGTGACCATTGGTGAAAGCGTACGAGATGAAGATGTCTTCATTCTGCAATCCACGAAGCCCAACGATATTAACGATGGTTTGATGGAGCTTCTCATCATGATCAATGCTTGCAAGACAGCTTCGGCGAGACGTATCACAGCTGTTATTCCCAACTTCCCCTACGCTCGTCAAGATAAGAAGGACAAAAGCCGTGCGCCTATCACTGCAAGGCTTATGGCCAACATGCTTCAAACCGCTGGTTGTAATCATGTAATCACCATGGACCTTCACGCCAGCCAGATCCAGGGTTTCTTCAACGTTCCGGTCGACAACTTGTACGCCGAACCAAGCATACTGAAGTGGATCCGGGAGAACCTCGATGTGAGCAACTGTATCATCGTCAGTCCGGATGCAGGTGGTGCTAAGCGGTAAGTGAGCTGCATTTTCGCAAACGTCCGAGGAGACGGTTTTTGTAAAGTTCATTACTGAATGCGTCTCTTGTGTTCAGTGCCACCGCTATTGCCGACCGACTTGACCTGCAATTCGCTCTTATTCACAAGGAACGTCCTCGTCCGAACGAGGTCTCCCGCATGGTTCTCGTTGGCAATGTTCAGGATAAGGTTGCCATCATCGTGGATGACATGGCTGACACATGCGGAACTCTGGCCAAGGCGGCCGATACGGTAATGGAGCACGGAGCTAAGGAAGTGAATGCGATCGTTGTTCACGGTATCCTTTCGGGCAAGGCCATTGAAAACATCAACAAGAGTTGCCTCAAGCGCCTTGTCGTCACCAACACTGTTCCTCACCAAGAGAAGAAGGAGCAGTGCGACAAGATCGAGACCATTGATATCAGCCCTACACTTGCCGAAGCCTGCAGGCGAACACATAATGGCGAATCTGTGAGCTTCTTGTTCTCGCACGCTGTTGCTTAAATGGCTGGACAGGGATGAGTATGTCGCAGTTGGTGTGATTTTCAAGGGATCTTTTACTGGGAAGGAAGAAGGGAACATTACTCTTCTAGTTGCAATTCAAATGCTCGGCGCTTTTGAGATTTGCAGTTTCTCCACTGGCAATTGGATCTTTCTTTTTGTTCTGGCCTTGAGACAGGGAAACTTACCGTCTGATACCTATACTATAACGTGATTAAGGCCATGATGCATGCACGAGCCATAAATGGAAAAGGGATGGCAAATTCTGAAAAGTTTGTGGCGCCTATGATGAATTGAATTATGCATTTGTACATATACGCGTACTTGAGGAGTTGTGTTTTTTATAGTTTTTCTATTTTATGGTGATAGAGGAAATCAGAGAAACCGATAGCTTGGCCCACGCCACTTGAATGTTAATGCTGCCGCACAAGTCAAGACTACCGGGATATTGCGAGGCCCGATTATCGTTACTTCCTTATTTCCTCCCCGTAGGATCCCCATAAGCTTGAGAGGACTTGAAAGGATAATACTAAGTAGTACGATGGCGGGCTGCAAAGGTACGTCCTCTTAAGGAACATAAGCAAAAAGAACTGGATTTGCGATTGTGAGTACAAAAAAACATCGAGCTTCATTCATTTATCAAGCAGTGCTAGCAGTCCGCGGAACCGTTACCCTGTTACCGTGCAATGTGGATCCGAAAACAACAAAAACTTCTTTCACATTTTTTCCCTTCATTCCATGTGTAGATATGGCTTTTTAAGAAAAAGGTAGCACGCTAAAGCCTCGGTCCCGCAGGCGTATGCTCCCCAAGGAGTATCTTCCATTCGCGTGGGTTACACCACTGCTCTGCACCTCGATAGCCCCCTTTCCTCGTCCGCTGAGATTTTTCCCTAGCCATAATAGAGACGTAACCCGACCATTAACCCCAGAGAAGATGCATTTACTTTCTCATAGAAGAGGCCCTCCGCTTGCGGAGCTCGTCACGCTTAGCCTTCTCCTCGTGGACACGGGTGGCAAGGAGCTTGGCGTAGTCGTTACTGTTTCATAGCAATTAGTAAACCTAGACCTGAACAAGAAGAGACAAGGGAGCTTACGCAGCCTCGCGAGCAGCCTCAGAGCGGCGGCGCTTGATGGCAATCCTGTGCCGCTTGCGCTGGAGACGCTGGGGGGTAACCAGACGCTGGATCTTAGGGGCCTTGGTGTAATCGGCCTTGCCCTCCTTGGTGACGGTACGGCGGATGACGAACTTGCGGACGTCGTCCTTCTTGTCGAGGCCGAAGAAACGGCGGATCTTGGTGGCACGCTTGGGGCCGAGTCTCTTGGGGACGACAACGTCGGTGAGACCGGGCAGCTCAGTCTCACCCTGCTTGACGATGCTCAGGGCCAGAACAGCGAGATCGAAACCGGTGATGGCTGTGGAACATCGTCAACAACGATCTATGTGCACAGGGCAACATTTTTCTTTGATATAAACATACCACCACGGACAGACTTGCGCTTACGCTCACCGGTGCGGCGGGGGCGGTAGCAGCTGTGGCCATCGGCGAGGAGAAGACGGGTACGGGTTGGAAGGAGAACTGGAGAGATTCGATAAGTTTTCCTGCTGGTGACACCTGAGCGTTCATGTCGGTCGGTACATACCACCCTGCTTCATGGGGAAACCTGGTAAAAGTGAAATGTCAGCACTTTGCTCACTCTAATTCCATAACTTATATGCCATGTCCCTCTATCCCCCAATCCAATAACCAAGGAGAATCTTGAAAAAACAAATTCCAGTCGTACCTTGCTTGTCGTTACCACCGGTGATCTTGAAAAGGTAACCCTTGAACTCATCGCCAAGGGAGTCACCGGCAACCTATTGAACGAAAATTTCCCCAATCAGTCTTCTGGTTTCCAAATCATCGCATGTTGTGTGTATCAAATTGCAAATCGAAGGGCGTGGTGCAAAATAGGGATATGGGGTTGCTGACTTCGGTTCCCATGCGCTTCTCCATGAAGGGACGGAGCTTGCGCTCATCGTCAACCTCGATGATCTTCTGCGACCCATTGGCCGGGTAAGAGATGTTGAGCTTCATCTTGACGGAGCTGCGCGGTCAAGACGGAGGGCGCGGGTATTGTCGACAGGTCGAGGAGATTAGGTCGTCGGAGATTCTGTACTTGGGATTTTTGGCCGCTGTGGTGTAGCGAGATTTCCCTCTGTGGGCGGCTGACTAACACCCGCTATCCCGTCCCGGGTTTAGTGCCGCGAAGTAGGGCTTCTTATGTCAGCCGCTTTCCTCTTTGGGATGTTTACCAGCCTCAGGTTTCCATTTTCCTACCCCTAACTCTCTAACATACATACATACAGTGGAGATGCTATTTACATGTATCCTTCTGCTAGTTCGGTTACTCAAACTGCTGTGTACCATAGCAAAAGGACTTTCAGCAGTATAAGTCAACTTCATTGATTTGCTTTTTCTTGAAATTTTATTCTGATTCTCTTCTATCGCTATCGCTATTGGAATTGTTTTATGAGTTATGGAATATGATAGAATGAGGCCAACAGAAGTAACATGAATGTTAGTACATACATCGTTTCAATGTATGTGTGTGTGTAGTAAAAGTCCAACATCGAAAAAGTGGTCCCAATCCCGTTGCTGATCAGCATTAACTTGCATTGGGCTTAGTCATCCCCGGCAAATTATGCATATAAAAAAGAAATTGTGTATCTAGACGACGCAAGACAATCAAGCCAAGTGGGCACCGACGCAATGACCCGAGCACGCGACTGGTTGACCGATCCGGAGTCGCCGCGCGGACAACAGCCTTATTATGGGGAATAAGGTGCTGTGAACGCCTGAGGCTGGCCAAACGTCTCTTATTCTTAGCATGATTCAATGCGGTAGTCGTCTCCTTTCGTTTTTACGTCTTGTCTTTTTTACTTCTTGTCGTCGTCCCCCTTCTTCTCTCAACGTTCTTACTTCATCCGTTCATCCCCTAGCTTTTTGTTCCCCCTATATCCATTGTCGGTGTTTAAGAACTTTTTTCCCTCTCCCTTCCCATTTTCCCCACCGGGCTTGACAACCATCTCATCCCAGCGCTAGTCTCAACTGAAGTCCCGGGGTCTGCACGGTACCTTTGGAGGTACGGATATATCTTCCTCCTCACAGTCGCAGGGGGTAAACCCTCATTTGATCAAAACCCGGACCTCCGATACACATAGACATTTTTATCCGTACTCCATTCCAGCAGCAGAGCGTCTCATAAAAGCAAGCCACCTGACATTCATATTCACAATCCATCGGATGGAATCGCCAGCAGAAAGGTAAAAAGACTGCCGACCGCCAATAGCTACAACAGGGCTGGCTTCAGACGCCTTTGTCACCTTTCCGTTCCTTTGTACTGGCCCCTTTGTCTCAACCCGCGATGCGCCTCTTCAACAAGTTCCACATTGTATGCGCCTTAGCGGTAGCCAGTATCCTGCTGTCAGCCTGGTTCCTCGCTTCCCAGCATTACTATAAACGAGTTGTTCCGACCAATGGCGAAGACTCCAGTTTCAATGTCGCTACATCCTTTGAGCAGAGGTTAGTTGTCTTTGGGGATTCGTGGAGTGACAACAATGCGGGCGAACTTCAAGGGTCCGTCTGGACGGAGTGGCTTTGTTCACTGGTAAGCAAACCCAAAAGACAAAGGCTGTCTCAGGACCCGAAATTATGATGAGCTCATTCAAGTCTTAGTTTCAATGCCATCATGAGAACATGGCGCAGACCGCCAAGTCACTAAGAGGAAAGTATATTGGCTCAGTCGTAGACAATGAGGAGTTACCAGCGTCCTTGCTCAACTTACACAAGTCACCACTGGCGGATTTCAAGACTCAGGTTAGTCAGTGGACCGCCGCCGAGACACGTGTCGTGCAAGAAGACCTAGCGGGCAACAAGGAATCGATCAGCTATCGCCAGAATCACACCATTTTTATCGTATCCTTTGGGGTGTGGGATGTGTGGAACTTGTTAGATAGGGACTACGACACTGCAAAGCAATCTGTGGACCGCAGCATTGGAGTCATCATCGATCAGCTCAGTGTGCTGTCTCAGAGTTTGGGCACGGTCGAGCTCAAAGTCATTCTGACATTGACTCCAGATGTGACCTTCTTTCCGGCGTTCAGGCCCACCAGAAGTCAACGTATCGGTCGGCACAAAGACGCCGTCCGACTGACGGATTATTGGAACAGCCGACTTCGTGAGGCTGCGGAAAAGTGGGATCAAGGCACGATCTATCTGTTCGATACGAATGCTTTTCTAGCAGACCTGATCCGTGATTGGCAGCTTTTTGCTGCCGGTATTGAAGAACCCAATGGGCTGGGTAAGAACCAGGAGCCCGGGTGGGAGAATGTCGACGACGCATGCGTCGAAAATGAACAGCAATTAGTGATGACATCAGAAGTGAAAAAATGCGACAACCCAGAAAAGTTCTTATTCTGGTAAGCTCAAGACATCATTGACTCAACCCAGACTGACAATATCTTCAGGAACGAGATGCATTTGGGTCCATCGGCCCACCGACTCATGGGTACAGAAATCTTCCACGGGATCGAAGACATGTGGCTCCAATGAAAAGAGCATTACAAGGGTAAAATAATAATAATAGTAATGAAAACCAGAAAACCATGAATCAGAAAGGAAAATTTTATAATAGCCAAAATTCATCTTCCATTTTCTCTTTACACCAACGATAGGGCATGCGCAATCTCGACGTAATTCGTTATTCGTTGTATTTCTGTAGACAAGCTCTAAGCCAACGGTTGGTTTCCGACAAAAAAACGCTTGCTGAAGAGGAACACAGCCAGGGTAACCTCAGCTTACGAGCTCACAAAGAAGCCATCGTGTTCAGCTTGTTTGACCTCCTCCCACCAAGGGACTTAGACTTAGGCCAATCTTGCGTCGCTAACTGTCATCTTGTTTCATTCAGCGTCAGCCGGATCTAGACGTTGAGAGATCCAGAACCAGAGACTCGCGATCTAGCGAGGTAGTATGTCCCATTTCAAAACGGTGGAGCAAGGAGAGACGAGACTACATCGGGGACTCGATTGCAACGCGATTGTGGAGTGGAGATCACGGAATGGGAGATCGACCCAATACTTTGGGAGGTCTGCAAGTTGTAACCTTCATGGGTCCATTGGCACAAGGCTTCCCCCAGGCAGCTGGGGGAGTACATTGACGCCGATCATTTCTTGACGTAGGAGGGAAGAAGTTCTTTGTGCGAGGGACTGCGGCTTGTAAGAGTGTGATCCTTTGACTTGATTTGAAATTTTTTAGATTTTTCAAAAAAGAAAAAAATAATATGCATCATTCTTTCATTTTGCTTGTTTCTTTGTTCTGAACGGAGCAATCATTTAGTTAGCGTTGCTTGCTACCTGACTGGGAGCAGAGCTGACTTGCTAGCAGTGCCTACCTTAACTCAATTTGTCATAGTTTGTACCAGTTCCTTTCCCTCTTTAGGTCAAGTAACGGTGACTTGGATGCTTGGTTCACCTGATTTAATCAGGCAAGTGTCATTTTTGACAGTGGGCCAATAAGTATGGAGGAAGGTCGATGGTCCCTAATTGGCCCGGAATCCCTGCTAGAGACCGCATGCGGGCGCCAGGGGGGAGACAAAGGACGGCTTGGAAAATCAAACATCGAAACAATGCCTCCCCTGTTCATCTGGACTGGGCCTAAACTTGGCTGACTCACCCTCCAGTTGGTAACTACCTTGAGCGAGGTCATCTAGTAGTTCAACTCTTCTCCCTTTTTTTTACGTTTTCCTTCATTTTTGTACTAGTACGTAGCACGGACGTTGTATCATTACCTCGTCTTCCATTGTAGGGTACCATGGGAATGGATGTCTATGAGACCTTCACCTTGTTAATGGTTTCATTACCAAGGGTTGAATGAAAATAGATCTACCTTTCAATCCTACCTGAGTTGGAGTTATCGTTACAGTTCTGTCTCTGGAGGTTCCATTCATCTATGGCATTCTGTAGTTCTGGTGGGGAGGGGGGGATTGGTTTAAGGGATCCGAGGGTATTTGTGTCATCTTGAACAGAGAGACAAAGAAAGAAAAGAAAAGAAAAAAGGGAAAAGGAAAAAGAAAGAAAGAAAAGGGCTAAAAAAAAAAAGAAAAGAGTGGTTTGGTACAGGAAGTACTAACTATACCTTAAAGGAGGGCGGCAAACTAAGCCGAATGGCTCCAAAGATAGACTTATAACAAAGCACTTCAAAAGCCAAATCCCTGGCTTTATCTTGTCCTATTCTTCCACCGTGTTGAGGTTTTGAGTCCATACATTATTGTCAAAGGGTAAAAAAGCGAGAGAAAAAAAAAAGGAAGATAGAAGAAATTATTACAACCCTCCCTCAGGCTGAGAGAGAGAGAAAGAGGGAAGGAAATAAATAATATAACACAGGGGAAAAAAGAAAAGAAGAGAAAAAAGGGAAATTAAAATCCCCTCCACGAGGGATCCGCTTTCTATTATAACCTTATATCTTGTTTTTTTCTTTCGTTCTCGTTTCTTTTTTCTTCTGTCTTCGGGGCGTGTTGTTCTTTCTCTATAACCATCATACCTACTCTTTCATCTAATGAGTCCCTCGTCTTTCACCCCCTCCAAAGCACCACCTTCTCAATTCCTATCAGAGACGCCGTTCATTCCTTCCTTCTTTTAAATGTCTTTCGATCGAGTTCTCCCCAAGCCCGCTGCTTTGCACTATGACCCCCCTCAAGTTACTCTTCCCAGGCCGACCAGTAACCTCCTCGAGCACAAGATCATGAATGACAACGTCTCCAAGGTGTCCATGCTGGACCGCCATATGGATGGAGTTCCGGTCGGGGGTTCATGTCGATATGCGGCTGATGGACTACCCCAAGTCCATCTCTCTTCCCTAAATCGGGCCAAGATCGCTCTGAATAAGATAGCGTCTAATGGTCCCATCGAGCCGCCAAAGGCCGCGGCTCCCTTGCCAATGAAGAACATCCCGTTCCGAGAACGGTCTTCGGCATCAGAGCGCTCTTCGTCCTCAAGTCCAGTGAAGTCAGCCGCTAGAGAGCCAGTGACCCAGTTTTGTCTGTGTCAACCGGACCCTAAAATCCCAAGACCTCGCAATGGTATGCTTGCATTGTTCCATTTAGAATCGTTTGTATCTCAGTGTGACTCCCAGAGCTGACAAACTTGTCCCAGCTTTCATCCTATATCGTCAGCACTATCAAGCTTCAGTGGTCGCGCAGAACCCCGGCCTTGCCAACCCCGATATCTCCAAAATTATTGGAGAGCAATGGAGGAGGCTTCCCCAGGAGACGAAGGATGAATGGAAGGCTCTAGCAGAGGTAAAAAAGAAAAGACAATACCTGCCCTACTTATAGCGTTCTTTAGCATGCTAATATCCGTGATAGGAAGAGAAAGCTCGGCATCAGCAGCAGTACCCAGAATATCGGTACCAGCCTCGGCGTTATGGCAGGGACGGAAACTCACGAAGTACGAGTTCCGGGATCAGCCATAACCCTCCAGGCTCTACTGCTTGTAGTCGGTGTGGGGGGCGTGTGATGAACCCACCTGTATCACCAGAAGTCCCTTTCAATCCGAATGGTTCCAATGGAAGTAGAGCCTCTTTACAGCGCGAGCCGATCACAGATCGCAGTTATCCATGCCGAGTAAAGGACTTGGACCACCCTTCGAACTCAATCAAGATCGGAAACAGTGGGGAGTCTCTTTCCTCGCGACAACGCCAATGGGAGGAGAATAGATCCCCAGATTCCAAGCGTCGCCGGATCAGCACCCAGCTACCAAGCAAAACAAGTATTCACCGGGACAGAAGCCCAGAGGCATCATATCCGATCTCACCATATACTGCCCGCCCAGATGCTCCAAGCTCCCGTGGATCTTTTCAGATGTTGCAGCCTCCACGACCTTTCCGAAGTGTCAAGGAGTACCCACAACCTGACCCCAGTCTGAAGCTCCCACCGTTACAGACAACTACTTCCGTTTCCAGCTCTGCGACACCAGTGACTCCGTATGTCCAGGATGCCTCCAGCCTGGAGGCAACGGTGATGACTATCCCATTCCTAAACAAGATTAAGGTCCTAGCCAAGATATCACCGCCCCTCTTCCCCTCTTTTCGAGATGGAGCGTCACGGAGACGAGGAGCTGTGGTATCGGTGGATGGGCAAGACCCTATCGCTGTCAAGTCAGTGGTTGACTATCTTAATAATGCGTTGGAGAAAGAAGGGAGATATCACACCCATCTTTTCGAGGGGCCCGAGATTCGTCCGCGGGAATGTTACTCAGAATCTGGGCAGATGGGTGATGCCACAGTTGATTATCTGAATACCATCTCAGCCTGGCATCGCATATCGGATGAGATCGTGGGATTCATCAAGCCTCCATATGAATCATTAGAGCCAAAGTCTGTGGACGAAGACAGTTCCACACCAGGAGCGTCACCCAAAGCCCCCATTCCTAAAGGTATTGACACTCATATCAGCTCACCAGCACAGTCGAGTGAGGGTGGATCTGTATCGTATTCGCCCTCTTCTGGATCTGTATCCCTTCCCGTACCTGTGGCTCTTGTTCCTAGGTATCAGCTTACCACAGCAGACGCCTTCGCCTGCTCCGTGCCTATCGGGGACTCTTATGCACCATTGGATCATTGGCAGTGGATGGCATCTCTATGGCGTGCCTGTGTAGGTCCGGATATTACAGTCTATGTTCGCGAGTGTGAGAAAGACGAGTTGGAGCGATATGGGGGAAACCCCGTTGAAGTTCGCCTGCTTGATACGCGAACCATAGTGGTGCGGAGAATAGTCGGTTCTCCAAGAGAGCTAGAAGAGAAGGCTCTGAAGCGTGTGGGGTTTGAAATTGAGGATTACCTCACCCAATAGCTGTATGAGATTCCCTGCCGTCTCAAAAATATTCTGTCTTTCTTCTGATCACTTTTCTCTTATCGCTCTTATTTTCCTATATATTCCTTTTTCTTGTTCCTTTGCATGCGAAAGGGGACATGACGGTGGTTTCATCTATTCTATTCTATCTTCCCTTTTCCTTTTTCTTCTTTCGATGAAATATTTCTCGGGCAGCTGTGGAGTATACTGGAGGCTCTATGCTTTAAGTAGCCCTCGATTCGGTTTGTCAATTGGTCTGCAAGTATGGGACGGCGTACATATATGTTCGGGATTCATGTTTGGACAGATTCCCCTTTGTGTGTTGAGTCACCAGCTGTTACTGGAGTGAACATGTCTTGACTATAATTTTTTATAACCCTTTTAATAATAATAGATTGAACTTTCAGCTCAGATATCGTATTCTCTTCAAAATTTGCGGTTAATCAATGCTCTCTGTAGAGTCAGTCCCTCAGCCAATGTAACCCTAAATGGCAAGTTCAAGGCGGTCAGTGATGCTCTCCAATCAGATGTCTTTGATAGCGGGATATTCGTCTTATCGCCCCCTGCTTGTCACGTTTGCAACCAACAAACACCCACCCACCGTACCTCTGGACCGTGTATACGTTCTTTATGGTTGACAATCTCTTATAGTGAGAGGGATACCACTATTTATTAATGTCCTTTATATGAGGTTTGATAATCTGTCCATTGTGCTTTTGGCTATCTTAACATTAGCACTGGGAGTCAGTGAATGAAAGACCCTATCTAATGAAGTCTCACATCCCATCTGATGTTCTTAAGTATCATAACTATGAGAACAGTTGAGTACCACAACTCTACAACCTATTTGTTCTTTGCGGATGGGTCCTCTTAATCCAAGGACTGACCTATTTTACTTCTTGTTACTCATCAATTTGCCAAGGATTTGACAATGACATTACCCGTCTCTTTATTTGCCTTCAGTAGTTAGGGATTAAAGTGAATGCTGTGCAATCATCCAGGGCATATCGAGATGCTCCCTCCTAGTTCTCCTGTCCCTGAGTCGACAGATAGCACGCCTGCATCTCTGTCGACTGCTACGTGTCCAGCGTCAACAAACAAGAGCATCGCAGCATCAGTGAGGAAAGACACCCAAGATGAAAAGTACGGGCTTATTGAAAATGTCGACCTGTATCTCCCCGTGGGTGTTCTCATGAAGCCCACTGCCCAAGATGCCGACGCTCCATTGGCACAACCAGATGACTTCCCTCACTCAGAAATCTCTAACTTGGAAAAACACCATTGGATTTGGACTAGCACCAACCAACAGTGGAACTACTTACGTGTGTATGTCTTACCTGATGATGTGGGTCGTAAGGTTATTCCACGCTCGAGTGCGCCATTAAGGCGTGCACTTAAGCTTGTCATGGCGAAGATCGACCGGTCACCTGCAGCATGGACTGGATGCTTCTCTATCGGCAACAAGAATGGAGATGATCCCGAGGGTGCAAGGAAGGATGAATCACTGTGGTACATTTACAATACTTTGCAAAACCCCGAGCCCAACCCGGACTCGATGAGAGACCCTTGGGCAAAGAAAGCCATGCAACAACTACTTTCGGCAACGTCTTCAAAATCTTATGATGGTTATGACCTTGAAGATGGCGCAGAACGACCTAGAAAATTTTGCTGTGTTCCGTACCTGAAAACACCTTTATACCCTTACCAGCGCCGTTCAGCTGCCGCCATGATTCAGCGAGAGGCGCAGCCGGCCCCGATGCTTGATCCTCGACTTGTGAGATATGTCACCCCCACAGGAAAAGAATATTACTACGACAAAGAAGAGGGCAATATCCTTCAGGAGAAGCGAATGTATTCCGAGCCCCGTGGAGGTATTATGTGCCGAATTTGATCGATGGTCTGGCCTGCTAACTCTAACTAGGTATTCTTGCAGAGACCATGGGCTGTGGGAAGACACTTATCTGTATAGCTGTTATCCTGGCAACTCGTGGCCACTTCCCCCAAATCCCTCTAGAACATCAGGATATGGTGAACCCAGTACGGACGCATACTGGCAGTCTTCTCGAAATGGCAGCTGCAGCCGCAGGTCGGTTATCATTGCCTTGGAAGGGGTATTTTGAATCTATGAGACACTCCGGCGCGTTATTCGGTAAATGCATCAAAGCATGCGAGGAGAATCGTGGTACATATACTATACCATCACCACCAGCAAGATACAGTGGCCGAACTGGCGTGGCTTATCCAAGACCACCCCCTCAGCGGCTTTCCCTTTGTTCAGCGACCTTGATTATCGTCCCACCGAATCTTATAAATCACTGGAAAGAGGAAATTGCTAGACATGCTGAAGGGATCATTGTCCTCGTAATACAGGGCTTATTAGACCCTACACCTACTACGGACCAGCTCTTGAGATGCGACATTGTATTGTTTTCAAAAACTCGCTTTGAGAAAGAAGCAGGTGAACCGTCTAATAATAGGCGAAGATTTATCAAACCGGTCTCCCCGCTGGCAAAACTACATTGGCTTCGAATCATCGTGGACGAAGGTCATAATGTGGCCGGTAGCGGCCATAGGACGAATATGGTTCATATCCTAGACCAGCTTCATGTGGAGCGTCGATGGATAATTTCGGGGACACCATCTAGTGGCTTATATGGGGTTGAAGTCAATTTGGCTTCACAGGAGACCAATACTACCGACACAGATATGGCAGAAGCCACGGCCGCTATGCTTCATGGGAGGGAGAAGACCAGCTTTGTCGACAATGAACTCAAGGATATTGACAAACTACGACACATTGTCGTTGGATTCCTAGATGTGAAACCATGGTCAAATTCTCGAGCCGATGACTCTGCTAACTGGACCAAATACATGAAACCTATTGGGGAAGATCGTAAGCGTCGGAAGGCACAGTCACTCCGTGCGACTTTGCAGAGCCTGGTTGTACGGCATCGCATGGAAGTTATCTATAGCGAGGTTCCTCTTCCAAGGTTGCACAACAGGATCGTGCGTCTTGAGCCGACATTCTACGACAAGCTGAACATTAACATGTTTATTTTCATATTGACGGTCAACGCCATCACTTCCGAAAGAAAGGACCAAGATTATATGTTCCATTCGCGTAACCGAAAACATTTGAGTTTATTGATCAGTAACCTGCGACAAGCTGGATTTTGGTGGGCTGGTTCCGAGGGTGACATTCAAGGAACGATCAATATCGCGTCAAAGTATATAGAAGATAACAGAGAAAGAATGACCGAAGACGACATACTGATGCTCACACAGGGTATTCAGATAGCTGAGAAGGCGGTTGCCTGCGAGAATTGGGAGCGTTTCAAACAATGCCATGAACTGGGGGTGTTTCTTGAAAGATTCCCTTCTCCTGCTCGGGACATGTGGGCGCTCACACCATTGCGGTCTGATGTCGAGCCCCTTTTGCTAGGAATCTCACAGGCCCGTCATGCCCAGAAGTTTGTTACTGCGCGTCTTAATGAAACGTATCCAGAAGAAGGTCTTGCCGGAGCTGGTCTCAAGGCTCGCAATGCACTGGCAGGTCGACAAGGACACCCGGATCCTGCAATACATAAAAAAACTGCTCCCAATACGTCGAATGCCGCCAGCTTCAAAACTTTACCGGCATCTTCCCCCCTGGCGCGGACAAAGTTTGTTGCCACAGCATCTGCAAAGATGACTTACTTGTTGGATCGCGTTCTAGAACTCTACCAACAAGAGAAGATCATTATCTTCTATGATAACAACAACTCTGCGTTCTGGATTGCGGAAGGCCTTGAGCTACTTGGAGTTGAGTTTCGTATCTACGCAAGCACACTAAAACCCCAAGTTAGAGCGGCTTACCTGGAACTATTTCGAGAACGCGAGGACGTCCGTGTTCTCCTTATGGACCTGCACCAGGCAGCCCATGGTTTACACATCGCTAATGCCTCGCGTGTGTTTATTGTCAATCCCATCTGGCAACCTAATGTGGAGAGTCAGGCGATCAAACGAGCACATCGTATTAGCCAAACTTTGCCAGTGTTTGTTGAGACTCTCGTCCTCAAGGATACTCTGGAAGACAAAATGTTGCAGCGAAGAAAGGCCATGTCAGAGACAGAAATGCAGCATGCGGAGAGAGACTTGCTCGATGACAGCACTATGAGCTCCATCATTCAGAACGAGCACTTCCTCCCCATGGCAGATGACGAAGACCTTTCTGGACCAGCGTACTTGAAGCACCCGCCTGGTTTCTTTGACCGCCACAAACTACCATATTCTGGAGAGGACCAACCTCCTTCATCTGCTGGTGGAAGTCCCAGACGGCGCAAGCGGGGACCCATACCTATAGACATCGACCCGAGCACCACAAGCGACTCAGGCGTTGGGACGCCTAAACGCCTGAGGGTATCCGAGGGTACATACTTGTCTCCCGATGGTATCTTTATGAAGACTTCGTCATTGATGGACTCCACCGACGGAACCAGTGAGACTCCAGAGGAATATAAATCCATTTTCAATTAATTTTGTTAGACGTTCTTGTATCTGTGCAACTCTGTAAGGATTTCTATCATGTATTATCCACTCTGTATGAGTTAAACAGACATATTAAGATGGATATCTGTTCAGAAAGACGATTTATTTCAGTCGTTCGATGTTCAGCATATTACTCTTTTAAACAAATCGTTAACGACCACATCGATAAACATCTCGCTTAGTTAGCTATACCAATTAAATCATAAATAGGCAAATAATAAGCCATATCGCGACCCCAACTTCACTTTAAGCCAGCAAGTTAGTAAAACTTTAAGAATACCTGAAAAACAAGGCACCGATCACCACCAAGATAAGCCAACACTAAGATCTAGATGTATATAATCACAGACCCACTCTCCCCCACCAGTCTATCTATTAATTATCAACCCGAGAGCATTCCTTCCGCTCCCGTAAGTCCTATTAGCTTTCATCAATGTCATACCGTCTACTCATTCTAACCATCTCCTAGACTAAGAAAGAGGCCAGAAATGACGTCCCATACCGGCATAATCGGTATCTCGGGCCCCTCATCCAGCGGCAAAACAACCCTAGCTCGCCTACTGCAGAGAGTATTCTCCAAAGCGGCGACAGCCCGCCTCGGGACATTCATCATCCACGAAGATGATTTCTATTTCCCCGATGATCGGTACGTACGATTATACATCTAAATACAAAGTATAAGTATTATGATTCTATAATTAAATTAGCCTCCTAGTTTCTTAAAATATTCCCCCACAAATCCTTTTGTTCCCCAAGTTAAAATGGTAAAGTTAACAAGGTACTTACAGAATACCCTACACAACAACCGCAAGCGGAAAAGCCGTGCAGGACTGGGACACCATCTCCGCAATCGACGTCCACTTTCTATCCTCGACACTCTCCTACGTCCGCGAACACGGACATCTTCCACCCCGCCTAAAGAGCATCCAGGACCTCAATGAAAAGGCCGACTCCGGTGTTGACGAGGGGACGATTTCCCAGCTGCAGGAGGAAGTGGGGGAGCGGCTTCGGTCGCTTTTCGATGCTGGTTCCGGGAGTGAAGGTGCGGTGAAGAAGCATACGATTGCTTTCCTGGAGGGATTTTTATTATACAGTCCGCCTGAATCGGAGGATAAGGACCATGTGCTTCGTTCTGTGCACGAAAATATTGATGTGCGGTTGTTTTTGCCCGCACCGTACGATGTGGTCAAGTCGCGGCGCGAGAGTCGGAGCGGGTATGTGACGAGTGGGCCTGCGCCTGAGCCGACTTCTCTGCCGCAAAGAAGTTCGGTGTCAGATCATGGAAATGTGGATTTGGAGGGCGAAGATGATCGACCACCGCAGAACTTTTGGACGGATCCGCCGGGCTATGTCGACGATATTGTGTGGCCGCGATATGTTCAGGATCACGCATGGCTGCTCCTGCCTGAAGGGGACTCCTATCAGAGGAGTACCCTAAGTGCAGATAGCCCCGAGTTGATCAAGAAAGTGGGACAAGGGGTTAACCTGAGAACAAATACTGGTGTCGTTGTCGCTCCCGGTCAGGGGTCCAAGCCTATGGCGGATATCCTGAAGTGGGCAGTTGAGGAGGTGATGAAGTACGTAGAGACAGCATTGCAACGGCAGTAGCCGAGTTTTTTAATGGAAGATAAATGAAAGAAAAAAAGATCATATTTATGCATTTCCTGTGAAATCTGATCCATAGAATAGAAATATCCCATTCCATTCTCATCAATTTTGTCATCATTTCTCTACCTGCCCAATTTGTCATGCCGCGTGTTCAACGGGCCCTTTCCATCCCAGAAGATAATCGATCTTATCTCTCAAGGCGAATTCTTTACCTAACACTGGACTCAATTCCGCTCCTGGTGCATCAACTGTCTGTGCGCTCTGGTCTTCCGCCGCCACTTGCTCTTCAAGTTCCTTGCAGCTTTCTACGACACCGACCGGTTCCTGGTCATTCGAGACTACATTGTCACTAGTATCATCACCCTTGAATCGCAGCGCGCTGCCAATGCTGCCCGGGGTTTGTTTGAAAAGATGTTCAACAAAGTTGCATTCGAGGCCCGGCTCACCGCCGCCCAGAATTTGCCCATCTATTTCCGATTCATCAAGTAAGTGAAGATTTCTTTGAGTGGTTGCATTCCAAGGGTAATGAAGAACTTTAGAATATGCATGGCTGAGTATGAGGAATCCTAGCGTGCCACAGACCGTAAAGGAAACACCAAGGATGAGAAACAGCAATCCTTTTTGTGATGTTATCCAGGTTGGGAAAGAATCAGTGACTGACGTCCACACGACTCCTAATGCCTCTGGTATTTCGTTGACTGATGGAATCTTATGCTGAGAGTGAGACGGCTGTTCGGGGCGTTCAGATTCATCACAGTCAACCCATGCTTCGACAGTTTGTGGACCAACTTCATCTTTTCCTTCAAGTGTCGGAATGATACATCGGTAGCCTTCTTCTTTAGTGACCACGTCGACATGCATTCTAGCAAATGTAGCTCGAAGTTGGCTTCTACTTCGTTCTTTTGCATTAGAGGTGGTTCCCGGGTGAACTCGTGGCAACCAGTGATTTGCTGTGAAAGAGATGTTGACTAGCCAAGTGATGCAGAACACCCCGAAATCTCTTGGTGAACATATGATTCGTAGGCGAGAAACACCGATAGAAGATGAGCCGCCATTTGCAGGCAAGGTGATCATCTGTATGCCCACATTATGGGGTTGAAGTCGGCACTGGAAATAACCTTCTGGCCCACCGTCTAGTTTGAGAAAGAAGCAGCATTTCTCAGCCCAGAAACAACGTTGCTGCAATCTCAGGGAGCATATTGCGTGGTACCTCACCGACAGGCCTGGCTGTGTAGAGGTATTTCCATCTATAATGGAGTTCAATAAAGGACTGGCCTTAATTTCATGGTCCAAAACAAAATCCTTGACAATGCCATAATTCAGCTGGTCGAAAGATCGCATAGGTACCACAAGGTCCCCTTTATGTATAAACTCAGCAAACAAGCAATCTTCTATCATCTTATATCTGCGAAGATTTGTCGTGCGAAATTCGACCCCATATTTCTCGGGAATAAGGAAGAGGATGAAACCACTCTCTCCGGTCGTCATGTCAGGCAGGCCTGGTATGACTAGGTCGTACCATCCACCTGGTGCCTCTCCGAGCAGAAAAATAGATACGATGATGGCAATCTTGTAAATGCCAGCGCGGACATTGGCCGGGTTCTGAACGAGAAGGACGCCATCAATAACCTTAATCTCGGGCTTGCTTGCACAAAACTCGCAGTCGTCGTGTTTGTGAGTATCACCGGAATAATGATTATGATCCTCTAAAGGACCCAGTTCAAACGTATCGGCCTCGGAGCCTGCGCCTTGCTCCATGTCTAGCAACGAAGTCTGTCCGATTGAGAGGTTGGGTTCCAGGTCAGTTTCAGGTTTTCCTGCTGGCGTAGTATCGGAGCTAGGGGACATTTGTTGGCTAGTAGTCACGCTCCCACAATCAGAGTTAAACCGAGCGTGTCCCGTTAGGTCTAGCACTGTTGCATGTTCATTGACGTTTATTTCTTGGAGCTTACCCGGGTTCTTAGTTGTCGATGTGGAGCGGAAAGTTTGTTCCCCTTGTGCGTAGGTCGTGCTGGCAACCATCGTCTCGGATTGATTATCTAGATTTTCCATGTAATATGTACAGGTAAGGCATCCTTCTGAGCTGGATCGCTGTTGTATATCCGCAGCTGTCTCCAACAATGCGGTCGGTTTGCTAGCTTTGCCTTGGGAAGAGCATGGTCGCGGGTGGTTTGCTGCGTCAAGCTGTACTAAGTTCGATTGGATACATAGATGGCGGTCTGAGATATTGGATTTGTGGATGGCGTCCTTAGGTGGAGTTTTTTGGCCAGGTTGGTCGCCCTCTTCATCTGTTGCAGCATCTGATAGGCAAGCATCTGTAGCACTTCTTTTCCCGAGATTTAGCATTCTGGTATGATCATCACGTTTAGTAAAGTTAGGGCACAGGTCAGGGAAGCGTTCTGTAGGCCAGAAGGATACCTCCCTGGTGGCTATATTCTCATGGACTGGAATGGGTGGGAGAGATGAAGAGCTCATTTCGTCACAAGCTTCAGGTAATGAATGTTCATTGGCGGTGTCAAGCAACCTAGAAAATCCCTTGGGACTCATGGGAGCCGCTTCACTCTCAGGATTGATCGACTCAAAAAGTTCAGAGAGAGAGCTTCGATGAGAACACCCGCTGGGCTGGCTGTTCTGACCCGATTCAGATTGAAAATGACCAGAGGCTGAGTCAAAGAGAACACTAGCGGGCCTGGTATCTAAGACTTGTATTTGAGTGTTTGGGATACAATGAACCTGTATACTGTCACTAAATAATGATAACAATAAAGCGACTTATGAAGCTGGATGTGGCAGCTTACCTCGAGTGAAATCCTGAGCCGTGCTGGCCCACTGACCTCACCATCCCAGGTTCCTCGAATCTCCAGATTGCGGACCTGGGGAAAGGCCTGGGATCCGGGCTCTTTCCCGTGGGTTGACATGGTCCTTGTCCTGTATTGTATGGAGGGGCAGGAGAAGGAGTGGCTAAAACAGGGGTCGATTCGCAGTAGATTTTAGTTGTTGGGGAAAAAGGAGGCGTGGAAAGCAAGGAAGAAAGCAGATAAGGGAGTGAGAATCGAGAGTGTGTGTGTGAGAGAGTGAATAGACAGATGGAGGGGAAAGATCAACACTGCCTAGATAGGAAGGCTCTACCTTGAACTTACTTAACTTACAACAATCTCTAGTCAGTGTTCGTGGTTTTGTGATCTAGGATTAATAATGGTATGGATTCCAGAATCCTATCAAGCAAGCGAGCTTCAGGGCGCCCAGCTCACTTCCCATGCTGATAGCGTTTCGAACAAATATGTACAGAGGAAGTCGAAAACGTCTCCTTATCCAGAAATCAAAGTGAAAGAGGAAAGAAAGAGAAAGGCAAGGATAAAAGTAAGTAAAAGACAAGGGAGCAAGATCGTAACACAAACCATGAAAAGAATTCCCCGCCAATACGGTTTCCTTTTTTTTTATGTCCCCAAGCGCCTTGTATCTCCCGGAAGCCACCCATTCTGTTCCAATAAAACGACAAACACCGGCCCGACAGTCTATCCGGAAAGAAAATCCAAGGTACTCGAATCCCAACGTACCTCGCGGCGTATCATTATTCCCAAAAGCAATCACGAAAGAAAGAGAAAAAAACACAAAAAGCCTAGCCCTACCAATACCGACATAACAAGCCCGAAGCCTGATAAAATTCATCGAGGTGTTCCATTAGACGACCCGGGGTGTTCGAAAGGCGCCTGCCCAGTCGCTGAACCGTATCGATCTGCTTCATTTGTACCAAGCGGCTGTGAGGGGAGGATGGGTGTTGCTGCCTGAGAAGTTTGGTCAAAGTACCCTCGTGCCGTCGCGCCGTTAGTCCCTTGCGCAAAATTGCGACTCCGTTGCAAAGGAGGAAGAATTGTAGAACTTGTTTGGTACTGTGGTCGTGCATATCCTTGCGGCATCATCGCTCCCGTTGAATCCGCCGTCTGTTCAAGGATGTTGCTAGTCAGCTTCTCGTCTAAGGGTGCAATGATTATGGTGCCCATACAGGTGTGCCCGGCGGGTTTACCATCCCCAGAGACTGCATCGTCGCCTGTTGACTAGATCGACTATGGGCTCCCGGGTCTTGCATCTGAGGAACCTGAGCGGAGGGTGGAATACCATATGCCATCTGGATGAAGTGTAAGTTAAATGCTACGTTCAAGGATTCCCGGCTTCGAACCATCACTCCCGCCGTGGTAGAACTCTGTCGACGGAGGTGACGTCGGAGCCAGTATAGGTGATTTCTGACTAACCGCGTAATCGGGAACCCCCGCATGCCCTGTGGCATAACCTTGCATAATCGGAGTCGGATAAGCCCCTGGCTGATTCGCATACATAGCCGCGGTTTGCGGATACGCTTCCATCTGGCGCATCCGTCCATCGGCGTCATACATGCTTCGGTTACCAAAGTCAATTGACGTGCGCTGCCGCTTGACCGGGCCCGTGTAATAAGGGTAGTCTCTACTTGTGGTTGCTGCTGCTGCTGGATACCCTCCGAAAGCATTTCCAGGCATCTGCATTGAGGAACGGTCTGGAGATCGAGGAACCGGCTGGGGATAATCCTCCGGTCGAGGAACTGACCGTTTTCTAAGGCTCGAGTTAGCCTAAGAGACTCGGTAGTGATAGAGACCACGGTCTCTCGTGTGTAAGTTCGACACTCACATCAACGTCCGCGGCTCTTTACGGATTCTCAGTTTTACACCCTGGTCTGCAAATGACCTGGACAAGAAAGTCGATTCTGCCATTCCAGGGAAACTCTTTGGGGGCGACACTGCGGCTCGTCAGTGTCATTGATCCAAGCAAAGAAAAAGACTCTGGGCAATCTTACCGGTGAAGCGGTCTGAGATGATAGATTTCAGATGAGTGACAACATCCCTGCGTGCACGAGTCAGCTCCGACACTGATTTCCCTAGTTCCTCCACATGTCCAAATCCCACTCCGCGGTCCCCAATGGAGAACTCTCAGGGCATTCTTACTTTCGCATTTCGAAGAGTGTGAACTTCAGCCGGAATTCTCCCTCGATTTTCACAGACAGATCTCCAAAGACAAAGAACCCCCCGTCTGAACCAGTCAGGTCAGCCAAGTTCTCCGTCTTGACACGGATCAACGTACCACTGTTGTCCACGTCCTTCAACCGGTGAAGTGACGAAACTAGAGTGCCGGTTAAAGCCGTGGATGGCGGCACGGTAACTGGGACGTCATCTGCGGGATCGAACAGGCTGCAGCACATAAAATAGTAGGGACTCTGCAGATAGTGCCTGCGAACTCGTGTGAGTGAACGTATGCTTACGAGCTTTAAATTCCCACCTATGCTACTTACTGCGCGAGATAAGTTCCTTCCTCTTTTACCCGGATCTGGACTATCGGTGGGGGATCGACTGGCTTGCGTTCTGTGTGTAGCAACCCCTCCGGTCAATATCCGCTCGTTGCCGGTCCTGGAAGACTGGCGGATTCACATACCTTTCTCCTTCCCACCGGCCACGCGCGCCCGGGTGGGCTGCTGGCGAATGATTAATTCAAAGTCAGAACTGGGGGATAACATGGTCAGCGGGAAACCCTGGGCAGCTGAATAAGAGTTGTAAGTCAGTAGGGACACCTGGGAAGCTCGAACACACACACCTCTGAGGATCGCGAGTAAGAGAAGCGTCCGGGAACGTCGACGCACTCATCAAGGCGAGATATTCAAGCGAGACGAACCAGAAATGGGAGAGAGCGTGCCAAAGGGTCCAGGTCGGGATATCCGTTCAGAAGATTGCAGGGAACCACGAATGAAATGAGTGGGATACTCAGGGGAAGAACAAGTTGAAGGAAAGGGTAGGGAGAGAGCCTGTGGTTTTACAAGGCAAAAAAAAATTGGAAAAAAAAAGAAGAAAAGCCACGGGACTCTGGAACCTCGAGCCGGAAACTTGTGGTTCGACGAAGCACTAGAAGAAAGAATGATACACAGTGGGGAGAGAGGGGAATGGGGGGAGGGTCTTGTTAATGATGGACACCACGGTATGATTAGTTAGTAGTTAGAGCTTCGACTAGGACCTAACAGGCCCAGGGTGGAGACCAAGGTGGAAGTCAATCGACGTTGCCGCTTCGTTGCAGTAGCTGAAACTGACAATTGCTCTTGCGAGATAGAGGAACTGGTTACGAAAACGGCGCAGAGGTTGAAAAAGACGATGGTGTCGTCAGAATGCAAGCGGCAAGAGCCAACCGAGCACGGTTCCAGACAAACCTTAACTCGGGCAGGTGGAGGGCAAGCAACTCTCTCTCTTCTCGTGCTCTTGCTCTTGTCTCTCTCTCTCCCTTAAATTTTTTTTCTGGTCTCCCTCCTTCTCACTCTTTTTTTTTTCTTTTTTTTTTATTATTTTTGGTTTTCCTCGAACCGGATCAAATGATGAAAATGTAACCTTCCAAATTCACCTTTTTCGAGGTCAAAAATAAAAAATAAAAAAATTTCAAATCCCAATACTCTTCCTCCGACCGTGCTCTTTGGCTCGTCCAATAGACGTTGATCTAGATGTTGAAAAAAAAATTATGCAAGGCAAGAAAAAAAGTACAAATATAGAACTGGTTAAAACAAAAAAAGAATAATGAATAAAATAAAATAAGGCGAGCTGCGAGTGGCGCGGGATTGAGCACCGCCTAATTGATAGACTGTAGCTGAACGATGGGTCAATAAAAAATCGCCTCTTGGAAGTTGGGTCCTGACAGGCCTCTGACGCGCACACAACAAATTAATGGGGGTAAAATATGAAGGAGGAATAAATTTTAGGGTGAAAATTTATTGACTGGAATCAGAAGACAACCAAGCTGAACCAGACAAATGAGTGGTGGTGGAGCAGTACCAAAAGCAAAAGAGCAACATCGGCCACCTTTCGGCCGTCACGTCCCAAGTGGTGTTGCTGCCAGTGGAAGGGTCGACCACGGTTGAGAGAGCGGGCTAAGGTGTTGTATCAGTCTCTACGATCCGACAGGAACCGTAGCGACAGAGGGATGATGCGCACATTCGCAACTTCCTATAAAGGATAATAACAGGGTAATCAAAAGTGAGCCTCACGTCGGCCACCTGCGCAAGTCCAAAGTCTACCTTCGCCTAGGCCAACTCGATCAACGATTGATTGGGCTAAGCATGAAGTCCACCGCGTTTGCGGCAACCCAACTCTCGCTTCCCCGAGCAAACCCCAACCCACAGGCGTAACGGTTTGGCCTCGTGCCAGCGGAGATGGTGCCGGCTATGCAGGTGATCTGACCCGTATCTAGGCGCCACGCAGGGTCTCCGATTCAATTTTTGACGACAGGGCAAGATTTTTTGGTGGTCGGTGCGCGCGCCTAAGCATTCCAGTGAGAGTCTGGTCGCCCTTTTATTGAGTATCTTCAGATCAACTCTGTACTGTACTTAAACTCTAAGTCTGCCCGTCCGCGTGTCGGGATAAGACTTTCATCTGTAGATCGCGCCTTTTCTTTTCTTGGGCACCTTTTCCCCCTCTTCTAGCGCTTTAGGCTTCAAATACGAATCTCACGTTCCCCCTGACGACTAAAATTCACGTCACTTATTCCATATAATTATGACAACCTCAAACCGGTTCAAGTCAAATATCAGATAGCAACCCACCTAGGTCTTTCTTTTCTTATGTCATCCGAAGCTTGGTTCCGCGTTTCAAGCAAAGCGATCCGAGGAAGGGAGCGACGGTCAACAGAGGATTATTCCAGGGCTCCTCAAGCCCACTCAATGTCGGTTTGGGTTTGACTTTTAAGGGATAATTAATAAACCAGACTCTGTCACAAAACATTTCTTTATTTCTCCTGCTTGGAAATACCTTCTTAGTGCAAGTCGCTGTGTAATGCTCGCCGTCTGGAAAGCTCGGAGGTGGTCGAGAGAGCACATCAATTGCTTGACGTGATGGATAACGTGAGTTGTGTCACGAGATACCACGACTGTGCTGTTTCCTTTCTTTTCTCACGACAGGGCGACAATTAGCCGACTTGTGGTTCTTTCTTTTACCACCACGTCAATTAAGCGGTTTCCGTCGTGTGTGCGCGCAACGAACAGGGCTCTCCTCCAGAAGTCTTTCGAATGCCCGGATTTTCCCGAGTGTTGATGAGTTCCGAGAAAGCGTAGGACCTAATGGAACTAGTCGTGAGTAATCACGTTACTCCGACAGAGGGTGGTTAGCATACAACGAGGTTTGCAACAATTCCAGGGAAAAAATGGCTGTGGGAGTGGGCCTCTTTTCAACGTGCGGTTGTGGAGGGATAATCGGGCTCGAAACTCAGCTCTATTAGCTGCTGCATTTCTAATGATCTAGTTTAGTGGATGCATCACATTCCCTGTGTTGATATGCAGATCGCAGAGTCCGCGGGCACCCCACACATCCAGACCGTTTTGCAGCGAGGATGATTGGATCTCCGTGGGAATACCACCTCAATAAGGCCAGGTCCATCAGAGATCGGATTAATTGCTTGATGCGGCAGAGAGGTGCCCTAGCCTGCACGATCTACCTTTGCTCTAGGGCAAATGGGTTCTTTCTCACTGGTCTAGACAAAGCTCAGCAGCAAAAAGCTAGCCTTACTTAAAGCAACATTGGTCTTTGTGGACTACACTGCCTCCCATGCATAATCTGGAGATCCCTGATCTGCACTCGTGTAAAGCCGCGGCTGAGGATTACGCTTTCTTCATTTTCCTATCGCAGCTTTGGTCATCCTTCCACATGCGCTGCGCTGCATCTCCGACGCATACTGACCATGGAACTTAATAGGTGGCATCTGCATCTAGCCGCATCAGCTGCAAAGCTACTAGCGTCAGAAGTCCGCCTTTTTTTTCCTCCTCCATTCAAAGTTTCCAAGCAAACATTGGGCGACAGTTTTAGGAAGCTTCGTTATTATTATGCATTCTCAATGGTGCCTTTCTTCATGTCGATAATGCGTCAATCGAAAATAAGGAATATCAGCAAGAAGGCTATCTGCGCAAATAGGATCAACAAGAAGCGAGTGATGAGAGGCTAGATATTAGGGATAGCCACGCAAGGGTCTCTTTCAGGGCCAAATCCCGGATTCGTGAGGACCGGGAATTGGGCGACTCACGGCGGCGAAACTTTCTATCGTACAGATCAATACCTGCATCCCAGCAGAATTTTTTTTTCTTTTTCAATCTCAATTTGCTGAAGATACCGAAAAATAAGAGGAAGAGGAAGGCGGGTTTCTGAGTGGCCGGTATTGGCCAGGAAATTGAGTCAATTGTGCAGTACTAGTGACCGAACCTATGCGAAAAGGAGGGAGATTGTGATACCGAAAAAAAGAAAATCAAAGGCGAGCAAGACGGATCAGTCACGGATTTCGTGTTTATTTGCTAGGCTCGATCGACGCCATCCCGGTGGTCTGTCAGCAAGTCGTCGGATGTTACCATGATTGGAACCGGTTAAGAAAATCTCCTGCACCGTCATCTATCAGTAATGCCACGTTTCGGTGGCTAATAATGTCGGAGTCACTCAGTCAAATGGGCGGCCCTTTGCTGATCGACGGGATGCTGAAAGTACCTGTCAATCGTACACAACATCGGGAACCCACTCCACTTAGGGTCTGCCAAACGAGCGTTGAAGCGAATTGTGGAGTTTGTCGAAAGAGAACTTAGAATTCTTACTGCCGCGGCCTTTCCTACTCAAATTAGAGAAGGAATGGTTTCTAACAGAAAGAGGGGTATAAGAGAGAATGAGGGGGGAAACGGAGAAGAAAGCAGAAGTACCTATTGAGGTGAGGAGTACGAAAAAAAAAAAGAGTTTTTTTTGCCCTTTTTTTTCCCTTGTCTTTATACTGGAGCATCTCTTTTTTGTCTCCGTACATGAATTGGTGGGGTTCAACAAGATGCACGATGAAGTGTTCGCGGGCCTTAGTGGTTGCCTTTTGTGTCTAACAATTGAAACATCAAAGTGAACTTGTCTTGACAGCGGCAGTCTCCATCATGAACCATACTTCCACAAGCGCTTATTCTACGCTACAAATATGCTTATTCTAGACCTGGAGATGGGTTCTGGGTCTGACAATCCCAGACCCATGGATATACGAATTTCGGTTTATATTCTGAGTTTAGGGGTTCTTGGACTCCATGCCGATCCTGCTGACAGCCACCAAGCTGGTTCAGTATGAACAGCACGGCTTAAAACTTATGGGTCCATTTGTGCACCCATTAACAGGGGCTGTGGAAGCCTTCGTTTCAGCTCTGTTGAATAATTTGCCATCAATTATATTTTCTGTGTTACATCCTCGGCTTCTGGAAGTTGTGTGTCCCTGTGTGTGTGTGTGTGTGTGTGTGTGTGTGTATCTATTCATAGAGATCGAACGGGGATCCACATTGAGTGAAATTCCTGAGCAACTCAAAAAAGAAAAAGAAAAAAAAAAAAGCCTCCGTCAATTGTCACCTTCGACCTAAAAAGTAGCAAGAAAAAAAATAAAAGCAAGACATAACAATGGCCAGATTGAAGGAAACAAATCTTCTTGACAGATCATATTCTTATTCAGGATGCGGCGATCATTTTACTACTTTGCAGACACCCAACGATGATCCTTTTCTTCTTCTTGACCCTCTTTGCTTGCATTTTTCTTTTTAAATCAAATCAATGAACCCTTTACTATGCCCCCTTATTCAAACTAGTCGTCATCCATCCAAACTGCTGCACCAATCCCTCTGAAATCCAACTACCACGCAGCTTGATTGATTCGACCAACGTCTCTGACCGCCAGAAAGCCCAGAAAGAACGAAGCCTTTCGGGGCAAAAAAAATAACTATCTTCCCTTCCCAAACCGGCAGAAAAGCACATACCTCTCGTACAGCAGACCCAAAACGGAGTCTATCCGAACAGAACCGTCGCCACAGATGTATGTATATGTACAGAGTACGTACTGCGCACATTAATAATGCCCAAAAGAACGCCACATCTGGTCTATCTCATCATCGTGGCTCCACTAATCATATTCTGCTCCGTACCTGCATACATAAGGTATCTACATGGGAAACCTTGGAGACTACTAGAAAGATAGTCGGTCAGAGAATCCCGGAAGTTCCCTCCACTCACCTTGTATCTGTAGTGTGTACTACTGCATGCATCGCGATCTCAACACATCCACCTCATTTCCTGGTTTTCGTATCTGCAGCTAGTCGATCTAATTCATTCTATTTCCTACTCATAGAAGATATGATCACACCTACGGAGTAAGCTAGAATGTGAATCCGGAGGAGATCATCCCCAGCTCAGCCACTAGTAAGTAGTAATTCTTGTGGCGAGACTGCGATTTCTGACGTAGGATGCATCACCGAGAAAATCGACACATCCATAACCGTTCCAACTCGAACCCGGGATTTGATCGTCAGCGGACGGTGATGCAAGGGCAATCCATATATCATTCTCATTGAATAAATATGCAATCCTGATGTTGCAAGATAGAAAATACTAAATAATAAAAGAAAGAAAAAGAAAAAAGAAAACAAAAATATGACTAAAAAAGAGACGAGCGACTTACTCTGCGCGTCACCATTTGTTTTTGTTTTTGTTTCTCTGTCCCTCACGTGCCCAACTGAAACCTAAATGTCAGCAACAAACCACGAAACATACATGCTTTTCTGTCGCGCTTTTGACTCTTTACCAAGGTGAAAATAGTAAGACTACGTAGATATGTTTGAAAGGTCAGGGGGTCAATGATGACTCTTTCATCCGCTTGTAGCAGGCTCTCCATAATGGATATTTAGTCATGCTTAATACAAAGGCGCGCGGTCAAAAGACGGATGTATGCGCCGACACAGTCCGGAATTACATTAGGGCTGCAACGGAGAATTGAGAAAGGGAAGGAGAAGCAAGTTCCTCTAGACCAAGACCGTAGAAAGAAGAGGAGGAGGAGGAGAGGAAGAAAAATAGAACGTTTTCATTTCATGACAAGAACGGGAAGGAAATATATCGCTGAGGGAAACCCATAGGTCGGAGAATCAGAGCGCAATTCGTGATAATAGTGAATCGAATGATAGCCACAACTCCAAATTCCTTGCCCACTCCTTGCTTTGTAAAAACAGCGCAAACAGAAAGATCAGTTGCCAAGCCAAGTCATGAAACTTATCCCTTCGAGGGATAAAAATGAAAACAAAAATTTCCCTGCAAAGCCACAAGATAACGCCTCGTTTAAATGCTTCGCCATTCAGGCACTACTCTTCCCAGATCTGTTCAGAAATCATGTATCCATGATCGCATCGCCATCTTTATCAATTCCGTTGGGCCCATCTTGATGCTCGTCCACCGCATGATGATTCATAGTGCCATGGTCTTCTGCTGGTAAAACAAATTCGAACTGTTCTACCACCGACTTTCGATTCATAGATCTGGTGAGTTTGGCTGAGCTCTCAGCACTTAATTCTTTGATAGGCGTTACTTGTTCCGGGACATGAAGCTCTGCGTTGGCGGTTTCCACGCCATTAGTACCGTTAAGCTGGCCCACCCCTTCGTGGTCCCTGATATGATTAGCTTTGGCTGCTGTCTCCAGTGGTCCGTCGAGCTGAGAAGTAGAGTCTTGTTCCCCACCGTTGGTATTCTCATGACTTGGGAGCTGGTCATGCTCGATACCGTTGGTCTCAGCACTGGATGATTCAACTGCAGGTGAGTCTATCAACTTTGCACTCCGACCGCGCCGGACGCTAGACACATTTGCATTAGGCGTCCCCAAGGCTAGTGCAGATGATCTTCTAGGGGTGCTGCGACCGCTAGTGCGAGAAGTAGTCGGCGTAACAGATACCTTGTTATACGTAGTCTTGCTGCCAAAAGGTCGACCCGGGCGTCGTTTCACAACGGGCGCTTGAACAGGGGGGTAAACCTCAAAACGCCAGGCTGGTATATCTGGAATTGGGACTGCTTCTGTGAGGCTGGTGTCGGCAACAGCTTGCGTCTGATGACGGAAGCCATTAACATTAGTCAGAAGCTCAGTCGAAGGAGGTCCGGCAGGTTTAGCTAGAGGCTCCTCAGACTCTGCGTGCGCGACACCATTGGTGGTCGGCTGGGATTTATCTCCATTGGCCCTGTCCATGTCTCCTGATAACTGCTCTTCTTCCTCGTTCCCAGAATATTTCATGTCTTCGACCTCCTCGTCTTCCAGACCCTCTCTTGGAGCAACAGCGTGTAGTGGAGCCCGATCGAATTGCGACTGATTGCTTCGACCCATTATGTACGGTGTCCACACAAGAGCATCGGGATTAAGCTGGACGTAGCCTTTGCTCTCCCAACTGCGAATGCATTCTTCAAAGTATTTATAGTCAAGTCGTAATGCATAAGTCTTTGTCACTGGATCTCGGACAAGTGCGCGCAAGGCTTCAAGGCCTGAAACGATATCGTCTGCTGTCATGCCTGTCCGCTCCGAAAGTTCCACAATGCTAAGTGGCGTCTTTTGTTTGTGAAGCTGATATGATAGAATAAGCCTCCAGTAATTCCGATAAGATACTAGACCCATATCTGAGAGTGGCTTCTCGGGCGATCCCGTTTTCCCTTCGATGCGCGTGAGCAGGTATGAAAAGTCAATAAGAAGGTTCCCGTATCCTTTTCGCTGGTGAATGGGCAAAGTGAGGATACAAGAAACATTGTTTGCGGAGCTGGGCCTTTTTTCTTTACTGAAATAGCCAACAAAATGGCAGCCCAAGTCGTCAAATTCAGTCATGATGTAGAAAAGAAACGGCTCAACGTCGTAATACAGAGTCTTCGACCCAAGAAATAGCTTTGCGAGTAAGCAGAGGTTCTGGCAATATACCGGATTCTTTCGTCCATCAACTTCAAAGATCGAAATCGAGCCGTCTCGGTAGATTTCGTCCCCAGGTGGGTGCTTTGCCGGGCACTTGAGTTTGTGGCGCCACGCGACATAGTCCGAGTTCATGTACTTCAAGCAGAATTCGCAGATATGAAGCACGCGATTGCGGCTGTATTCCTCCGGATACGGCGCTGCGTACCAGGTCTCAATCTCATAGCCACCAAAATTGATATATTTTATCCTGGAGGGTGGACCTGAGACCTTCTGTGCTGCATGTTGCACCGGCTCCCCGCCACTCTCGGCCTCCATAATTCGTTTTTGCCACACTTCTTCAGCCTTTTGCCGCGCCATCTCAAATCTCTCGCGATCATATTGTGTCGGAAGAGTCTTGGTGGTGTCTGCATCCGCCTCTGACAGAATACCACCGTACGGTTTAGACTTAGATTCATCCATTTCGCGGTCATTGAAGGAATAGAAAGGGGACACATATGACACGGGAGTTATAGGGGCAAAGTGTGCGGGAGCTTCGTGCGCCACTGGGGGTGGCTTAGGGGTTCTTCGGCTTTTATGTTGTGGCCGACTGCGAGAATTAAGGATTTTAGATAGCTTGGCCTCGTTGAGTCGAAATGCTAATACAAGCCTTCCAAATTGCCTCAAAACCACGCGGCAATTTTCCTTTTCATTCCCCCGCACACGACGAGAACGGGTTCGTACCGGAGACAGGGCGTCTGAAGGATCACCGAAGTGGTCTCCCGACTCAGCCCGCTCGGAGCGCAGCGAGGTCTGTCTTTGTCGTTTTCGAAGCACGGGTGTATGTTCCTGTATATCTGCAGACAAAGTTTTCCTCTTTCGCAGCGATCGCGAGCTGTTCAATAAGTTATCATCGTCAATACGTACAGTATTGAATATTGAGTGAAACCCAGAGCCCTCTTCACCGGTATGTGCCGGCAAGAGCTCTTTCCGCATGTTTTTCGGGCCGAGCCTTCGATGGGATGTACTATTGCCCTCATTGTTGCTTGGCTCTAGCTTCTCCCGAACGCATGTAGGACATCTCCATGAGCGGGCATCTAGACAGAGTGAGCCCCTCATTGTCTATTAACAAATTAAGTTTGAAACTAGACATACCTTCGGCATCATTTAATGCACTTTGTTCGCGGGCACATTGCCGGTGAGCTGTCGGGCAGCCGAGTCAGTAACGATCGCCGAAAGCTTTGGGGTTGGTATGTTTTTTATGGGGCCGCAAATCCACATACAGTGATCGCCACAAACTGCGCATGTAAGATACTCCTCAAAGTCTTCACTCGGATCATGATCTTCATCTTGTCCACAAAAACTATTGGATTTGTCAGTATATCAAACATATGAATAACATCCAATACGAAATAGTGCAGAGATCGCAGTAAGAAAAAGAAAAGAAAAGATAACATGGAAAAGCATAACTCACATGCAGTTACCGCGGACCGTAGTATTATCCACCTCTACGTCATCCTGGTCATTACTCTCACCTTCCCACTCCTCATCATCTTCGTCTTCGTCGTCGGAGTGCCGACTGTTTGAACTAGAGCTAGAGGCGTCCTGATCGCTATCACTCTGGTTATCGAAAGCAGGATCGCCCTCTGCATCGGCTGCATCCTCGTTGTCCGGAGAAGATTTACCCTTTGGTAGCTTCACAGCTCCCACTGGTTCGGTCTCATCATTCTCGCCATTAGAATCCGGCTCTCCTTCCGCATCCTTATCTTCCTCGCGGCCAGCACTGTCGACTTCTTCTGCAACTTCTCCTGAGTATGCCCTATGTACAGCATCCTGAAGTTGTTGATCCATCTGATACAAATCGGTTTCCTCCTCCCCCTCCGCATCCTGATCGCTGTCCACCACATCCGGGGGCGGTCTCATCTCGGTGTCATCGTCGGCCGGCGGCGCAGTTGCCGGCATGGTGTATGACACTGCGGTCGCCAGTTTGAGCAGCTCTTGCTTTTCTCCAGTAAGAGGGTTTGGAATCAAAGATAGCCCGGAGGTTGAGGCTATTCACTCGCCGCAAGAGTAGACAATCATCTGGTGCTGCATCTAATGGGCATCGGGAACAGAAACGAACGACCTTGGATAAGAAGAATCCAGCTAAGCAACAAGCTCAAGAGTATCTGTATGGAAGCGCAAGCGATAACCCCTGAACACAGGGCAACCGAGGCGACAGTCAGTTAAGGAGCTAAACGAACGACTCCGCTAATGGCAAACAGCGCGTAGAAAGATGCAATGGAAACCATACCGCACAGACCAGGAGGTCAGAAACCCCAAGTAGAGAAGAACCAAACGCGTATATCAGCAGCGGATACGCTGTCCGAAGGCCTATCTAGCATCCAGAGCACTCAGCTGCGGCCTCTCGCCCCTTCTCCTGCCCGTGAGGTTGATGGATGTGCTGACTCAGCCAGTTGGACCCCGTCCCACGCTAAGCCACTTTGGGCCCACCTCCAGACCTCGACATCGGCGGATTCCCGCGGCCACAAGAAACGACGACTATACCACTCGGTCTTTTTGGCGTGTCAATCCTCATTCCTCTGGGTGTCTTTCAACTCTCGAATTCTTCACTACTTCAATTGCACAGCATGGGTGTCCCTTTTGAGGCTCTGATCCCTTATGGGATCATCGTCGGCGTACGTCAAGCGTTTTCTCAGTCACTTTCGATCGGCCCACTGATGATGCTATAACAGATGTTTGGCGTGACCGGCGTTGGTCTCACTGCCGTCAAGTGGCTCTCGAACGATGGAAAGAAGGCCCGCTGGAACCGGGATCTTTGGGACAGAGTAAGTACCCTCCAGACCTATGTGATGTGATCGAACCATGTCGGCTAACACCCGCTCAGCAAAGTATGTGACCTACCCAGCAACTGGCGATTGAATACTATACAAAAGCCCCAACCACCCCAGCGGAAGGATAGCCTGGAAGCTAACCAGTGAACAATTGTTTAATAGTGATGGAAAGAGATTTGAGAATCACAGGAAGCTTGCGAGGCCAATCAAGCAATGCCGAAGCCCCGAAGGGATTCGAGCTCAGCAACACATGGAAGGTATGTTACATCTCGGGTTCTTCGTTTGAAGAGAAAACTAATCAGTTTTGCAGCTGGAAAAACGGATCTTCTAAGCCATACTGATTTGTCTCCACCTATGCCCTTCACATTGTCTCTTTGTTCGCCTGCACTTTTTCAATAAATATCCATGCAATGATTAGAAGAAGCCTTCTTGTACCATATTACCAGGCCAGCAAATAAAAGCTGCAGGGTAGTTCCAACCGTCAAAATCTTATTCGACCGTTCTAGCTTCTATTTAATCGCAGACACTAAGCCCCGAATCCCTTCAGTTTCGTACTCAAGAAAGTGCATATCAAACCACTTGGCCAAGGCATTGACCCTATCCTCTTCTTTTTCGAATGTCTCCACGACCTCTGTCTCCCCATGTAGTCTCCTCTTCACCTCCTTCCCGGCCAGGATATAGATGCCTATCGGCTCCGTTCCTGCGGCGTCCAAAATCGCCCGCGTACACACCAAAGCCTGCACGAACCAGCTAGTCGGCCGATGACTAGTAGAATAGTTCAGGGTGACGAAGTCCTGCGGTAAAAACTCGACCTCCGAAAACGAGTACTGCGGTATCCAGTTGCTTTCGGGATTATGTCTGATCTGATAGATCCAAAGCTTCTGGCTTCTGTCGGTGAACTCGAGGGGCGTACCTTTGGCCACACGCATTTCAGCCGGCGCCATGCATACAGCGACAGTGTCGTCTTCTTTCAGCGGCAATGGTCTCGTAGGGCCAAAGTTGCCAAACCCCACGTCAACCTGTTAATTTCCCCATTAGACTTCGCCGACATGGACAAGGTCTTTGGGTAGAGATTACCATGTATTTCTGACCATCGATAATCACAATGAGAATCATATGTCCTCTACATCACGTCGTTAGCCGCAATCTCCTATTTCTAGCCATGCATCCGGATGTACCTACAACCCCATATAGAGTTCACTACCAGGAGTCTGGTTCCCACCCGCCACAGCATGGCTCACTCGTCCACCAGTCGGGTAAACACAATACCCAAGAGAACGTAGCACGATATAGAACAAGTTGGTATTCTCCATACAATAACCATCTAGACGTCGCACTACCAGTTTCTCGAACACAGCTGTGGGATGAACAGAAATAGATCGGTGCTGCGAGTAATGCAATGCCGAGTTTCCCCATGGGATTGAGCCCAGATGTCTTCGTTGTAACTCTGTTAGGGTCGCCAGGCGGTCCTTTTGGCTTGACTGTAGGGCATGGTGAAGTCTGCCCGTGGTGGCCCCAGTAGCGCTGGTCGAGTCGGCATACCCGATGCGTTCCAGATAGCGTTCCAGTTGATCAGGGTCGTATGTTTGTATTTGAGTAGCCATAGTAAATTGCGATATATACAAAGCCCTAAATGCGGATACAGGGTTTAAGGTTCAAAGTTATCTATTTTGCGGGGAAGATTTATACTGATATATAAATACTTTGTTGGTCGGTTAGAGTGTCGGCATTTCTAAAGGAATTTTATGGAACCAAAGCACTGACCAATTGCATTTCCTTTGATAGTAACCTAATGAGGGAGAACGATACGAGATGCTTTAGCCAAGGATCGGTCAGCAAGGGTCGATTGAGCCTCGGGAAGCCGTTGATACACTTTTTAGATATTACATATTTATACCTTGAACTAGTACCAACATCTGTTTGCCGTATGCAACTAGAGGTGACCAATCTTATGTATGACGGGGAATAGACTATTCAAGCCAAGAACTTAGACTGCATAAACAAATAGATGTATAGCATTACTAGTAGAGTATGTCTATTATTATTATTATTATTATTTACTCGGCAGATGATGTCAGTCTCTCCGATCCTCGGTTATTTAAATGGTAGTTAACGATCACGAGATTCGATGGCTATCTGATCAAAAGTAAGTCTAGCCTGATCATATCAATCAATCAACTTTCCTCCATAGAAACTCGAACCCTCTACCACTCTCATTGGTAGCAAGCTGCAGCTATCTAACAACATCGAGTTCACCTTCTTCCTATTACCTTCGATCAACCTAACCCCTATCTACCTATATATACCAACATCGAATGGGCTCCATCCCCAGGATCCTCTCCAGATCCATCCCCCACCTCAGAAACACTACACGACGTCCCCGGGGAGCATTAACTCCTCCGCTTATCTCAATTACCAAACGTACCATGTCAACATCAATAGAACAAAAGCTGAACGTTCTCCGGAACTACTCAGCCTGCGATGTATGCCCAAGACATCCATCTACCATCCACAACACCCAAATAACCAACCCCAGGTCTCAGATGCCCTACTGAAACTACAGAACACCCCCGAAGGAACCCCAGCTCGCGCCGGCCACCTAGCAGACTTCAGTAAGTCATCACCCAAAGCAATCTCAGTCCCACTGCTTTGCGCAATACTACCCCTCCCGACATATGCCTCCCTAATTAACAACATCCCAAGTCCCCTTCTCCCCAACCACCGACCGAAACTCAAACACCCCCAAAATCATCGCCCCGGCATCAACATTCAAATTCATCCCCAAGTCAGATCCCTTCCCGTACACCGACTCGGTAGAAGCCCATGGTTTTCCGACAGGAACGCATTGGGTCGACTTCGCAGAGCCGGGAACCATAACCGTGATCGAGCAGCCCGCGGGCCAGCATTGCGCAGTCCTGGGCGGGATCATGGCGGTTCGGATGAAGTATCTTGGGGTCAAAGGGGCGCTGGTGAATGGGCGCGTGCGAGATTTGAGTGAGATCAGGGAATGCCAGCTTCCGGTGAGTTCAGATCGGATTTTGCTGTCTTTTTTTTTGTTAGTAAAGTCCGATATTGACGTGTCTTGGTTAGGTTTGGGCTCGTGCTACGTCTACGGTTGGGACTGCTGCCGAGGCGAAACCGGGGCTTCGAAATGTGCCTATTTCTTTGGGGGGTGTGACTGTGGCTCCGGTATGTGATTTTTTGGGGTTTTCTTTTTCTCTTCAGGGTTCTGGTGGTCGCTATGACGTGGCGCTGATTCTGTGTTGCGTGTAGGGTGATATTATTTTTTGTGATCCGTTGGAAGGCGTGGTTGCTATCCCGCGCGAGCTTCTTGATCAGGTGCTTGAGCTGATGCCTGAATTGGTCGCGATGGATGACAAAGTTAAGGAAGCTGTGATGCAGGGGTCGAATGTCTTTGATGCCTTTAAGAAATTTAGGACTAAGATTTAGAGAAACATTCTGGGTTGTTAGGAGGCTATTCTACATTGCATTGGTCTCCAAAAGGTATGATAAGCTCCATAGTACATATATCCGTATTGGAATCACGACCTATTATCCATTCGGAAAACGAATCTTCATGCTTGGTATTCTGTTAAATATGCGTACATATCAAAAATCATCATGTGTATATAATCGCTGTACAGGAAGAGAATTTAGAGAAAAGTGACAAAAAAGACAATTTTAGAGCCAGCTCATTTATTCGCGAACCCAGACAGCAGCCATACCCATACCAGTACCAACACACATGCTGGTGACACCGATCTTCTTGTCAGTGCGCTTCAGCTCCGTCAGCAAGGTGCTGACCTGGCGGGATCCGGTGCAGCCGAGAGGGTGTCCAAACGCAATCGCGCCTCCTTTAGGGTTGACCTTCTCCAGAGGCAGCCCAAGCTCATTGACACACCACACGCACTGGGAGGCGAAAGCCTCGTTGATCTCGTAGATGTCGACATCATCCTTGGTGATACCGGCCTTCTCAAGAGCCACGGGGATGGCCGCCCAGGGGCCAATGCCCATGAGGAGGGGCTTGACACCCACAACGCTAGCTGCGACGTACTTGCCGATGATCTTCTGACCCAGGCGCTCAGCAGTGGAGCGCTTCATCAACAAAACAGCAGCGGCACCGTCAGAGATCTGAGAGGCATTGCCAGCGTGAATGGAGCCATCCTTGGCGAATGCTGGGCGGATCTTGCCCAGAGATTCGGCGGTGATGCCGTCACGGATGCCATCGTCGGCCTTCACAGTAATGGTCTTCTCTTCACCAGACTTAGGGTCGGTCCACTTGACCTGGAGGGGGTAGATCTCTTCATCAAAGAGGCCCGCCTTCTGAGCTTTGACAGCCTTTTGGTAAGACGAAGCAGCGAAGGCATCTTGGACAGAACGGGAAATTTTACGGTCCTTTGCCATATTCTCCGACAGAACACCCATAGGAACCTTGCAGTTGGCAGACTCAGTGTGATTCTCGAGGAGATCAGAGAACTCGGTGACTGCGCCAGGACTGTGATCGTTAGTATGTGAAGGAACTGGACAAATAGTCGTAGATTAGCCACGCTTACCCGTACTGAGAGGACATGCTCTCCACACCGGCACCAATACCAACTTCAATCATCCCCGACTTGATAGCGTTGGCAATGTCAACAATGGCCTGAAGACCACTGGAGCACTGACGGTTCAAGCTCTTGACAGCAGCAGTCTCGGGGAAACCAGCAACCAGGGCAGCAGCACGGAACTCAGTGGCACCGCCACCGGGGGCAAGGACGGAGCCAACAGCAATATCCTCAACAACCTTAGGGTCAATACCACTCTTTTCAATGACACCCTTGAAGATACCAGCCAGGATATCAGCACCCGCAGTATCCTTGAAGCCACCCTTTCCACCCTTTGTGAGGGCAGAACGAAGGGCACAGGTTATGACAATATCATCAGGGTGCTTCTCGGTGATGGCGGCGACACCCTTCTTACCACCAGGGGTGAAGTGGGAAGCCACTTGGGTAAGACGCTGCTGAGCTAGAAAAGGTACACACGTTAGGTTATGCTTGTTAAAGCTGATTTAATAGCTAACAGGTATATCACTCCTTACTTACCAGAAGACATTATGACGTCAGTAGGATTTAAAGAAGTAGGATTAAGAGGTATCAAAGAATGAAAAGACGGTATGATAGTCTAGAGAGGAGAAAAAAAGCGGCAAGATCTCTCTTTATAACATGAACCTGGGGGACACAAACGTGGAGTAGAATCCACTTAGTCGGTCGTGTTGCCTTTTTGTATGCTCTTCCCCGGTCCTGTGAAAGTACCGAGGTCCATCCGCGTCATCGTTGTTCCGGGGGGATCACAGTCACGGGATTTCCGGGGCAACTTGAGGCTTTCATGTGAAGACTAAGGTCCCGAATGATCTTCCTTGCCATGCATTTGATCTTGTGACAATGATGATTATTAGGAGAGCCGAGCTTCATTAATTCACACATCCACGAATCCAGTGGAGAGGATGGGTGTTTTTGGGTTTGGCTCTATAAATTGTCTACTACTAGTAGTAGTAGTAGTAGTAGTAGTAGTAGTAGTAAGAAGTTGTACGTACTATTAGTCTGTGCAACTTGAGTAGTATATATCTCATCGGCGCATTGCTGCAGACTTTTCCTGGATTTAAGATATACTATATTGTAATGACTGAAACAACTTCCACCTAGTTCGCATTGAACAATTCCATATGAATGATATCTTACTGCATAGTTACTCAGAAGAGACATCGACTAGATACAGACAGTACTGTATTGATATATCCAATGGTATACCTACTGCCTCAATAGGCAATACTGAAAATTTGGAGCCTGAGGTTACATGCATGTGTGCTCCGTACCTGAAGCCGGACCGGACTTTACAAGAAGCTCCACCATTAAGCCCGAGAGTGGAAGGAAACTCAGCGGCGGAATTACAGCCACCTTTTTTTTCTTTCTCCACGTTATGTGTCGTCCACTCTATCTAATCTAACAGTCTATCACTGCAATAAGCTTACACTGATATCCCACATGGCTTCAACCTTCCTCATACGCCGACTCCCGGCACCGATACCATCCCCTCGAACCATCCCATCATGCACCCACAGTCTCTTCAACCGACTCCGACCCTCACCTCATGTACTCCAAACCCAGCCATACCACGCCAAACCAAGAAGCAAAGCTAACCCAACCTCCAACAATTCCTAGAACACCCCACTACCAACACAGAACCGACCATTCTCGCAAACATGCCCAACACTCTCCTCTCCTTTCCGCCTATCCTCAAACAAGAACCCAGCCGCCAAAAATGACCACCCCCCATCTCCCGACGAATACCCCAACGGCGAGCCCATGCCGTACTACAGTCCCTACAAACCCAAGCGCCAATGGCCGCCGGACATGTCCAAGCTCTCCCCGAAGCATCAATTCCGGCTCGAGCGCAAATATCGTCGGCGCGCGGCACTCAAGTTTGCTCGACCGAAGTGGGTGAGGGCAACGAAGTTGGTTCAGTGGGGTGTTATTGGATGTAAGTGGCTCTGGCCGAGAGTGCCGGGTTTATTCATGGGAAGGTATGGACTGACGGGTTCTGGAAGTTGTGCTTGTATATGCGGTGCTTTTTATGGAGTGGGATGACAGGGGAAGTCCTTTTGATGAGGTAAGCGTCCTACCTGATGGTGTTCATCGACTCTTGATTAGTGGACATGTACTAACGGAGCGGTGTTTCATTCAGTTCCGGAGGGCTTTCTTTGCTGGTGTTAAGGGGGCGTTTTCTGCCCCTCCACCTCCAGGACCGGCTAAGAGGTCAGATGATAACTGAGTGGATATAGAAGGCAAGTGTAAGCGCTGTCCCTGCGGGCTCACTTGAAAGATCGCCCTGTGAGGTTATGTAATCTAAAAACTGATGCGTGATCCCACCATGAGATGTGTGGGAACCATCTTGCATACGTTCGCGCTCCGTTTACGACATACTGTATATTACTCTACATATTGAAGACTTCCTGGATAGTTGAAAAAACAACAGGTGATTGAATACTGTTGGAGATATATCAAAGGACATCAATTCATCCAACTGTCGTACCAAAATGTTCTGAGCTATAACATGTTTGTGCAAAGCAATGAAAAGAAAAGAAAGGGTTTCGCCTTACAAGCACTTGCGCGGGAACGTCAAACTCATCATGTTATGGCTCCGTTCATTAAATCGTTTCGCCGTGGCCGTTATTCAACAGAAAATGCACCGAAAACTCCCAAGAAATGCCAACGCCGTCCTGTCCAAAGACTCCATAACTGTGAGAGAGAAGTAAGCAATAAAAAGAAAAAAGAAATAATCCAAAAGTCAACAAGGTAAACGGAACACGAGAAAAGCGAAATAGCAGTTGCTACACGGGGTAATTGACAGGCACAGCAGTGGAGGCCAAAAAGCAGCAGATACAATCGGCCAATGGATACTCTGCAAATATCCCTCATAACCAATTTCCAAGGCCTTCATTCTTCGGAGGCACTCGGTTGTTAGCAGGACCATCCAATGCAAGCTCCAACCGCGGAGGCCTCTCGTCCAAAAGACCCTTTCTAGGACTGCCACCAGCAGCTTTGATTGGGGATTTGGTAGGTGACCCGGGCTCAGGCCGTGGCGGACCTTCACGAACAGCTGTATATGGCCACCCGTCTTCAATAGCGGCAGCAACCCATGTCCGCAAGCAGTCGTGGACAGAGGAGTAAAATTTTTCTTTACAAGTCCTCAAATTGCCACCCATGACCTTCTCGAACCCAGAAGCTCGGAATTCTGCTCGTAGTCTGTTGCGCTCCTCTGTCGATGGCATTGACGCCACAAGTCCGTTCATGAGATCCAGATGCGCAGCTAGGTAGTTGGTCGCGTCCCACTCAACTCCACCTACATAGGGGGCGGCAGGGACCGGAGGCCTGGGGGCTGGGAAATGCCTCTCTCGAAAATCCTCCAAACTCGTCTTCTCGCTCTTCACAATGGGTATCACGTTCAAGTGATGCAAGAAGATCCAGAATACTTCTTTGGTCACATTGGAAATTTCCTTACACCAGACACGGTACGGGCGTGACTGGTATATGTTGGCAATGAACGAAAGCGGCTGGTTTTCTTCAGGTGGTGTGGGGTCTCGTAAGTACGACAGGATCCGAGCAGCACGCAATGCGGCATCTTCAGCTGATGATGCTGTAGAAAGCTGCGTGAAAAGAAGGTTAATAATGATACTACGCGTCGTGTACTCGCTCGGTCCTTTCTTTTCCTCGTCAAAGAGCATTTTCAAGAGCGCTGGGAAGATTTCCCCTTCAATAGCCGTAAGACGCTGCAATGCGACGGAAGTCGTACAGAGCGCTTTCAAACACAGAAGGGTTTCATGGAGCAAATTATCCTCATGTTCTTCCCTGTAGAAGTGTAAGCTTACATGTCCAGATTAGCGTAAGGTTGAAACTGCATACCTCCACTCAACCTTCATGATCCTGTAAAGCAACTGTACAATCTCGTCCATACCGCCATCGGTAATGAAAGTGTCGACCCAGCTAACAGTTTCATTCCGCAAGAGAAGCCTGAGCTTGTGAATCTTGCCTATCTCTATCATTTCCGGTTTCTGAATTTCCCTCAAATAATGAACAAAGTCTGAGGGGTCGGCCGCAGTATCCTGACAAGCTGTTGCAGAGAGAGATGTCGTAGAAGTCGATGGCGTTAATATCTTCGATAGCCCTGGCTGTGAAAATTCAGCAGACTTTGGGCGTCTATATGAACTTCCACTCTCTGGCCGTTTCTTTGTCGGCGAGGAACCCTTGGAAAAGCTGAACCCGCGACTTCTGGATCGCGACTGAGAACCTTTACTGTCTTGGGGTTGCCTTTCCTCTTTTTGTTCCTTTCTGCGACCCCGGCGGCCTGTGCTATCATTAGTGTGCACACTAGCACTAGCACTATGTGCGCTTTCTGCTTTATCCTTTTGGATAAAGTCAGCCTTAATATTAGTGTCCAAGGACCTCATTTTCTCTCTCATATTATGAGGGATGTTCCTTGCGTCCTGGAAGTTCGTTAGTTCTACACGATCTTTCCTTTTCGAGAGCCGTGTACGATGTACTGACCAAAAGCTTCTCAAATTCGCTTTCAAGATCCTTTGCATTTAAGTGTCTTTGTAGTTCCGCTTCGCGTTCCTTGGCATTGAAGGCAGATATAGCTGCTTGGACACGAGACACCTTTTTCGGGCTTTCTGGCTGCTGTTCAGCACCCTGCCGCGGCTCGGGTTTTGACAGTGCTCGAGGCCGGCCCTTTCCTTTAGAGGGGGACGAGGGTTCTTGGGTGTCCGATAGCGGAGGCTTTTCTGAGGACACGCTCTGGGGTGACCCGAATAGCTCTCTCACCTTGCGGTTCCCCGAAAGAAATTCTGATTTTGGACGAGGCTTGGGGTCCGTACGGTTCGTGAGAGACGGCTGATGGTAATCCCAGAAATTGCGCTGCTGGGACGGCCCATAGCCTTTAGGAGTGTAGAGCGATACTTCTTCTTGGAAAGTTCTGCGCTTGGAGGGAGAGGGTGGCACCCCGATTTGACCATAGCATGGCCCAGGCGCATACTGGCTCCATGTAGGAGATGGCATGTTGTCAACTAGGTCCGTTGGGCTTCGATTTTCCTTGTCTCGACCACTCTTCGAGCTTTCAGCTTTTCTCCCGCGCTGCGACCGCTTCAAAATTGCCGAAAGACTGTTGGCTGATTTGGCCTTTTTGGGCTTCAGGTCTTCGGAATCGACTTCGGGCGATTCTGATCGGTTGTCCTTACGCTCCATGTAGCCCCTTAGAGACTTCAGGGACACGGCACTTTTCGTCTTCTTGTGCAAGGTATTCTTTTCCTGTTTTGCAGGCGATCTCTGCCGGGGTGAGCCATAATCCGCTGCGTCTCGATTCAGGGCAATTTCCGTTAGGGGTTGTTGGTCTAGAGTGGCATATGCTTGCTCCACTGGAGACGCGTATGAATTGCAAAAGGGCTGGCTTTGGTAGGGTGGTTTGCAAGAGGCGGCATCATCTGCCGAGGGGTTCCTCTTGTGAGTTCTGGACGACAATATTCCTCGGAAGACGGATGGTTTGGTCGGGAGACGGGTAGCATCGTCGAAAATATTGGGACCTTGCAAGTTGGGAGCCATGTCTGATCGCCTTTAACCCGAAACTGCTGGGGTTAGCATGTTGAAATCCGACACAATCTGATGATTTCGAGAATGGATTGGATAGGAGGACTAGAAGAAGACTTACGGTGACAGCACTCCAATGCAACCAGGGAAATACAAGATATTTATAGAGGGAAGAAGAAGAAGCGGATACAAAAAGTTATTAAGTGGAGCAGAGAAGGGCAAGAGTATGTATCAAACAGAAAGTAAAGGCATTGGAGAATCCGAATCAAAAGCAAGAAGGCAACCAAGAAGAGAAAACGCCCGCGAGAATAGAATTAACGGCAACAACGATGACTGCCGTGGACAACAGGTGGGCAGACCGGGAATTTGAAGTCTTCCGGAGGAAAGTAACGGGCCTGATCATCCTTCCCCCAGGCTAAACTAATCCGTCAATGGCGTTCAGGCAAACGGCTAGAGCTGCAGTGCAGAGAAAGCGGAGGATGTAAACACGCTCGTCATCGGGGTTGCCGGGCAACCAGCCACCTGACTTGAATTTTGGTGAGTGGCGGGTGCTTATCAATTTATCAATCAGTCGATTTGCATTGATCTTTTGTGATGTATACCAGCATGTTGGAAGTAGATGAGTGGATAAGAATCCCCTCATTACTTGTCATCATCATCATACATTTGTTGAAGATACCTAAAATCTGATCCTCCAACTTTTCTTTTGTTCTTTTCTTCTTTTCTTTCTTGCTTTCTTTTCCCCCTCTCCCTAGATCTTGTTCGAAATCGGACCTAGCAATGCAAGATGAGTACCTCGGTGTCTCCACTTGGACATGGCGAGATGGATAATATGACTCCGCCGAAAACAAAAACAAGGAAGATAGGAGTCACTCCTCAACTACTTATTGAATATCTAGGTATCAATAATTGGAAGCGCGTACAGTATAATCCTACATGAGAAATTGTGCAAGGGGAGAGAGAAATGGGATGTATTAGATAAGCTGTCCAGTCACGGGACACCCACATTCCTGCCAAGGCAGACCCGTCGTTCTTGGAAAAGTCTTGGAGTCCCGGTAACACATCTGAAACTGTGCTTCGAGATCTATATAAAATGGACTTCCTCAGTGAATGTAGTTAAACTGAACGTAGCAGAACATAGTATCTTGAGTTCTTTCGGTCTACCTTTTTAAATAAGCCAAACAAGCCAGACTCCATAGTGAAACTCTTTACTCCCGAGAATTTACCGAAAGTCAAGATGCCGTCATGGCCACCAAATTCACCTCGTTGTCCTCCTTGCTGTCCGCTAAGGTCCTTCCTCTTATACTGTCTGCCCAATCCTCAAAGCACTTAATTCCATTCAATTGCAGAGTGACCACCTAGGTTAATCCGATGGACAGTCTTCTGCAGGTGCCCACTTTGTAGTGGATGTATCGCACTGGAACTTCCGTAGCCGGGCATTTTCGGGTTTTCGTTTCCGCACGTTACTCTCTCTGACTTGGCTGCCGACGTGGTAGTTACGATCTAGAATACATCACATCACAAAACCCTCACGGAGATATTTGTTCTGCACTGGACCACGGTACTCACCCCTCTATAACTTACACGAGTATCCGGTGCATCACCACGATGAATTGCCCCTCGCGAACTGATGACACTTTGGAACACCCGGGTTGGAATCAAAACCCACCTGAGTTAAATGCAGACACAACCACTCGCAACGACTTCAACGGTATTGCCAATTCCAAAGTGCATAGAAAGCATGCGTCCGGAGCGGGAGCAGCGACGGGGGAAGGCATCACAGCTCTAGACCCTCAACCACATGACCTGGATCGAAAAGTCTCTGAGTCCGAGAAGAAAGTGCCTGGCGAAGTGATCGCTGCATCCTCTGGGTATCAAACACCTGAGAGGAACAGTGGATCACCTCGCCGCTTTTCTAGTATCCCCATCCCACCTTATATTCTCCGCATTGCTCAAAGTATCGTGAAATTTGCTCGCTTCGTGGGCCCTGGCTTTCTGATTGCGGTGGCTTACATTGACCCGGGAAATTATGCGACTGATGTCGCTGCCGGTGCGGAGTATCGATATTCCCTCTTGTTCATCGTTCTTCTTTCCAATCTCTTTGCCATTTTTCTGCAATCGTTGTGCATCAAGCTTGGTACCGTAACCGGCTTGAATCTAGCCGAAAACTGCAGAGAGCACCTTCCTCGGTGGCTGGTGTACATCCTCTACTTTTTTGCCGAGGCGGCTATTGTCGCAACGGATATTGCAGAGGTATGTTCCTCTAGAGTCGATTTACGATTCTGATGTAGCACTAACAGAATCCGGTAGGTGGTTGGATCCGCAATTGCACTCAACCTTCTGTTGAAGATCCCCTTGGTGGCTGGATGCGCGATCACGCTTGCCGATGTGCTATTCATTCTCATTTTCTACAGGCCTAATGGAAATATGTTGGGGTTACGCTTGTTTGAAATCTTCGTCATGGCTTTGGTGTTAGGCGTCGTTGTTTGCTTTTGCATACAACTCTCGCTTATAAGGGGCCAGTCGGTTGGCGATGTTTTCAAGGGCTATTTGCCATCATCGGCCATAGTAGAGTCCACAGGGTGAGTCTCTATGGTTGTCTGCCCTATGATGCGCTTGACTAAGGGGGTCGCAACAGTTTATACCAAAGCTGTGGAATTCTCGGTGCCACAGTCATGCCTCATTCAATGTTTCTTGGTAGTGGTGTTGTCCAATCGCGCCTTAAAGAGTTTGATGTTACTGCAGGCTATGTCAACTCATCCGTTTGTTTAGGAAGTACAAACGGGGAGGTTGAGTATAGACCTTCTCTCCATGCGATCCGAGGTTGCTTGAAGTACTCCATTGTAGAACTTGCATTGTCACTCTTCACATTTGCTCTTTTCGTCAACAGCTCTATCTTGATCGTTGCAGGTGCTGCCCTCTATGGAAACCCAGATGTTGGCGAAGCTGACCTTTGGGGTATCCATGATTTGCTTTCTACCTCTATCGCTCCCGCCGCAGGCTTGGTCTTTGGGCTGGCCTTACTTCTCTCTGGAATTTCGGCCGGGATTGTGTGTACGATGGCGGGGCAGATGGTGAGTGAAGGCATGTTAAATTGGAGCTTGAGACCCTGGCTTCGCAGATTGATCACTCGGTCAATCAGCATCGTTCCCAGTATCATTGTTGCAGGTGCTGTTGGCAGGAAAGGTCTGGACAAGACTCTTACTGCTAGTCAAGTTGTGCTGAGTGTGATTCTTCCTTTCGTGAGTGCCCCCTTGGTCTACTTTACCTGCCGCAACCGGTACATGACCGTCGCAGCCGATCGGATCAGCTACGGCGAGGGCCAGGCTCAAACGGAAGGAGTTAAGATGAAAAATAATCTCATTACTTCTGCCGTTGCAGTCGTGATATGGTTGATTATTGCGGTAATGAATGTGGCTTTGCTCGTCTTAGTTGGTCTCGGTAAAGCCTAGAAGAATAATTCCGCGTGCATATGTTGAGAAATCAAAGAATAGGCTGCAGGAGGGAAACACTTATGTGCGTTGCGATTATGGGGATTTCAAAAGTAGAACAGGTAGTTCAGATAGACGCCGAAACCCAATCAATCTACAGATGAATACTTAAAGATCCTAACTCCCATGCTCCCATGATGAACTCCATGATCTTGTATCCCCGTAAGCACTACTAGCCTAGACCGCTGGCAGGCTCCTTGACCTTAGTCTGTTCGGGAGGCTCGTCGATAAACTGAGGTGGTGCCACCTCATCCTGCAGGAAACTAGGCATTGCGCTTTCACCCATCGAGCTCTCGAACATTGTCTCTTCGCCCAGCGCCTCCAATTCCGCATCAAGCTCCGCTTCGTCCACGTCTTCAGGGATGTCGTACGCACGCGATATACTTTCCTGGATCTCGTTCCCAATATCCATCAAATCAGCCATCTCATCCTGCATCCGCTCAATCTGGTCCACGTCGATCTTGCCGTATTGCTTCTTGAGGGTCTTGGTGGTCGACTTCATTGCGTCCACGGTTGTCATCACGTTCTTCAAGTTATCTTGCATCATTCCGGCTTGTTCCATATTCCATGATTGTTGGGATAGCTGATCCCGTTGGGCTTCGTATTGCTTCCGGCGCTGCAGCACTTTGAGAGCCTTTTGTCGGAGTGCATTTTTGCCAGGTCCATCGCGCATCTTGGCGATTTTTGATTGATAGGTGGAGAGTTCTGAATTGAGGGCTGCCAATTTGATGTCTATACTCGCAACACGGTTGTCCACCTGTTAAAGAGCGGGGATGTTAATCATGCGGGGCGGGGGAAGATAGGGTAGTACAAGGTAACAGCAAATGACACTTACATTTGCGATAGCCCCGTCAAGAGTGGGTTTGGGAGCGTTGCTCTTAGCTCCAAAAAGGCGATTCATCTTGGTGGTCGTATGGAAGGTAAGAATAGCTAAGTTGCATAAAGGTCCTTTGGGGATTCAGCTTGCGGATGTGACTATCTCAAAAGTAGTTGGAATGAAGCTAGTTGCAGTGGCGGGTCTGTCGCTGCCTTAAGGCAACAATGATTGTTGACTGATTAAGCAAATGACCTGTTTCAAATGATTTCTGACTAAAGTCTTAAGGGTTCCCATCACCTGATGCAGATTCGGGCATATTAGGCAGACGAAATAGCACGTGTTGACGGCAGGAGATCCTGGGCTTAATTGGTCAAGGGAATTTGGAAGAAATAAATCGGTGAAGACTACAAGACATACAAGCATAGATACAGCTATCCTTACCCATCGGTATCTAATTTGGGTATGGTAGGAATGGAGGTACCTGGTACTTACTGTACCCACGGGCAACCATGGCAAATGCGGTACCGGATACCCATATTTGATTACTTGATACAAGGTCTTACTGCAGCAATGTTAACAATAAAAGAGTCTCGTGTGTTTGCAGATGAATAATTACTACTTCGATCCACCTCAAAAGGCATGAATTGAAGACGTCAGGGACCTGGGAAGAATAAGAAACAATCCTGAACGTTGTAATATCCGGTAGATAATAATAATATTAATGATAGGATTTATTAATAAGTTTAAAAATAAGACCCAGATCTCGACTTGTTTTTCGTCTTACTATAGTATTTAATTTCCCCTCCTCTCGCGTATTAAATGTGAATTTCCCCGCCGCCGCTTGTCGGGCTCGTTGGGTACTTTCGCCCTGCCTTTGATTCAGCGAACTTCCAGGGATCAAAGTTGCCGGCCGATCCAGACGCAGCCGCCAGCGCACCACATCCAACGTGACTCCCCAGCGTCAGCCCGTCATCTTCATCTTACTGTTTTGACTGACTGACTGACTGATTGATTGATCGTTCCGATTGATTGAATTGATTGACGGATGGAGTGACCCGGTTCCTCCACCTTTTACTTCCCCCAAACCTGACGGACTGGTTTCGCCTGCGCACATCATTCACTGTTTGTGGCTTTGACGAACTTAATTAGTCTGGCACTCTTCCACCCCTCTAAACAAGGAGGCTGTGGACTACTTCCCTTCATAGTCACTCCCTTCGGTCCTGAAGGTATGATCTTGATTGATTTATGTCCTCTTCACGCATCTGGCGATTACGTATCGACTGTTCCTGTTCTCCCCTGATTTGTTATTGTTGCTTCTTCCTCCCTTCCCTAGCGACCGTGACGTTGTCGGACCCCTTATGGTTCTAGTCGCTGGAAGCCATGAGCATTCGACCGCGTCGTTAACGTTGTTAGCACCAATGAGATACGATTACTAACTGGTCTCTTCTGCACGTTATAGCGCTTGGTCGCTCCGACCGTATTTGTTTTGCCTACTATTTCCCTCCTTTTCTGTTCTGAGACGACTTGCTTATTACGATCTGAACATCTTTGACAACGATCGATATACAGACATTGCGCCGTGTATTTCCGCATCATTGCGCCCCGCACGAGGATTCTAAATCGCCCTAGTTGCGTCCGCGGTTCTGTACCATATAGATCTCCGTCACGACACGGCGAAGAATAGCCGCCTTAAAAGTGCTTGCGATACGTTTCTTTCCATGAATCTTTCCATCCAGTTATATAATCCATCATGTTTTGGCGCTTTGGTGGATATGCAAGTATCTCCTCGATCGATACCCTTCTTGACAAGTCCGATGTCAGCCTGGAAGAGTTACTGGATGAGTCGGAATTGATCCAGGAGCTTAAACAACATAATACGAAGCTCATAGAATATTTACGAGATGATAATGTCTTGAAACGCCTTATGGACCATGTGATCGCCCCTAGCCTAGTGAACGAAGATGATGATGAGGATGATATCAATGACACTAATGGGAGTAAGGATGCTACCGCGGCGGAGAAGCGCGCGGACCCGCTGAAGGATATTTTAGACCCTGAAGACTTAGACAGGGCGGAAAAAGAACGCCTCAAGCGCGCCTACGTCGCGTGCGAGATTCTCTCAGCTGAAGTATGGTCGATATTAGACTCTATCATGCTTAACCGGGATCATCTCAAAGACTTTTGGGCTTTTCTATGGAGAGCACCCCCTCTAGATTCCCTCCAGGCGAGTTATTTCACGAAAGTGAATGAGACGCTTTTTGACAGGAAAACTAGCGAGATGCTGGATTTTCTCAAGTCTTTGGAAGGAATTGTTCCGGCCTTCCTCCAGCATATCGATAACCCCATGGTTATGGACCTGCTGCTGAAGATCGTCAGTCTCGAAAAAGTAGAAGGGGGCCAAGGTACTGTCGAAGTAAGTCTATAGCGATGACACTTTCCCTCAGCCTGACCCGCGCTGACATGCAGTTCCTAGTGGCTAAAATCGCAAGACTTGATACCTAAACTTCTTTCATTCTTATCATCGGATTGGTCGGCCGCAGTTCAGACTTCGGCTGGTGATTTTCTCAAAGCGATCATCACCATATCTGCGAACGCAACACAGAACGATCAAACCTGTATTGGCCCTAACAGTCTGACACGTCAGTTAGTTTCCGGGCCTTGCGTGGAAAATCTCATTAAGGCTATGTCACAAGGCGGTAACCCTTTAACTGTGGGCGTCGGTATTGTCATTGAGGTCATCCGCAAGAACAACTCTGATTATGATCCGCCGGATGCTGTTAATAGCCCTGATTCGTTACCCAACACTTACGACCCTATCTATCTCGGAAACCTTCTTCGGCTTTTCGCCAAGCATATTCCCGACTTTATGAATTTAATCAAGAGCACGAAGCATACTGTTGAGGACGGAGGGAAAGTGAAGAGTGTAGATAGGGGCAAATTAAGCTCAGCTTGGGGTGCCAAAATTGAACCATTGGGTTTCGACAGATTCAAGACCTGTGAATTGATGGCTGAGCTGTTACATTGCAGTAATATGGCTCTCTTGAATCAATCCGGAAGCGAGGAGTATGTGCAACAGCGGGATGCTGAACGCGAGAGGTTGGTGCGAGAGGGCGCTTTTAACCCAAACAGAGAAGAGACTTCCGTATTTGATGGCAATGACTCTACGGTGGATTTTGTCAATGGTTCAATGGTTGGTTATGGTTCTCCGGAGGACTCCAGGGTTCTTGAAGTTGCGAATACAGGCGAGGATGGATTTGAAGACGTTAGCTCATCAGGTGTCCTTGTCGATAAGGAGAAAGATACTGCCGAAGCCAAAGACACCTTCGGTCAAGAAGCGCAACCCCAGCACACGCCGCAGGCCTCCACACCGATAGAAGAACGGGGTTCGGATGAAGCACCAATACACGGAAGCGAGGATCAGAAAAACGCAAGAAACGATACGACCGCCCAAACACACACGCCTTCCTCAGATCCAACGTCTCCTACTGCATCGGGAATAACTGAGCGGGTTAGAGAGGTGACTCTGGACACTAACCAGGGCCCGAACGACAACAAATTATCTACAGAAGTAATGTTTGCGGAATCACCAGTTGCTTTAGATGGTGACCAAACACAGACATCTACTCCAACGCCTTCTGTGCCCGAGGCGGTCCCTCCCCCTCTCTTTGCCTCAAAACAAGAGAATCAGCAAATAAGTTCCCAAGACCCTGACACTGCTGGACAGATCGGTGAAGGCTCAGGGTCCACGGACTCTCCTGCGGAAGCTCGACGCACTGAGGGAGAATCACAACAATGCATGCATCCCGACATTCAGCTTGACCCCAACGGTCAACCTGTTGTAGGTGACTATCTCAAGGTTATGTTCGTGGAGAACCGAGTTGTACCTACTATTCTGGTAAGCATCTATGCTAATAAATTAAACCACTCCCCTTTGATCACTAACTTTGCATACCAGGATTTCTTCTTCCGATTCCCGTGGAACAACTTCCTTCATAATGTTGTATATGATGTCATACAACAAGTGTTCAATGGGCCTATGGAACGTGGCTATAATCGGGTTTTGGCCGTTGATGTCTTCGAGACTGGTCGGATAACTCAGGAGATTGTAGAGGGACAGAAACGGAGTGATGAAACACAGCGGACCAAACAAATTAGGCTTGGATACATGGGTCATTTAACACTGATCGCAGAGGAGGTTGTCAAGTTCAGTGAGCGACACCCGCCCGAGTTACTTTCTCCAACGGTCATGGAGAACGTTTTGAACCCCGAGTGGATAGACTATGTCGAGCAAACTCTTTCCGAGACTAGAGAGCGCGATAATGCCATACTTGGTGGGGTGCGCCCAGACATGTCTATCGGACACCGCCAGGGTATGCTTAACTCCGGCCAAAGTATGACTGGCTCGTCGGCTCTTGCAGAGGCTGGGTTGAATGGAGCGGCTGGAGGATCCGGTTTTCAGGGCTTTGATATGATGAACCAAGGAAGTGTCTCTGGAGGGGCTTTCGGTCTCAGCGGCGGAGGCAGTACTCTCCTGAGCGGATTTGCAAGCTCAAGCGATGACGACGAGGATGAAGACATGGAGGATCAAGATGACAGGAACCTTGCTGATCAATCCGCAGAAGGCAGTTCTGAAAATGTAGGTGACGATTTCTTTAGTGATGTCGATATGCGAGATTACTAAGTCTTGAAATTGGTCTTCCTCCTTCCCCTTAATTCCCTTCATGTATACATTTGTTGCATCTGTTTTGCCTTGCTTTTAACTGATTTATTTGTCTCACCTTCCCCCCTTAACCCACCGAAGGGGGTTTTAACATATGATGGATGACGGGAGTAGTGACGGTTATATGAGGGCCATGCACATAAGATGCTTGGGCTGGAGCGCCTCATTTATGTATGAAGTCATTCAAGAAAACCCCCAACTCCTGGAGGTCGTGTGGCGTTCACTTTGATGCCAAACAGTTTCTGCGAGTCATAGTAGACCTCTAGCTTTCGGCTTAGAAGTTGACTCCTTCGGTCTTTTGTACATTGCGATTGCCCCTTTCTGCGCAGTATCCCTATGCTTTGTATAGTTCTTGCATTACCCAATGTATGGTTGACTGTTGCGGTTCCACTAACTCGGACTCAAATATAGGCATCCGCTTATTCCACGAGCCAGCCTATTCCGATTCTTCCTCCGCCTCCAGCTCCTCTAAGTCTCGGTCCGTCTCGGGCACGTCGGCAGTTAGCTGCGCGGCTTGCCCTTCAGAAGCAGCAGGCGGCTGAAAACGCAGGAGACAATGGCGAGAAAAGGGCAGAGACGAACGCGCATGAGAGTTCTCAGTGGCCTTCCAATCCGTTTGTGGTTGCTGGTGTAGATGATGATGGCGATGGTGGAAGCTCCCCTTCCAATGCTTTTCCGTCCTCGGATTTCCCATCAGCAAACAAGGACCAGCCTTTCTCGTCACCTACATTTCCAGAATCAGGTTTCAGCCCTCCTGACTCCTTTTCAACCAATTCCTCGGAGGACGACGGTGAAGGTAGAAGTGAGGGGTTGAGACGCAAAGAGCGCATCCCCCTCGAAGTTGATGATGACGACGACATGGGCGAGATGGTGGGGCCATCGGTTGGGTCAGACATGATGGACACCGACGAAGAAGACGAAGCTATTATGAACGAATCATTAGGCTATCCTGATCTTGGACCTGGACGATATAAGAGCTTCCGAAGATCACGCTTCGGGGTATCCCCTTTCGGTGACGATGACGACCAAAATGACAGCAGTGACGGTGAAGATGATGGACTGGTCGAGATCCTGGCCCCAGGAAAGAAGCCTTGAATGGCTGTGTCAATACGACGAAATCAAATCCTCTGAATAATGTACACTACTGACTGAATAGCACTTACAAATGCTCTGGTACAGGGAGAAGGTCTGCGTTTGTTAGACTGATATGGCTCCTGGATGAAGCATTGGAATATGATCCTAGAACGTTGGGCAGTATTGGATTTTTCTGTCCTGCATGGTTGGAATGGTTGTTTTCTGAGAAAGGAGGTATTGGTCTTATGGATTGGTTTTTTATTAGTGATTTCCTTTCCTTTTCTTCCTTTTCTCTGCATGATTTCGTTGGCGCTTTGTTTGTTGTTTGACATCTATCTGCGTTTATCTTTTGGTTGAAGAATCCACTGTACGATATTGAGTTAGAAGCATTGAATTCATTCCCAGCGGTCTTGGTTATAGTAGTTATATGAAAAGGAGCGAAAAAATGAAGCCTGACAGCTTTTCGCGCGCGCATTCGGATGTCCTCTCGAGTTTATACTGCAAGATTTAATGTATCGGGTAAAAGTGGGACACCGCATTCAATAAATTCAATTGTCGAACTGCCCCTCAAATCTATTATTCACTTCATCCTCCAGCAGCATAACATTTATTGACTGCCTGTATTCCCAAAAAAAAAAAAAACGATTATGGCTGATACGTCAGCCATCAATCCAGTTGTCAAAGGGTAAGCTATTTCTTTTTTGCCTTTTTGCCCTCTTCCCTTGGAAATCAATGTCATTGAGTTCAAGTAAAAGTGGCGTGAGATTGACTTCAACCAAGACCTGCGTTGTCTACCTATCTTAATTTTCTCTCAAGTTCTGCAAAACCAAGTGGCTACTGTCATATCTCGTTTCCCTCCCTGCTGCCTGTTAATTCCCCAGCACGTAAATGGCCAACTTTCTGGGTAGTTGAGCATTGAGTTGACTGCATACAGGCCGAGCGATGACAGCAGCCTGGAACTTTACACCGCACTGCTAGATTGGATGGTCAACAATGGTGGCGAGCTCCATGAAAGCGTTGAAATAGCAAAGGATGAACGGCGCGGTGTGCATCTTCAAGTCAAGGAAGGCTGGAAGGATGGAGTTCCTAGTAACACACATATCATCAAAACGCCCCTGACTGCCACAATGTCGTACTTCAATGTTATCGGCCATAGATTTAACATTGATGATGGAGGTACCGTTTCATTCCCTGAGCATGGTGTCCATCTCCCTCGTAGCTTTACGGGAGCAGTGGGACAGGAAGACTCATCGATTTTCTTCTTGATTGGCCAGTATCTCCGTGGAAAGGAGAGCTTTTGGTACCCGTATATCAGGGCGCTTCCTCAGCCTGGTGCGTTGACGACCCCTCTGTACTATGAGGGTGATGACCTGGCATGGTTGGAGGGCACAAGTTTATCCCCAGCGAGGGAGCAGAAAGCCAAGTTATTGAAGGAGAAGTACCACAATGCACATACTGACCTTCGTAAGTCTGGGTTTGAAGGGGCGGAGAAGTACACCTGGTAAGTGTTTCTCTCTACTTGCGTTTGCTCATGCTTAAGAACACGGAATTTACAAGTTTTCATATAGGGATCTTTATCTCTGGGCATCGACTGTCTTTGTCTCGCGTGCATTTTCTGCCAAGGTCCTTTCTGACGTGATTCCTGATACTCAGCTTCCTGAGGAAGATGTTTCTGTGTTACTTCCCTTCATTGATATTCTGAATCATCGGCCGCTTGCAAAGGTAGAATGGCGTGCTGGAAAAGACAACGTCGTATTTCTAGTGCTGGAAGACGTCGCTGCTGGCCAGGAGGTTTCGAACAATTATGGGCCCCGAAATAATGAGCAATGTAGGTATGGTATTCAGGATAGCATTGTGAAGTGACTAACCCTTTGCTAGTAATGATGAACTATGGTTTCTGCCTTCCTGACAATCCTTGTGACTATCGAATTGTCAGCTTACGAGCACCACCTGGTAGTCCACTCCAGATGGCAAAATCTCAACAGCTACAGATGTTTCCTGGGCTAGCCAAAGGGACAGACGATCACTACTACGTATTCAATGTCTTTTATCCGCTTCTTGCTCCTCATACCCCCATGGAGCATTCGATATTTTCCCCAGCACTCTTCAACGCGGTCTCAATTTTGGCTGCAAACAACCGAGAATTAGAGACTCTTGAGATCACAGAGCAAGACATCCGAATCCCAGACGTTTACGGGAACTCGCGCACTATTATTGCCGCCCTTAGCCAGATCATCATTGAGCTGATTACACACATTGTGAAATTGAAGTCTTCAGCAGCCGACCTACAAACCCCTGGCAACCTCAAACAGACCCATGCAAAGATTTATCGCGACAGCCAAATCATGCTGTCCGAAACAGCTCTTATCATCGCGGCATGGACCCTTAACCGGGCACGAGAGCATGAATATGGAAGAAGCTGGGAGGACACAAAACTCCTTCTCGGTTCTCATATGGCCCGGGTACCCCGTGGGAAATTCCCAGAGGAAGTACAGTCCCGGATGCAGGTGCGGATTCTAGAGCGCCAGTCGCTTCTTGCAAACAATGGAGAACTGTTCTTGTTGGATGACTTGATCGAAATACTTCCCACTGAGATGAAACACCCCTGTAAGGTGTGCTTCCTGGGCGTTACTCAGAGTGCTGAAAAGTCTATCCCAATGCTGAAGGGAAGCTCCGAGACATCCACCTTTGCGTTCCCGATGTTCCTTTGCTTTATCAGAGCGGCCCACGCCGCTGGAGAACCTAATCAGGGGACCGCTTTGCTTCCATCTCGTCTAAGCAAATGGGTTAGATGCCTTCTAGAGAATTATCCAGCCCCTCCTAACAATGTGCTATGGGCACTCGAGGATGAGGATGACGAACACCTATTGGATATGCTTGATAATACTCTCGAGGCGATGAAAACCCAGAGTGGAAGTATCTTCTCTAACCTGGAGAAGTTTACAGGAGAATGGGAGAAAGACGACTGGTGGCTTTCTCCCAACTGGCTGCGATGGGCATGGATGATTACAGAGCAAGAGAGTGTGCAGGTGCCCGAGGAACCGTTAGGGTTGTTGGCTGCGGGACAAGGGCAAGTGATGCTATCTACGGCGTCGTGTTTGTACATTCCGCAGGAGTAGGGGAGGAAAGAGAGAGAGAGAAGAATTCAACGATTACTACTAGTACAACTGATCGTATATCTAAATACATAATAAAATTGCTGGACGATGAGTGGATGACGAGGGCGTCTGACTAAACACAACTCACGTGATTAATATAAGCCAATCAACGATGGCCAAAAGGCAGATATTCAGCAAGCGCAGGAATTGCCGCGCCCGTGAAGCTCAACGACAGCGAATCTCCATCATTGAACCCTTTCCGCTCCTCTCCTTTCCCCCTCATCTCCCCGCAGCCATTGGGCCAGCTATCACAATGCTATCTCGAGCGGCGGCTCCCTCGTCTTCCTCCCTCGCCAACTTTTCCTCCCGCTCCCTCCGAGTCCAGGGCCAGGCTGCCCGCACCTTCGCGACCGTCCAGGACAACGCTCCCCCCGTACGGCATCATGGCGGTCTGCAGGATCAGGACCGGATCTTCACAAACCTCTACGGACATCATGGCGCCGATCTGAAGTCAGCGATGAAGTATGGTGATTGGCATAGGACCAAGGATATTGTTCTCAAGGGTCATGACTGGGTAGGCATTCTACCATGTATCATGGACAATCATGCTCTGGCGTGTTATGTCTCGGGCGGGCTCAATGCTAACGCAGGCTCATTGTAAAACTACAGCTTATCTCGGAGCTTAAGGCCTCTGGTCTTCGTGGTCGTGGTGGTGCCGGTTTCCCCTCGGGGTTGAAATACGTAAGTGCTGACGGATCGACGATTCCGGGCCCCTAGCGTCTAACCTATAATGGCTGTATAGTCTTTCATGAACTTCAAGGATTGGGAGAAGGACTCCAGACCCCGTTATCTGGTCGTCAATGCCGATGAGGGTGAGCCTGGAACCTGCAAGGATCGTGAGATCATGCGGAAAGACCCCCAGAAGCTCATTGAGGGCTGTCTCGTCGTTGGCCGTGCAATGAATGCCAACGCCGCCTACATTTACATCCGTGGCGAGTTCTACCACGAAGCCACCGTCCTCCAACGGGCCATCAACGAGGCCTACGAGGCTGGTCTGATCGGCAAGAATGCCTGTGGAACCGGCTATGACTTCGACGTCTACATCCACCGTGGTATGGGTGCTTATATCTGTGGCGAGGAAACCTCCCTCATTGAGTCCATTGAGGGTAAGGCTGGCAAGCCTCGTCTTAAGCCCCCATTCCCTGCTGCTGTGGGTCTGTTCGGCTGCCCTAGTACCGTCACCAACGTCGAGACCGTCGCTGTGACCCCCACTATCATGCGTCGTGGTGCTAGCTGGTTCTCCTCCTTCGGTCGTGAGCGCAACGCCGGTACCAAGCTGTTCTGTATTTCTGGCCACGTCAACAACCCCGTTACCGTTGAGGAGGAGATGTCCATCCCTCTCCGTGAGCTGATTGACCGTCACTGTGGGGGCGTACGCGGTGGTTGGGATAACCTCCTCGCTATTATTCCTGGTGGCTCCTCAACCCCCGTCATCCCCAAGAACGTCTGCGATGACCAACTCATGGACTTCGACGCTCTTAAGGACAGCCAGACTGGTCTCGGTACCGCCGCCGTGATCGTCATGGACAAGTCCACCGACATCGTCCGCGCTATCTCGCGTCTGTCGGCCTTCTACAGGCACGAGAGTTGCGGTCAGTGCACTCCCTGCCGTGAGGGTAGCAAGTGGACCATGCAAATGATGCAGCGTATGGAGACTGGCCAGGCCCGTGAGCGTGAAATCGACATGCTCCAAGAGCTGACCAAGCAGGTCGAGGGTCACACCATTTGCGCTCTGGGTGAGGCCTTCGCCTGGCCTATCCAGGGTCTCATCCGTCATTTCCGCCCCGAACTCGAAGCTAGAATCAAGGAGCATGCTCAGCAGCTCGGACAGGCCCCCTATGCCGGTGGCTGGCACCCTAACAGCAGGGCTGAAGGCAAGCTGATTTCCCCGGGCATGTAAACTATCATTCCGTTTATTGTAGACTGATGATAGGATGAATGGGGGTGAAAATAATCAACCTGTTTCTCTAGATAAAGATGTTCGAGCTGGAGTATATCTCTTTTTTTCATGTTCAGTTTAGGCTTTTTTTCCCCATCATGTACAGTTCCTGGTAGCAATCATACTATTTCTTATGTTAAAATCCAAAACCACATCATGGAAACCTTACAAATTCGAAAATGTAAAATAAAGCACTCAATAGAACTCGTCCTCTATAATACGGGGCACATCCCTCTAGACAAGATGGTCATTATCGGAAACTCAATTGCCCGCATGAGAGGGCAAGGGGCCGCCCTCAATCCCCCGGGCAGAATAATTTGAACACTTCTCAACCAAAGTCCTCAAAAACTGTGTCTTTTGCACCCCCAGAACACATGCTCACCATACCACCAACTACAGAATTTTCCCTTTGAAAAGGTTACTTGTAGTTCACCCAAATTTACTCTTGATTTTAGACATTTTCCCAAACCAAGCAGGACCGAATTGGTAGAGATAGCGGTGGTCCACTATACCAATAAACGGCTTATTTCTGACCTCCGAGGTTCTCTGAGGTCAGAAGTGCCGCCTTCTTGAATAGGTTTAGATTGGGAATATCTTTGACTAGTTTGCACTGTCACCTGATCTGACTTTTAGTGGCATCTTTCCCATAATGTACAATGCAACAATGTCTGTCTAAATATACTGGGTTCATTTCCGGATGTTGAAAGGGAGATTGTGCAGGCATGAGAAGCGTCATCAAAGACGTGTTTCTAGGAGACAGATCTTGTAATGACGTGAAGGATATTTTGAAGACTTATTAAGTGCATTTCACATACTAAGACAACAGTCGTAAGGTAACCTAACTAACACAGAAATCATGAAGCACCAGGAAAGGGCTGAAGATGAAGAACGTGAAATCCAAGGAGGATTACAACAGGGGGAAATCTACACTAGGATACAGGGATGACACCAAAGTAACATGACAAAAAGGAAAAGAAACGCTTAATAGGCACCTGCCATGATGACACTGTAATACCGTCGACTCATCTCTGCGGTTTGCATGATTCGCGCTTCACCCGTCAAAGGCAAACTAAGCACACCTGAAAACTCGACCGCCTGTGAACGGGTTAGTCGACTTGCAAAGAACGTCGGAGGTAAAGAAAATATAAAAGGAACTCACCTTGCCATCCTCATGGGCCGTCCAACTAGCAATCGCTCGGCTCATTTCCTTGAAGGCCACCCGTTCCTCTAATCCCTCGACGCCCGATCCTTGACTGATCTGAGTGCCCATCGCAACCAACGCATTCACCAAGCGGTTCAACCTAGTGGCATCCCGCTTTCCGCTTTTGGCGGTCGCTAAGCGCAGGAAGTCCTCGTAGACACCGCCGCCATTAGCCCATCCTTGGACTTTGCGGTCGGGGGCATCGCCAAAGCCTGACAGTAGTGTCTCCAATGTCGCGTAATCGCGTTCAATAACAGCGGTTGGGCCGACAATGCGGCAGAAAGTGGCGTGCGCATCGTTCCAGTTCTTACCACGAACAAGACAATCCACCTCACGAGGGGCATCCCCGGCATCACGAGCGGAAAGGGCCTTAGCAACCCAAATCCATGCTTCGGGAATTTGCAGGTCTCTAGTGAGATGCTGCCAGGTGGTATCAGGCGCCCCTTCAGAGTTGACTTGATCAGGCAGCCGCGCCGCAAACCTCGCTATAGTCTCTTTCAAGGCACGCTCACGATCCTCAGCTCGGGAAAGATGGAGTAAGACAAATAAAGCTCGGTCGAGCTGGTCACCACAGCTAAGCTCCCAAGCATAGTCCCAGACCAATTGATCCACATGGAAAGTATCAACCTTGAAACCATCATGCCGGCCGACAGCGGCGGTGAGGAGCTGATATAGTTGGAAGGAGAGTCGGTTCGACAGTTTATCACCACTGACGGATTCCGGAAGTAAAGCAGCTGGGAAGTCAATTGCTGGTATATCCTTGGCCGCTCCAAGAGTCATTGAATAGACCTTAAGCAAAACCCACAAAGGCGACTCTTGCCCAAGTGTATCGGACACTGCATGCGACGTTTCCCGGGCGCTCTCCTTGTGGAAAGGGTACGGGAAAGCGGGCTCGTCACCGGTATTGAGGTCGTTCAAAAATTTGCAAACGGCAGCCTCGATAGGCTCATCGTCGGTGATTCCATACCACAGGCGGAGACCAAAAGCTTGGATCCAATCGAGCCCGAAACGTTCGGTGAGAGTGAACGTAGATACGCGATCCTCAAGTGCACCACCTGATTTACCTTCGCTGCGGAGGGCGTTGCCAGCCAGGAGTTCGTACAAGGCTCGAATAGGCTCAGTCATTTCCGAATAAACGTTGTGCTGTCGCCACATCTCAATTTGTTTCGCCATGTCGCAACGGCTGGTGGGGTCTCGGCCAATTTGCGCAATGAGGGTGGCTAGATGAAGATTTTGACTGGCTATCAAGACGTTGCAGGCCTCCTCAACCCGGTGCGAACAAAGCAGGAAGATAGCTTGTTCCTCGGCTGAATCAGCTTTACCTAGCGTATGTGCGTGTCTTTCTCTAACAACCCCTTCCCACAGGCGACTCAGACGATCCTTCTTGATGCGGTGGATGAACTTTGCTCGAAGCTGGGGTGGCACGCCAGCGGAGATATCATCTTCGATATCGTCGTTGAACAGGATGTTGGCCAACTGCCACAGCAATCTCTCTTGGTCAGAGCCCGCCATACTGGACGATGTTTGTGCGAATTGTTGGAAATCAGCTTTGGCTAAACGAGCAAAAGGAACATCATCAACACAGCTTATTATAGTCTGCTTCTTCTGGGCATCCAGCATCACATTCAAATCCGGCGCCTTGTTGAGAGCCAGGAGAATAATATCCCTCTCTTCGCTTGTGATAGAAAACTTCTGTTCCCAGCGGTGATCGCCGGAATGAACGCCTCCCATCCCGTCCTTGACGCATAGGATAGAGTCTGCTGGGCCCCAGCGCGGTTTGAATGAGTGGTGAAAAGCAAGGTCGTCTTGGCTGAGTTCATTAGAGTCACTAGCAAACGTCTTCGGCTTCTTGTTATAGGGCCACTGTGATAATGAGTTAGAGAATCGGTTTACCATCTCAATACATCTCACATAGCAACAACACTAGGATTGGAGGATATTAATTATGAAAGCAAAGACCACAAATGAAAAAGGGATCAAACCTCGAAACCTTTAGGCTGCACATTGCATGGCTTGGAAGGAGATTGCGTCGGATGTTTCTGCGGTTGTTGGAACAATGAATTCATCAAGTCGATACTAGTCGCGAAACCTTTTTGCCTAGTATCGGCAACAGGCTCTTCCGTGTCATCCTCGTGGAGAGGCCTATCTATGAAGGCGTTCGCCTGAATTTCGCGCAGCGCATCGCGGTTTTGCTTCCTGGGACTAATGGTTCGCTGCAGCTGCTCAGCCCAGTCACCGCTAAGATCAAGACGAGCCTTTGGAGGAGTACCCCATGGTCTTAAAGACGGCCGAGTGTTTTCGTAGCTACCGGTGCTTTTGGTGTCATCACGCTCCACGGTATGATGAAGGGAAGGAAAGGTACCCGCCATATCCATTTCCTCATCCTCATCTAATTCAACTTCTGATTCGCCAGACTGCTGGCATTCAGTGACATCGTCACCTTCTTGCTCAGTAGTTGAACCCGTGGAGCCTTCCCCTAAAAAAGACTCCTCATCTTCTCCGAAGTTCGAGTGCTCATCTTCCATTATCTCCATTGCTTGGTTGCCAAACGACCCTGGAACTAATTTACGCTTTTTGAAATCAAATGTGTCATCGTCGACCCCAGCCACCGAACCGAGAAAGGAATCATCTGTCGAAAAGGTGGACATCTGCTCCGAGGCTACAGTATTATCGAGATTGGTGGGAGTATGAGCCTTCGGAGTCGGTGTGTCAGGAGCAGCACTCAAAGTGCTTTGGTTGAGGCTCTCACCTTCATCATCATCGCTATCATAATCAAGGCCATATGTAGTATAATGAGGCACCTTGAAAACCCATGTGCCCGTTTCCGTTTCGTAATCAATAAAATCGGTATTGTGGACTTTTCTTAGGCGATCAACATGCTTTTCAAAGAGTGGTCCACTGGTAAGAGGCGACGGGGACTTCTTGTCTCTTCCTCGTGGCCAGGAATTTTCGATTCGAAGGATAGATGGGACATTGAGTCCTTTACCCCTAGGAGGTTTGATTGCTTCATCTGGATACACTGTTATTTTCCGCACACCGATATCGACAAGGCCTCCGAAAATTTGGTCAAGGTCAATATTCGTCAAGTCAACGGGCTCATTGAACGTCACTTGACCACACCGTTGCCGACCGACAGTAAAGCCCACAACATGCTTGAGCTGATCACGGCTCAGCTTATTCAGCTCAGCCCTGGTAGGCTTCATCCAATATTCGCCAGGCTGTGGGTCTCCGCCGGGAACAAAGGCCAGCCGTGATATGCCATCAGTGGTCGCGGTCTGTTCAAAGTCCTCAGGAACGACCGGGAGGTCCTTTTCACGAATAGATTCCATTTCCGGCCGAGTACCATTCTCTTTAAGACCGTTGATTCCATTAATAGTGTTACTCTTGCGAATCGAACGGAGGAAGCCCAACTCTTCTGGAGTGGGCTCCGGAGTTTGACACTGCACCGGCACAATTTCACTACCAGTGGTAGAATCCGAGGTAGCTTCAAAGCTGACCTTCTTCTTGGTCCTGTCCGTTGGCTGGGCGGTGTCCTCACCATTTGTGATTGTAGCCGCAGGTGTACTGGCTGGACGTGAGAACAGATCATTTCGTAGGCTGCGATCAATGGTGAGACGCTTCAGGTTACCACTGGACAGACGAGAGGAGCCAGAAGAAAGGGCTCCTGGGGACAGAACACTGTCGGTCTCCGGGTCAAACGACTTGCGAAGGTTGCTAGTAGAGAAACTCTTGCTGAAGCTAGCACGCCCGAGGCTGCCGTTGACACTTCCACGCAGGCTGCCGCCTAGCAGGCTACCACCGAGCCCGCCTGGAGTACCAGCAGAGCTGGAGGGTGAGGCGTAGGTCGAGTAAGAGAATCCGTACCCTTGGCGTTTTGGCGGTGTGACGAGACGATTAGCAGCATTTGGCGTAATCTTGTAAACAGGTAATGGAGTACGCTGCTTTTGCTTAATAGAGGAAGAAAGCGGCGTCGCCAATGGGCCAGGGCTAGGAGCACTTGGTGCAGGCAAACCAGAGAAGATAGACTGGTTCCCGTAAGGGTTTGGGTCGAGGAGAGACGCCTGCAGACTACCAGGCACTGGCTGCTGGGGTTGCTGCTGCTGAGATTGTGCCTGCTGTGTGTTACCAAAGAGACTAGAGGTACCCAGTCCGAGACCTCCACTCTGCTGCTGCTGCTGGCCTTGAGTATTGCCAAAGAGCGAGGAGCCTGTATTCTGGGCTGCTGCAGTAGAGCCTCCAAACAAGGAACCACCAGTGGCTGTGCTTCCGCCAAACAGACCGCCTGGCTTCTGTTGTTGTTGGTTTTGAGTATTACCGAAGAGGCCACCAGTTCCCGTCTGCTGGTTTTGAGTATTGCCAAATCCTCCGAAGGCGCTGGTGGCGGTTCCTGGGGCAGTCGTGCCAGACCCAAACAGACTCTTTTGGCCTTGCTGCTGGGTATTACCGCCAAATAGAGACCCGCTCCCGGATTGCTGGTTGTTACCTCCGAACAAAGAACCACCGGTCGATTGTTGCTGCTGGCTATTCTGACCAAAGAGGGAAGAACCCCCTGTGGTACCAGTACCACCTCCAAATAAACTAGGTGTCGAGGACTGTTGCTGTTGGGTATTCTGCCCAAAGCCGCCGCCGCCGCCAAACAATCCCTTGTTTTGAGTCTGGGTCTGGTTCTGTTGATTCTGTTGACCGAAGCCGCCGAATGCTCCTCCCCCAGTCTGCTGTTGCTGGCCGCCGCCGAATGGAGATGAAGTAGCAGCAGTACCGCCAAACGGTGTGGACGTACTCGTGTTTTGCTGGCCGAAACCACCGAAGCCACCTGTCCCGGCAGACGTATTACCGCCAAACAAGGGCTTGTTTTGTTGTTGCTGCGCCTGCTGAGTGGTATTATTGTTGCCGAACAGAGAGCCACCAGACCCGAAGCCAGTTCCAGTTCCGGTGTTGGCTGTACTGCCGAAGCCGCCCGAAGTTGCCGTAGTCCCACCGAATAGGCCGGGCTGCGACGTTCCTGTAGATGTTCCTCCTCCAAACAAAGATGTCGCTGGCTTGGCCCCGAACAAGGGGTTACTAGTGGTAGAGGTAGACCCGAACCCACCAGTGGTCTGTGTCTGACCGAAAGCAGAAGGGGCGCTGGTACCACCGAAGGGGGAAGAAGTGCTTCCAAACCCAGTGGACTGTTGCTGCTGCTGCTGGCCAAAGCCACTTCCTCCGAAGGCCGAAGTACCAAAGGCACCGGCCTGTCCACTTCCGTTTCCAAATCTACGGCCTTGTTGATAGTCACCGAGACGCAGTTCCTCAAAACAGTATTTGCTGTACGGTTGCATGAAGGAAATACTCTGGTAGTGGTTGGTCACATTGGTGCTGCCATCCTTCTCCGTGAAAGGACTGAATGGTGTGCTACCAGTACCTTCTGAGGGAGGAACAGCCTGCTGGAAAGCAGTTCCTGTTCCACTACCAAAACCAGTAGTGCCGCTTCCAAAGCCTCCGCCACTCGTGCCAAAGCCGCCTGTAGTACCAGTTGAGCTGCCAAAGCCGGTGCCAGCAGTCTTGTTGCCAAAGAGGCCACCACCGGTGGCATTATTAGAGCTTCCGAAGCCTCCAGTATTCGTAGTGTTGGCAGTGTTTCCAGTTGATCCGAAACCACCAAAACCTGCACCAGTTGGTGTGCCTCCTGTGCCACCCCCAAAGAGACTGCCACCGGATGTTGTTCCAGCCCCAGCTCCAGTCCCAAAGCCGCCGGTCCGGTTTTGGTTTCCAAAGAGCGAATTTGACTGATTCGGTGTACCTGATCCAAATCCTAAACAGATCAAAACCGCGTTAGTTTAGCTGTAGCGAGCGATTTGTGATTAACAAAAAAAGAATGAGAATAGAAAAGCAAAAGCAAAAGACAAAAGGCAAAATGAAAGGGAAAAAAGCTCGTCCTCGAACACAGGTCCTCGATGGCCAGGTAAGAGAGTTCGTTCATTTGTTTGTTTTTCTCTCTACGAGAATGGTGCCGCGCGACATTCATTCGCAAGCAAGTCGCAGCATTGTTGTAGGGCCTGAATTCCCCAGGATGGCCGCAAAGGTGAGGCCGGAAGTTCCGTGCGAAGCGTGAGCAGGAAAGAGAAAGGATCGCCAAGCTCATGAAAACATTGTCATTGGACACGTACCTCCTCCAGAACCAAAGCTACTGGAAGTATTCCCAAATAGGCCACCGCCGGATGTGTTACCGCCAGCAAATGGAGACGAGGTAGATCCAAAGCCTAGATGACGGGGGAAGATGCTGTCAGAGACTGTAATCAAGATGCGATCCCTTCTCTTGCGGCGCCAACTGTGTCGCCCAGAGTCGAGAACATCCGCGGAGCGTTGGTATTTCGAAAGTCAAGTGGAACCATCGCGGGTCGACATCCAGGAACACCAGCCAGGAGCGATTGTAGAGCCGGTGGAAATCCCAAGAAGATGGAAGGAAGAAAATTTTACAGGTCCCAGGGCAAAGAAAATCGCAGCGACGTGATGGATTCTGAACCTACCTCCTCCAGAACTCGTCCCTCCGAAGCCAGAGCCAGCTCCAAATCCGGTGCTCTGGTTGTTTTGGCCAAAGCCTCCGAATCCGAAAGACATGATGTTCGGTATATGTTGATACTTATGGGTTCATTCGTTCGAGGTCGTCCGGAGACCGAAAATTTGTTAGGACTTTGCGAAAGGTGACTATAAAACTTATATCAATAATTAACAATAGGCGAAACACTCGGTCGCAGTGCGCTTCCACGAAGTAGAGGCAAGCGTGTGTTATTCAAGAGAGCTCGACGCGGTGGAAGCGAAGCAGAGAAAATCTGTTTTGATTTCTCGACAAACTCAAAAGGACCCACACCAGCTTCAGACGGGCATTCACCGTCTGCTGTAGGATGTGCACAGGTCCCAGATCAAGGTTATCGGAATCGACGGGGAAGGAGATGGAAGGGTGGGAGAAATGAAAAAGTGGACACACGCGACGGTGAAGGGAAGAGCTGCAGAGAGAGAGGATGGGCGAGAGAGAATTAGTTGTAAAGTTACCGTTGCCTCCTTCGCTTACGCCGGCGGGACACTGCGATCGACACTTCCCTTATGGTCAACGCTGGTAATACTGGTACTGTACTGTCATTCTCGGAGCATAGTCACGTGGATAAATTGATGCCTGAACTGAACCGACGTTGACTACCTTCACTTACTTTTCCTTCACCTTGGACAAGCTGAGGAATCAATCCTGCCTGATCCGTAACGCATAACCGCATTCAGACCTTTAATGAAACCTACAAATCAATGGTCCTATCTACACTTTTCTCTATGCTCATGCTACTCGATCAGTCAGAAAAGATTGGAAGGCTTAAATCCCCTGTCTTACAATATGTTCTTTTTCCGAATTAAGTATTTAGGCTCCAGCGTCAGGATTCAACTAATACCGACAGAAAAATTGTCGAATAATATCTGATCCCCAAGGCTCCCGTCAACATCTATCCTTGATGTAAGACATCAACTAGCCTCAGTGGCTCGCCGTGGCCGCTATTAGTGCATCCTGGATTCTCGCAATCAGGAGGTCTTCTCTCTCTAGCCCAACGCTGATTCTGACTATATGCTTGTCGATTCCGCCCTCGGTTTCTGCCCAGTCCTGTTCACGGAAGTGCGCCAACAGGCTATAGGGGATCGCCAGGGAGAAGTTAGTCCCAACGCTGGGGCCTTTGTAAAGGTCCAGCGCATCGTAAAAGAGCACGGCAGTCTCTGATTTATGAAAAACAATGCTAAGCAAATATCCGTAGCCACCGTCCTTGCGCCGCACCTGATCGTAGAACTGTCGCGATGGTACTAGGCTGGGGTAGTACACCTGGGCAATTGAAGGATGCGTCGCGAGTAGATTAGCAATTGCGAGAGCATTAACATTACATTGTTTGACTCGCTGTTCAAAGTCGGAGGCGTTTTGGGCCATTATTATGGCTTCGAGAGGAAAGTAGATATCTTCGTACAGAGCTGTGAGGGCGGAGTGGATGGTGGTGTAGTGGGACGATTGGGGGTTCACCACGACGCTGCCAGGCGGTTCTATCAGACTGTGGTTCGGAAGTTATTAGAGTAACAGAGCGCTTACCTTCCCCCCATCACATTGCACAGGCCGCTAAAGACCTTCGTTAAGCTGGTCATAATCACATCAACATAGGGTAAAACGTCGATATTGACGAAGGTACCGAGTGTGTCATCGACCGCGACAATGAAATCATATTGCGCAGCCAGGGCATGAATCCGACGCAGATCAGGAGTCCGCAATTGTGGATTGGAGGGAACCTCGCAGAACAAGATTTGAATGCGACGACCGGCAGCAAGGGAGGACTCCAGCTCGTCAAGCTCTTCTTTACTTCCAGCACTGAGTAGGGTAGATCGTTTGTAATCACTCTCTTTAACGCAAAGTGGAGTTTCGGCATATGGCCATCTAGATTCGTCATCAGCTTAGTGGCAATTAACAATGCGAACCTATCTGGGGATTATACATACCCATAAACCACCGCTTCAGAGCGATCGATGGCTAGAGGCACTAAAGCCCTGGCCACTGCCGCAATGGCACACATTCCTTTTGGGTAGAGGAAGATGTCGTGACTGCTGAGAGGGTGACAACCCGGTTGGTCGGAAGTAACCAAACGTGCGATCAATCTTCGGATGGACTCTTTTTCATCTTCAGCCGAGTTGATCCATTGAGTATCCCGCTTTGGGAAATCCCTGCACGGAGCTGGAGTTGCAAGTGCAGGGTCCTCCGCGTGAGAATCCATCGAGGGAAGCGCTTCGAGGCAATACTCCGCATGACGACCGGCAATTCCGTCCCCGAACACTTTCCAGAAATGCATAGCTGAGGGGACACATGTCTGGCTAAAGAGGATGACAACGAAAGGGGCCCATCGCAAAGCTTCTCTGCCTGCTGACGGGTGCGGTGAAAATTTGGCTATTTGAACAGTTTCGTCGGGATGTTCAATTGCTAATTTGGCTTTACACCTTGTTGCGGCATCTGCCGAAGGAAAGATCAGACAGCTCACATTTTTGGGGAGGCAAAGCCGGGTGCATACGGCATCCATCAGTGTGTGTACAGATGGATGCATGCCAAACCTATACGGTCTGAGCCTAGAATGTGAGATCGCAGGAAAGTGTTGCTAACCGTGGATAGCATGTTTGCATCGAATCCAACAACCATTGCTCTCGACGACCCCATGCAGCGACGGACTCCCATGTCGGTAAGGACACGCTTACAGACTATGGCTCTAGCTCATCAGTACTGTTCCAAGTGTGTCTCGTCCAAACCTGAGTTTCAACTCACATGCTTTTCATTGGGTGGGTTGCACTCTCCCACCGGGAGCATGTGCGGTAAAGATGACTTCATATCTCTGCGGTTCAGGGGAGGGCGGAAACTATAGTAAAGAGGGAGGAAAACTGAATTTGCAGAAGTGTCTATAGTAGACATTTATTTATAAAGCCGGATGTCACAAACCAGGCATGCAAGCTTGATGCAGATCAGGGATGACGAGAGAGTATCTTGTGGCGGTCCCTAATTGGAGAGAGCCAGAGGCAGCACCCCTTCCTCAACCCAGCCAGTGTTGCATTTCTCATGCATCCATGATGCCTTAGGCCCCATCTTGAAGTCAAGGTATTGAATGGTATTATTGGTCCAATTAAATTGAGTGAGTGAACTAGTCGTAGTTTTCTGCGAGTCCCCGCCGCCACTTTTGATGAGGGCAGCAGGCGCCACTCACTAGTTGCGCATTAAACACGCACCATTGTCTATGTAGAACTATAGTTGATAGTGTGTTCACACACGCTCAGATGGGCAAAGGGCAGTTGACCCGTTCGCTGCCCCTAGCAATCGGAGAGTTATCCCTATCTGTTGCCCCAGAGAGACTCTGACGTGACCTCACCACCCATTAAAGCTCTGTATGAACTCAGGAGTCAGGATGTCGGAGCAGCATGTGTTGGCCCACCTACCACCGTGGCTTAGCCACTGGCTCATCGTACAGCTGCCCCCCCTCCCTCATGCCTCTGCCCAAGTATCAAACCTGGTTCTATTCCTTCATCGTCACCTACTGCGGCCTGTCTGTCTTGCAGGCCATCCTCAATTACTCTTCCTTCTTCCTCGGCTGCGGAGTACCTGGCATCAATGCCTCCTATGTCCGTAATCCCCCCTTCATATCTCCCTTCACTCCCTGAGGTAAATCCTAACCCTAACTTGAATAAATCCATGATAGGGAGCTTCGGCCGTTTTGATCTACGGCGCCAATGAATCTCCACTTGCTCAGCCCTATGCCCTAATCCTTTGCCACTTTCTGAGCGCATTAAGCGGTGTATGTATCACCAAGTTGTTCAGCTTAATGCCGAATGAGGCGCAATTCCACTCTCTGTGCTGGCTGGCCGCCTCGCTCTCATCTGCTGTGACCATCATGCTTATGCAGGTCACCGAAACCACCCATCCCCGGCAGGTGCGACAGCTCTGCTCCCAGCCACGTGTGACGGACACCGTCTGGGAAATGTCCTGGTATTACCTGCCTATCGTCGTGCTGTCTTCAACCTGGATCTTAGCGGTGGCTCCCGTGGTCAATTATATCTAACGTCGCTATCCCCTCTTTTGGATTGCACCGTCTAGGCTAAACCCCGTTGTTCCCTTGCCTAGTAGTCCTGGATTATGAAAAGCTTCTGTCGGATGTCGCTCTAAGAAGATAATGACAACCCTACCGAAAAGCCTAAGATTCGGGAAGATTTCCCTAACATTAGAAAGAAGAACATAGAGGAAGTAGATTAGCCTGAGGAGGGGATATCTTTTTTTGTCCAAGCGTTTGATTGTAATTTCAGGCCCTTCTTTTAGCCAAATTCTACTCAGAGACATCTATCTACACTTGCAGGGCAAACATTAATATTGCCATAGAACACTTGTGGTAGTTTGCGTATAAGTGGTGGAGCTTGGATGGATAGAAGAATATATATATATATATACCATCCGATGTGGCAAGGAGAGACATGTAGACTCGACCCCAACGCTGGCCGCCATTCTCTTTTGTATGTGAGTGATTATGTGCTAGGGAACATATCAATCAAGAGCTTTTCACTGCCAGGTGAAGATATTAAATCAACAGACGATGTTTATGTATGTGGGGCCATTGAATTACTGCCGATAGGCCTTTGGTATGCTGCTGCTCGGCTGAAAACGAAGAGAAGCTCTTTCTGGCTCCTCATTTTTAGGGTGCCGAGATCACTCAGGACACGCACCTTTGTGCTCACCCCACGCTCAGCGAGCAAAAAGAAGCAGCGCCAATGGTGGGGGTTGCGATCTGAGCAAATGCTTGACCTCCACTGGCCCACCAGTAGTATTGATTGAGTACATACTACTTACGTAGCACTAATCTTCAGTTGAAGGCTGTGGGTGTTCAGCCCAAAATTTACCGTACCTCATGGGAAGAAGTCCACTTGTTCAAATGGAAAATAAGGTGAGTATATATATTGAAAATTCGGAAATGATACACAAATCAAAACAGAATGACATCACCTCTTCGGATGACAGGGCATGGGAATCACAAAACAAAGCCAAAGCAAATGCGCGTATATGAAAATAACTCAGCCTTTACAAGTTCAGTGAGAAGGAACTAATATCATCATATCATAGTATTGCTGGTTTTAATCATTTTTTTCCCTCTTCTTTCTTTTGTATTATTATTTCTTCGTCAGTCATTCATTGTCCGTCTATTTGCTCCGGGAGATATGAACGGTTTCAATGATCCTGTCCACCACCGAGGGATCGGACAGAGTAGAGGTATCACCCAGACTGTCCTCCTCGCCACTCAATATCTTCCGCAGAATACGGCGCATAATCTTGCCGCTGCGGGTCTTGGGGAGATCATCGACGACGAAGACGGCCTTGGGAGCAGCGAATGGTCCAATCGACTTGCGAACCTGCATAACAAGATCTTTACGGACTTGGTCGGTAGTCTCATTGCCCTCTTTCAGAGCCACAAACGCGTTGACGGCCTGACCAGTGAGTTCGTCAGCGATACCGACCACGGCGGCTTCAGCAACCATATCTGTCACGGGATATTAGCATCAAGCGTCCACGAGTCCCAATCTTGTGTCACTTACGGTGCTCGAGCAGAGCGGCTTCGATTTCGGCGGTGGACAGCCGGTGACCGGACACGTTAACCACGTCGTCAACACGGCCACGGATCCAGTAGTATCCATCGTGATCACGACCTGCACCATCTCCAGTGAACTTTATCACCAGTTAGTTACGGTTCACCAAAGTGGAACCGGGTATTTTCTTACATAATAGCCCTTATAGACATTTAGATAGGTATCCATGTAGCGTTTATGGGCACCCCACACGGTGCGGGCCATGCTAGGCCAAGGCTGCTTAAAGGCAAGCACACCCTCCACGTCGTTACCAGAGATTTCCTCCCCGGAGACGGGGTCAATGATGGCAGGCTCAATTCCGAAGAACGGCAATGACGCACTACCAGGTTTGGTAGGGGTAATTCCACCCAAAGGTGTGATGACGTTCGAACCGGTTTCGGTTTGCCAGTAGGTCTAAGAAACCATGGTTAGTACTGCGTCAAGGCTTCGGCGAAAAGAAAAAGGGCGGGGGAAGGTTTCTTACATCGCAAATGTGAGCCTCTTCCTTTCCGACTTTCTCAAAGTACCACTTCCAAACCTCCGCTGCGATAGGCTCACCAACAGAGCCCAGGATACGTAAATGGGCCATCTTGTGTCGAATATGCTCATCTCCAGCCCGCTTCAACAACCGCAGCGCGGTGGGGGCGACATAGAACTGGGTCACCTGGTGCTTCTCAATGACATCCCAGTAGCGGGAGAAGTTGGGATACGCTGGGGTACTCTCAAAGACGACAGTGGAGCATCCCAGGAGCAAAGGAGCATACACCACATAGGTATGGCCAGTGATCCAACCTACATCACCACCGCAGAAGAAGCGATCGTTGTCGTGGATATCGAAGACGTACTTGCCAGTCATAGCGGCACCCACGAGGTACCCAGCGGTGGTGTGCATAACACCCTTAGGCTTTCCGGTGGAACCGGAGGTATAGAGCAAGAAAAGGGGGTCTTCAGAGCTAACAGACTCGGGAGGGAAGTAGTTGGGGTACTTTTCCAACTCCTCGTGCCACCAGACATCACGACCCTGGGTCCAAGGGACCTCGGTACCGGTACGCTTGTATACAAGCACACTCGTGACCTCGGGGCACTGCTTCAAGGCCTCATCAACAATACGCTTAGTGCCAATTACCTTGCCGCCACGTTTACCCTCATCGGTGGTAATGACGACCTTAGACCCAGCGTCCAGGACACGGTCACGGAGTGAGTCTGAAGAGAATCCTGCGAACACCACGGAATGGACAGCACCAATACGGGCACAGGCTAGGAAAGCAACAATGGCCTCCGGAATCATAGGAAGATAGATAGCCACGGTATCACCCTTCTTCACGCCTTGCTGTTTCAACACCCAAGCAACCCGAGATACTTCGCGCAGCAGCTCTCCGTAGGTAATATTCCGGCCCTCATTGGGCTCATCGGCCTCATAGATGATGGCGACCTTGTCGGGGTTCTTCAGAGCATGGCGGTCCACACAGTTGAAGGCAGCGTTTAAGCGGCCTTCAACAAACCAGGCACTGTCGCCATTCTCCAGAGAGCCGGTGTGGGTAGTTTGGAAGTCTTTGTCGAAGGAAATAAGTTCACGAGCCATGCGGGCCCAGAAGGTGTGGGGTTGACGAATCGATTCTTCGTAAAGTGTCTTATATTCGTCCAAGTCCTTCAGGTGAGTGCCGGTCGGGTGTTTCTCGTAGAAAGCCTTGGGAACATGGAAGGTATCAACCTCGTGGGCTTCCAGCACCTGAATCCATGCGATTAGCTAGCAGTCCGGGAATAGAGGAACCTGGAATTGATCGCATACCACAGAGGGCTTGGGGGGCTTCACGTCGCCGTCAGCCATTATTGGGTTGGTTGCTCGATGGGGAGAATAACTTGAGCTGCACGAGAGAACACGAGATGCGACGGCCTGTCTTAAGAGGAGCTTGGGAGGAGGGGTAGTCAGTATGAGGGTGCCAATGCCAGTGAAGTGGCGGCAGCGAAGCATTTAAACTCACTGTCGAATACTAATTAAATATAGTAGTATCAGGGTATAATACGAATCCCTCCGAGATTGAGTGGGAGGCGCAATAGGAAAGAGAAGGGGGAAGGGGGGGGGGAGGGTTAATTGGGGAGGAGGGGAAAAGCAAATTGAAAACGGAAATGAAAAGATGAATGGAGAGAAATGCAATGGGAACCTTGTCTCAGGCTGGGGGGAGGAAAGGCCGTTATTTAATTGAATCCAACACAAACTAAAAAGGACCAACAGACAATGTTGAGGTCCCGCAGTCCGGCAGTCCGGTGGACGTTTCTCGGTCACCTTATATCTCTAGTCCTCCAACAATCACCATCCTTCCGGGCGACCGGTGCTGCTGCTTACCGGCGGTTCGATTGTTTTCTCTCTCTGTGGAGAGTAAGTACCCCAGAGAAAAGCAGCAATACTTCTGCCCTCATCTCTTTTTCGTTTCGTTCGAAATACCTCTACATGTCCATATACCTAGTTTCACGTATACGTAAAAAAAGAAGTAAAGAAAAAATTAATATATATATATATATATAATGGAGTAGATTTAGCTCATTACAGTATTTTTCCTTAGAACTATGGAGCATACTGAACCCTACAGAGTACTCCGGAGTACGATAAAAAAAAAAGATATTATTATTCCCTTGCAAACCAATAACAACTCTACGTAAGGTACACTAGTAAGTACTCGCACCGGTCCACGGTCCAAACGCGGCAAGTCGAAACTGGTTAGACTCGGCCATGCGGGGCTCGAGAGGCCTGACAGCTTCTCTTTCCGTTGCTCCGGGGAAAGAAATGTCCATCACGATTTATTGAAATCATTCTTCCTTGGGTACTAACATTTAGGGTCACTGGGTCGATCAGGGCAATCCATTCAACCTATTTAACTCGCATTCCGTACATGCTTGATTACCTTTTGTTGGTCGTCCAGCGCCCTGGGTCCATGCTCGAATCACCACGGGGCCAGACCAGGCATTAATTAGATCTGTTTAAATGCTACCCCAGGGAGACAGTTGAACAGCAGCCCCAGCGGATCGGGTTTGCTGCATGTCTGGTTATTGGTTGGGAAGTATCACAAGAACATGTGCCGAGCAATGGAGGTGGAGGGGTAATCTCGTAACTTATCATCACCTAGTGCGGGGTGGAAACTTTCTTGGTACCAAGTTGATCCTGCGGCTGTACTCCGTACTACTTTGGGCTTTAATTAAGGTAACATGGGGGGTTCCGGAGTTTAGACAGACCAAGAAGGGAGGTAAAAAGACAAGAAAAAAAAAGAAAAAAGACAAAAGAAAGAAAAAAAACCCCCCTCCCAAAAAAACCTGAGTTCGTCGTGACTCAATACCGTTTGCGGAAGCTTCTTAGCTCTCTGATTTAGGTATGAACTACCTATCCAATTGCAATACTGGCTTAGGGCAGTGAATGTGTATGTACTGTACAGTACCTATTCTATTACAAGCCATGTAAAATTAGCAGCGTATGGACGTGTCTAGATCTCACGTGGACAAAATTAACATTAATAATAATTCTTGATAAAAGAATAAACGCAAAATGTATGCAATGTAACAGAGGAGCCTGTCCGTTTGGTTACTGCAGCACTACTTGGGCATTCTAGAGTAAGGTTCTTAGACGACCATCACTTATCACAGGCAGTAAAAGCGCCAGCCGCTGACAGGTGAGAATTACTTAGGTTCATTTAGGCTTAGGTAGGCAGAGAGTACTTGGTTTTAATTACTCAATTTGGTATCTACGGAGTACTTAACAAGTATAGGAATCCATGCATGATATCTAGTATTGAAATACTGTACATAATGAAAATCCATCTTGTTAGAATCGGACATCCTTTCCTTGCCTGAGATAGTAGTAGTTCGTTATTTTCTTTCTGATCACCACGGAATCGACAGCTTCAACCAACAAATGACTTCTCTACCATGCCACCACAAAAGTCTTGTGAGGAGATTGTGGATAACACTGTGTCATAAACGAGAGAAGACAGTAGAATTCAAGCCCCTATCGGAGTCATCATGTTCAAGACGGGCAATGTGGAGACTTGGAACATCAGGTAGGCGACGATCACCACTCTCGGCTTCTGCGCTGCCTGGGTTTCCAGGCATCTACTTTACCGAGACGGCTGCACGGAAGCTCGGGCTTTTTCTGTTAACCGTGACGAACACCGAGGTTATGGCGATTCGGATCTGTTTATAAGGTTACCTTCCCTTCATCCTGTTCCTAATCAAGTTGCTATCTCATGTCCTGGCCTATACGTCGGGGAAATGGATCATTGCCTGTGGGCTGTTATGCGTGGGCCTCAGGCAGGCAGGCCACACTTTCTTACTACTTACTAGGCACATCTTTAGTGATGATTAGCCCCTTTCCGAGGATCATCTAACTCGTCCAAACTCACACCATCTAGTTCTTAGTGACTCCAGTCTCCAGTACAAACTACGAACCCACTCCTTTCTAAATTACCACTACCTACAAACTACAATACTCCGAGGTACTTGCGCTAGGAACTAGTTCCGTTTGCAATCCTGATGTATTCACCAAGTACCTTCTTCGCATACTACGTTCGAGTTGTGGGTACGAAGCATATTGGACCGGAGTACATTTATTCATTGTCACAGATTAGGGCACGGAGACTGAGTACATATGAACATACTTTGGTACAAGGTAGTGGCAATCCACATTGACTGTAACTCCAGGGTAACATGTTGCAATCTGTGGAGTGGCTCGACTGACTGGACTTGCTCAAACCAGCAAAGCCTGGCCGACTCTTCTGCCGCCCACGGTGGGCCTCAGTTTTATTCCACCGCTAATCTAGTGCACAAACCACTTGGCTGTGGATTCTGTTCAACTTGAACAGCTCATCCGCAACCAATAATCTCAAACTCATAATGTCGGACATACTCTTGTCTTCGAATTTACCCTAACTTGGGGCGTGTTTGATATCTTTGTTGGGAATCACTAGTGTCTTCGGATATCCCTTCTATTAACATTAATTGCTACTGTATATCCTAAAATCATACAGCGATACGACTCTATGTAGGCTAGTCCATAATCATAGCATTATGTTTTGCCTATGATTGTTTATCTATGGGTGATATCACGATAATTCCTGAAGTCAGCTGGCTGCTAACACTCGTGCCCTCCTTATCATCCTGATCTATACCCCCTCGCGGCTACATGGTGAGAGAACAGCAATTCTAGGCTCATACCTTAACAGACAACCTTATACATGATCAAGTATGCACTGTCTTATGGTTCCATTGATGACAGAGTCCCTGTCTGAGAGAATGCACCAGTGGAGAGTGGCTTTTAATCTCCCATCACAAGCGAGTAAGATGATCCTGCTCTACAATCTGCGGGACTAAAAGGTGGACAACTATGTCTCCTCATTTATAATTAGTGCCTTGTGGGCAGCTACCGCTATCCCTGCCACTAGTAGGTACAGGTGTGGCTTGAAGGCTAAAGCTAGTGCGTTGATGCCCCGGACTAGTACTTCAAGGATAATGTCTGACCTAGGTAGTCTCCTAGCCCAAGTTAAGCTAGGTCATTAGTAAAGGTAGAATCCGAGTAGCATGTGCCAGCCTATTGACGCAGCTCTCGATCTTTGCGGCACCTAGGATACAAATTATTTGGCGTGCCTACGCGACACCAAATGTTCGCCTTGATCTCCGAAAGTATTAGAACGATTGCTATGAAGAAGTGTTAACTAATTAGACTTCACTTTCATACCTCGTGATAATTGTCCTCTGTTACTGGTTGGTGTTGGTCGATACAACCTGTATGTGAATGTTGTATAACTATGTTATGACTAAAAGGGAGGCGGGGTTGTGTTTTGGAAACAAAATTTTCAAGTACATACCATTCAAACGACAATCATGATACATCTTAGGCAGATGGCCATTCTGGTGGATGAGTGAAAGTAAATATTCAATTACAGAACAGGTAATCATAGTTTCTGAGACATCGCTTTTCATGAGTAGCATCCGTACCGACCAACAATATCACTCATATTTCAATATGCCGTCCACTCATTAGTCCACCAAGCGCCCATCCCCAGCGCAAACACTACAAGGCTGCCATCACGAATTATCTCCTGGAACAGCTGAAACAACAACATTAGCCCGGCAGCTCCTCCGGTCCGGCCTTTGCTCATTAATCTCGCTCCAGTTAACACCATTTCACCCGTCGTAAAGTAAAGGAATGGATTCCGTGCGGTGGCCGGGGCCGGTGGCTGGCTACCGTATGTCGAAACGGATGTACTGATAAGCATGAGCAAGTAGATTCCGACCGCCATCGTGAACAGTGCATGAAGAGCTTTCCATGTCCGAATTTCCTTCTTTTCCTCATCGGTCTGTTTCCGAGTCACAGCCCCCAGCAGGTCTGAGACGAATGGAGGGAGTCCCAGGGCAGACGCGAGTTCGGCTTGCGACGGCCCACCGGCCGCCGCAACTTGACCTTGCCCATTCATTCCTGTCATCAGCGAATTGAGCATTTGCAGCGCAGGATCCTCCTCTTGAGGCCCCTGCTGAAAGGGCGATGGGCCACCTTGGCGGAGAAGAGCGCGGAATAACTCTTGTTGCGCTTGTAGGTTTTCGGGAGACTGGATTTCAGGAGTCACGATTTCAGGGTCCGGTGTTGACTGGGCTGGGGTTTCTTGCTCTTGAGACGGTTCCGTTTCCGTTACTGAAGATGCGGGTGCAGGAGGCTGGGGCGATAGGGACGGCGATGGAGACATCTCTTCGCGCACTACAGTATCGTATTTAGTTTTTGCTCTTCGACTGGTTTATCAGGAAGATAAAGGAGGAGAGGTTAGTTCGTACAGCTTGCGCATGTCCGCCCACTCAGACTAGTAATCTTATCCAGTCGTGCTGCACCACCTTCTTTGATTTTAGCTTCGCGACGTTCGCGTCGGAGGCGAGCTGCTCGCTGGGCTGGCGATTCTTCTGCGGAGGACATTATCGGAGGGTTGCGAATTAACTCTTTTGATAGACGTCGAAGTGGACTCGTAACTGCGGGAAATTTCAATCGATTATAGTAAAGTGTATAGTATGCGTACGATGTGTTGGTACCCCCTAGTGAGTTGGCATCGCCTTATAGGTATGATGTGGTTGAAGGTCTTTCGGCCACATGAATGCGATGTCAGGTAATCCTAGTCTTGGCGTTGCTGGAGCTATCCTTTGATAGGTACGTGGCTTTGGCTGATTTGATTAGTAATCGATTTTCAACCTGGAGTCCAGAGCGATTTACATTTACACCTATGTTCAAACATGTAACTATCGCGGAGCAGGATGATATAGTAGTGACATGTTTTAATTCTCGATGTTGGCAGCAATGAGCTGGTGGTAGTTAGCACCTCAACTTCAATTTTTCGGGATCTTGTGTATGATCTTTATTAGTAGCTCTTCATTGGATACCTCCACAAGAAGTAGTATATGGCCAAATTCTCATGGACATTCGTAGCCCCTGCTCAGCATCTCGACAGCCTTGCGTCGTCTTTGCTGGACTGTGTATTCAATGGACTCGAGCCAGTTTGATCTATGTCTAAATCTTTAACGTTATTCGAGACTCTAGATACAATAAAGCCCTGAAGATTGTATATAATCTATCTCATGCCATGTACGGAGACAGCTTGCGAAATTGTGTGTTTTTTACTCGATGGTTTCTTGGTGCTAGATCAAGGATGAGTATAACATAGGCACTGGTAGTAGGCACACGCAATCCAACAGATTAATTTAAGGCGGAGAGAAGCTTCAATGCCTGAATTGCAGGGTCCAAATATACAGTCACGGGAGGTGACATCATTACTCAAGGATCATCCCGCGCTTCAAGTTAACTCTCTACTGGCGACCAGTCGGGATGAAACCATTTCATGGCACCATTATTATCTAGAGAAGTCGCTGGATATACACTGATTCAGTCCCATAGTCCTACCACAGAATAAACTGCAAACCGAATGAACCGGGCTACAACTTCCATTGGCGACATCGACCAAAATCAATTTATCATGTCGCCAAGACCGCTGATGAAGAAGGATATCCACATGGCATTTGGAATCCTGGAACAAAGTTCGCCTTTGGGCGTTTCTGGACCACTAAATATCTAGTGCGACCCTTATTTCTTGATGACGGACCGCTCACACATCCCTTAACTCCACTGGATATTGGCTGACGTTGTGTATGGGCCCCCCGCAATGACGTAGTTCTTTTGCGGTAGGGCTGGCACAGTGCTATTACTACTTCACCTCTCACTCTCAGGGCTAGGACAATATCCTTTTCACTCTCGTTCCGATTAACTCAATTCCATGCCCTCCCCTGATCTCCGCTCTGCGCAGGGACCTAAAGCGTCCAATCTAGAATGAGAGTTCGGGTCCCCTCATAACGCTTGCACTCTTCTAGCTCCTACTACCTTTCAATTGATTTTCTAATTCTTCTCTCATAACTCCTTTATTCAGACTATCACTAGCATGGGACCCCACAAGGCCTCCGGGGTTGATTCCCCGAAACACCATAGGGTGGGAGAGCATTATGGCACACACAACCCGGTCCCCACTATCCAACGGTTCCTAGAGCATATGGAAAGGGATAAACAGGATCGTAAAGCTCACGAGGAGGCTGTGACAGCGAGGGAAAAGGAAGAAGAGGCCCGCGGAGAGGCAAGCCCTCATAAACCGCGAAAGAGGCCTGGCAAGGGAAAGACCCGTATGGTGACAGATCCAACGACTGGACGCGATATAGAGGTGGAGGATCAGGACTCAGATTCCATGGAAGTGGTGAAGAACCCAAAGGTATATACACCATGATACCCTATTTTACTTATGTGAAAATCGTACCGGTCGCTAAGTCTGGTGGTAGTTGGTAGTTCCTAATGTCAATCTTGGAAAACCCACGGTGAGTCCACAATCCACACGAGTAAAATTTCGCAAGACTGAGCTCACTCTTTATGCAAATCCAAAGGATGTTAGAACCTCTCCAAGCCAAAGCCTCAAGGACTACAAAGAGAACCAAGATATAACAGCACCCCCGGACCCTATCGCAGAGGGTACTACGTCCGATGTTCCCCTACACGGAGAAATCACCAACATCCTATTCCATCCAACCCCATCCATTTCCTATAAGCCGATGTATGATCAATTAGAAAGGAGAGGGACTGGACTGTGTATAGGGATTGTATTTGGCATTCTTTTCGTCGGTCGGATGTTTGGGGGCTCACTATGGGCTCTCCTCCCTTTGGCTGCTTGCATCGCAAGTGGTGTGTGGCTGTGGGTACAAGAAGTCATACGGAGTGGCCGGGAGATGGAATGGAGCAGTGAACAACTTAGAGGACAAATGGTAGGCCAACACCTTACCTTTGCTCTGATGTCATAACAACGCTCACAATTCGCATCTAGGCCATTGCTAATCTGCTACCTGAATCTGTCGAATGGGTGAATTCTTTCCTTGGCATTGTTTGGGGCTTGATTAACCCTGACATGCTGTCGCCGGTTGCCGATACCATCGAAGATATTATGCAGGCGTCTGCACCGAGTGTGGTTGAAAATGTTCGCATTGCTGAGATTGACCAAGGGAACAACCCATTGCGGATTCTGAGCCTACGAGCTCTTCCGGATGAACATGTGCAGCATCTTAAGGACAACGTCCGCGAAGAGAATCTCAAGAACAAAGACCCCGAAGAAGCCGCCGCCATGGAAGAGGGTGGTAGCTATTACAATATAGAAGCTTCCTTTGCGTACCACGCGAAGCCGAGCGGTCAGACTGCTTCGTCAAAAGCGCGCAACATGCATATGCAGCTAGTCTTTTATCTGGGTGTTAGAGGACTTTTTGGAGTTCCTTTCCCCGTTTTCGTGGAGTTGATCGAGATGGTCGGCACCGTTCGCATTAGATTTCAGCTGATGCCTGAAGCACCCTTTATGAAGGATATGACGTTCAGTCTAGTTGGAATTCCCCATATCAAAGCCGGATGCATGCCGATGGTGAAAGGTGGTGTTAATATCTTGAATCTCCCGCTCATCTCGAACTTTGTCAACTATGCCATTGGCACTGCGTGCGGTCTCTTCGCGGCACCTAAATCGATGACTATGGACCTCAGTATGATGCTTAAAGGCGATGACATTCTCAAGGAGACTCAGGCATTGGGTATCATGTGGATTCGTATCCATCGTGCGATCGGATTGAGCAAGCAGGATAGGCGGGGTAGCTATGGTGGCGGAAGCGACCCTTATATAAATCTTTCATTCTCGAAATACGGCAAACCCATGTATTGTACCAGGGTGATCACAGACGACTTGAATCCAGTCTGGGAAGAAACTGCAGCCCTACTTGTTAATCCGGAACTGATCAGTGCCGACGAGAGTCTAAGCGTTGAACTATGGGATTCAGATCGGAATACGGCAGATGACATCGTGGGAAAAGTAGAGCTGCCAATCCGTGACATGATCCAACATCCGGCTCGGATGTATCCCCAAGTATCGAAGCTACAGGGCCTTAACGAAGGCAGTGAGATGCCCGGTGAGCTACACTGGGAGGTTGGCTTCTTCGGGAAACCGAAATTGCGCCCGGAGCTCAGAACTGACGGTAAGAAGAAAGATTTACCGGAGAACCTCAGAGACAATCCTCAATTTCAAGATGAGAAAGGAGTTATCACAAATGAGGAGGAGGATGCTATAACACACACGCCGCCAGATCCGCTTTGGCCCAGTGGTATTATTAGTATCATAGTTCATCAAATAGTGAACCTGCAACTCGCTAATATCAAGGGAAGCCGGTATCGAAGAGGAAGAGAGTATGAGCCGGCGAAACCATATGGAGAGAACACAGAAGAGCAAGGAGGAGACCTGCCGACCAGCTATTGCAAGATTATCCTGAATGATCAGCTGGTAAACCCTGACTCCATCTGTCCTATTCAAGCTAAAGCTAACACTTCCTCTTAGGTTTACCGCACTCGACCAAAAGCCGTCAGCTCAAAACCCATATTCAACGCAGGCACCGAGCGATTTGTTCGAGACTGGCGTTCAGCCATCGTTACTGTGACGGTCAGGGACCAACGGTACCGAGAACATGATCCGATTCTGGGAGTGGTGCCTTTGAAACTATCAGACATCCTCCAAACGAGCTCGCAGGTTACCCGATGGTATCCTCTTGACGGCGGCATTGGATATGGACGAATTCGCATCTCACTCCTCTTCCGGCATGTTGAAACCAGACTACCACCAAACATGCTTGGATGGGACGTCGGTACATTCGAGTTCGCCTCGGATAAGATCGTCGCGAAGAACTTCAACCATCGAGCCAAGATCAAGCTGCGGACGGGAGGCAGCAGCGGCAAAATCCCACGATACGTATCCTCGATCGAAGGACAGGACATCTCTTTCAACCTGACTCAGGGATCACTTCACAAAAGCATACGACTCCCCGTAAAACACCGCTACAGATCTCCTGTTGTATTCGAATTCTACACGCCAGGGAAACACAGCCCCGCCGCCTACGCCATCCTCTGGCTCCAGCACCTAGTCGATAACGAAGACACCCCCATCAACATCCCGATCTGGTCAACGAAGAACGGCAAGCGCCTCACCCAGAACTACATCACCGAAGACAACTGGGAAGCCAAACGCGAACCGGGACTAGAAGACCTACAAATCATCGGCCGCCTCCAGTTTCATTGCCGTTTCACCCCGGGTATCGACGAGTCCCACGAACATTACGTCGTCGACAACCACTCCCGCGAGACGTACGAGACGTGGGAAGCGTGCATCGCAGAAGGCGTACGACCCCGTAGCATCTCCCTCGAAGTTCCCAAAGAAACGGAACAAATGCACGAAAGATCCCTAGTCGACGGCCGCGACGTCCTGAAGCACGCCGATCCCAAAGAACGACGCCAATGGATCGACAAACAAGGTCAAGATTGGAGCGGCGCGTTCGGCCACGATCCAAGCGCCTTCATGGATCACGACGGCCATGTAATCGCCGAGCCCGGCCGTGACAAGCCAGCGTACTCCCCCGCTGATGGCCACACCGTAGAGGCTGTACATCCCGAGGACGATGACGAGTCCTCTTCCGGCGAGTCCACATATGAAGGAGCCGAGCAACAACTGTCCACCTCCGATGGCGCCCAGTCGTCTTCTTACGTCACGGAGCCTTCCACCACCGAGGATAGTCTGGCTAGCCCAAGTAAAGAGGATAAGCAGACGAAAAAGGCCAATCGACGCAGTGAGCAGCGTCAGCAGCGCGGTCTGATGCAGTGGAAACCAGCTCGGAATGCGGTTTTTGCGCGTGATGAGGCGAAGTATGCGCTGCGAAAGGTGAGGAAAAGGTTCACTAGCGATCTGACGGGGCGGGAACCCGATATTGAGACTGAGACTGGCAATTGAGGTGTGTTTGCTGTATGTATAGCTGGCTCAAATGTTCTCATGATTGATGGTGCCGTTTTTGCATGGTGTATGGGGGGGTTTGTGGCGTTCTTTTGCTGTATATTAGGGCTTACACTACATGATTATGTGCAAATACATGAACTGCGTTTCTCGGCGCAACATGAAACAGACTATCTGTATACGATGGTGTGCGCATTCTTATATATTACCTGATCGGTGGAGCCCGAATACGGAATGTGGATTCTCAGGTCCACGCGTTTCTGACTTAATTAAATACGACTTGATCGACGGTCGTACTCGTGTTACACGAGGATCTCCATGGAGTTGTACAAAATTATCTGGAAAGGACAGCCGATGGTTACTCAGAAGAATTAGTCTGATTCCAACACATGATCCAGTATCAATGTAAAAATGTATTAGAATAATAATATATGTATGTATATGATCCGAGGTGTGTTGTATGTATATGAAATGATATCATGCCGCCTTGTTGGTAACAAACAAGGAACTCCCAATGTAAATATAATCAATCAATCAATCAATCATGCTCTGGAAACCTCAACCGAACTCAACTTGAAGGTATATATAAAATGGTGTATATTGAAATGAAGAGATGCGTGCTGAAAGGGTCATGGTTCCATGCCTTCTATATGCATAAATCATAATCGGAAATCTTAACTCATCAATGCATGCTTGATTTCCATTTCATCGCTCATCATTGAACTGAATTTGCGTGCGCTCGTTCAGCTTCGTGCGTCGTGTTACTCTTGCAATAATCACTGTCTTTGGCAAAATCTAGGGCGATGAAAGAACTGGGGCTAGGATTTTGCTCCGAGACGCTGGACAAAGAGGTGGCGTTCGAGACCCAGGATCTAGGGCTGTCGTTTTCATTGTCGGGTGATGTGGTTGCGGGATTAGAAGCAGGCGATATGCTCGGTGCCATCTCTGGATAAGATGCAGTCTTGTCTTCAGACTGACTATTCCCATTCCGTATTTCTAATGGTCCTAGAGTCCATCTCCATTCGCAACGACGTTTGGCACGATCCTGACATGGCGTTTGCGGAGTGGACGACCCATCTTTTTCGATACCATCCAGTAGAGCAACTGCCCGAATTTGCTTTTCCACACTCAAATGCTTCCGCTTTTTCCTTTCAAATGAATTAAGGGGGACTTTGTTCGACTTTACTTCTGCGTCATCGTCCGACGTGCTGGCATCAGACGGTTCTGCGCTAGCGGTTGAATCCGAATCCTCCTCGGAGCCAGCTTCGTTGGGTTCGGGATTCGGTTGATTTTTGAGATCGGAGTGTCGCGCAGTATAACGCACGGTTTGGATTTCCTCTTCCAGCGGCTGCCGATAGCTTACTTGCTTCTTGGCGGGGAAAAAGACACGGCGTGAGCCCGGTCCTCCATTGGGTCCGTTCGCGGCCACCGAGCCCCGACGCCTGCATGTCGGCTCTAACGGCGAGTTGCGAAGAATGCTCTTCACTCCAAGAGGAAGTTGATAAGGGCTATTTGTGGTATATGGCGAAGTTGGCTTGCTGAGCCGACTATTCGATGATCTTGAGGGGGATGAGGTAGCAGAGGATGGTGCTGCTACTTCATAGGCATTCTTGAAGGTGTTACGGACAGTGGGGGACGCTGTCGGTCCGGTCGCAAGCGACAGAGACAACCCCGTCGAAGAGGTACCAAATGTTCTTGGGAGAGATGTCGTTTGGAGGGTCAGTTTCGGCCTTACGGAAGGTCTCCGGTTGCCTGTCACATTGGACACTAGGCTATAAGATAGGTTTGAATGAGAGACTGTTGAAGGACATGACGAGGACTGAGGAGTGACAGTAGACATAGCTGTCTGCGAGGTCGTCCGACCGGTTTCGGAAATATAGTGTGACGTTGGCGGGTGCATGGGGGCAAGAAGCATGGCGATGAGGTCCTTCAGCAGCCGAGCTCAAGGGAAGCCGAGACGGAGGGAGGGAGGGAGGAAGAAAAGAAAAAGAAAGGAAGAAAATGGCGTCGATGAACAGAGACACAAACAAGGTGACTCCAGAGGCCGAATAACGAGGGTTCGCTGCGCCCCGCACTCAAACGACTTGATAAAGGCGGCGGGTGCAAGGTTGAGGTGATGTGAAAGACTGGTTGGTAGGTTATAAGAAGAAGACTAATGCAACCGACCCAGGATGATCACAGTGCAAGGTATAAGAGGAGTGGTGGATAATGATGGAGGAAAAGAGGAGACGTGGGCGCTTGTCCAATTGTCCGGAGAAAGAGTTTCCTAATTTAGGAAGAGGAGTACATCGGAGGGGTTCTTTTGGGGTTTGACGATCACTCAATCACCAACGGCGGTCCATCATGGCCCTTTGAGGGAATTGAAAAAAAAAATAGGATGATACCTTTTGCGAGTTGTTGTATATAATAAGAAGAATTTTTATTTCTTGAAAAGAAAAATAGAAGCTAGAGATCTCACGAGGAAGCTTAAAAAAATAAAATAAGAAAACTCTTCAACACCGCATTAGATAAGTTTTCCGGATTTAAGAAATTAATTTCGTAAAATGGAGATTATTGAACAGGCATATAATAATATAAAATATAATAATAATGTTGCGGTACTACACAGCGTTGTGACTCTTCTAATAATAAAATAGAACTATTGACGCCGCATCAGCAGTCGCTGTAACTATTCTCGTCGGGGACCCATTCACAGCGTTTAACAAGTTAAAGGATCCGCTGAAGTAGACAGACTAGAACAATGTGTTTTTTCCTCTCATAATAAAGATTACATGTTCTAATCTCCGTTCTTGAACGCGCGGCTGATCCATCTTGACGATCAAACCGATCCATTTCGGATCTCCTGATCTAGAATCATGGGGATGCGGATTCATTATTCTTCATATATCTACGACTATTTTTTGTGGAATGATTGAAGCCAAGTAAAAACCGGCGGCAATTAAGGATATTTATAGCATTCAGGTATTGTCACCAGACGGTACGCCAGCGATGCTATAAAAAGATCCCTGTCTGGACTCGGAACACGAGGCTATGTGGGGCACCTCGAGACCCAATGAGGACTAGCCCTCTGGATAAACTCATGTCCGGATTGGCTCAATCCCGTGATATGCACCTAAACGAAAAGTCCAGCCACATTCCCAGCCTTTCATGTCGAACCAATCATCTCGAACTCAAGCCGACTATCAATCGGCACTCATGCATGAATCCTGCATGACGCTATTATCTGCTGAAAATTTTGTTCACTTAACTGATGGGAGACTCTTACTCCCAGAATAAATGAATTATTATGAATTATTATAGAAATTAATATCATTATTATTACTCCGTCAACGCCCCCCAACATAACCCTTCCCTGTCACCCGCAGTTGAACTACTAGATGGCTCTGACTCCGCCCCGTGATGATCACCGAGTTATTATCCACTTTGTTAGTCGCTCTCAACATCGGTCTCCTCATTCATTTAATTAGATTCAAATTAATTAGATGTATATTGGACAACTAATATTTTGTTTGTTTCCACGACAGGACTATGACTGTTTCTACGCTTCTGTTTTTGAGGTTGAGCAACCGGTGCTCAAGACCCTCCCTCTAGCTGTCCAGCAGAAGCAGATCGTAGTGACATGTAACTATGAGGCTCGCAGGAGAGGATTACGCAAGCTGCAATTGATCAAGGAAGCCAAGCAAATCTGTCCAGATGTTGTCATCGTCCTGGGTGAAGATTTAACCAGGTTTCGTGATGCATCCAAGAACCTCTATCTTTTCCTTCGCGACTTCTGCTGGAGTGGAAGAGTGGAAAAACTGGGCTTTGATGAGGTGTGTTGATTTTGTTCTATTTTTTCCTCCCTCTAGTTCTTCGCGCACCCCCACGATTTGTGGATCTCTAAGCCTTATTCCCGTAACAGTTGTTTCTGGATGTCACGGCCATGATTACATACAATGTGGATCTTCTGAATCGAAATAATCTGGAACACTCGTTCTTTCACCTCGACCATCAAGATCCCACTCTCGGTTTCGCATTTGATGCCACCCAGTTCTGTGGTTCTACTTATCCCGCCGTGTCCAACGCTGCATCAGATTCTGCCTTGTCATTTGTTCCGGCGGAAAATGACCCCCATTCGCTACATCTCAAACTACTTGTTGCTTCCCATTTGGCTGCCTACCTACGTGGACAACTTGAAGACAAAATGGGCTACACTGCCACAGTGGGCATCTCTACCTCAAAGACTCTTGCTAAACTGGTTGGCAATACTCATAAGCCTGATAATCAGACAACCCTTCTTCCGCCTTATATTGCGGCGGAGCAAGGCGCACAAAGCAATGTTGTCAACTTCCTTGATGCCCATGACATAAGAAAAATACCCGGGATTGGCTCTAAACTCTCTCAGAAATTAACTTCCTACCTCGACTGCCATGCGCAGTCAAACCCAAACCAGCAGGTCTCTGACACAGTCACTATCCGAGACGTTCGCTTATTTCCTGGCATGGGCCCGGCGCTGTTGGATAAGATCCTCGGCGGCCCAGGGTCTCCAAAAGGGATTGGTACGAAAATTTGGGGTCTGATATATGGTGTAGATAATTCAGAGGTTCGTCTGGCTCGGGATCTCCCGACACAGATTAGTATTGAAGACTCGTATGGGTGCTTGAACACCTTCGAAGAAGTGCGACGAGAGCTGATTTCCCTGACGGCCAGCCTGATACGTCGAATGCGGGTGGATCTCACTGAGAAGGACCGCGATGTCGATTCAGTAAAGGGCTGGGGATCAAATGGTTCGTCTAATATGCGATGGATTGCTCGTCCAAGGACTCTTCGTTTGTCAACACGACCTCGACCGCCTTCTACCCAAAACGAGGCGCAGTCTCAAAGTTTTAACCGAATCTCACGCTCAGCACCGCTCCCCCAGTACATTTTCCAACTCGATGCGAGTGTTGATGCGCTGGCGGAGCAACTCGTGCACGAACTTGGGATCTCCATGTTCCGGAAACTTCACCCTGAAAAGGCTGGTTGGAACATCCGTCTATTGAATGTCGCCGTGACCAACATGGTTGATGCGGCTGGGGAGCGTAAGCAGAGCAGCGGGCGAGATATTGAGAAGATGTTCCAGCAACAGGAAATGGGACGCAGACCAGGCTCGTCCGTTCCAGTGACGGAACAGTTATCACCAGAAGCTGATGGATCCAAGGTCAGTGATCCCAACTCTAGTGGTTGTCCTGTAAATGTGGCGTATACCGACGGTGATGATACCTGGGAGGAAAGTGGCGAGGATGAGGATATGCATTGTGTAGCCTGCGTCAGTTGTGGAGCATTGATTCCACACTTTGCGCTTGTTGCGCATGAAGTGTATCATACAGCGCCGGACTAATAATGAGACATGTATTCGATCTATATTGGTATAGTATACGGTATTAATTAGATAGTATCCATGGGTCGGGTTCAATACCACCGCCTGTCTCAGGGAACGGAAAGAAGAAGTAGAAAAAAGAAACTTTGACCTTGGAGTTATTCTGAAGTCGTGGATGTCTCGGAAGTTCAATCCAAACCTCTAAGAGTAGGGCTGGCCCTTTAGAGTTTAGACCCGTTTTCCTCCCTGACCAGCCAAGACTTTCCTCTTCCCTAATCTCTCTCCGTTTCTTTCTTTATCCACTCGTTCCTGAATTCTCCGCAACCAGAAATCTACTGTTTCTATTAGGGGGCATCATCTCATCCAATAATTTGGAATGTCTTTATTTCCTCTGTACAACACTAGAAACTCCTTTATTTTCAAGGATATTACTTGTCAGCACTAAACGTAAGTGTCAATTCCCCGCCGATCAATTGATCCGTTCACTAATCAGCCTTTCCAGGGACCGTCTCGAATATCCACTCTTAGCCTAGTGAACCCCAAATTTCTTTCCTTCCCGCATACTGTTGACATCCGACCTCCGAAGGGTCATCTCTCTGGTTGATCTCCACGACAACCCTGTCGTCTCGAAATTTATCCCACTCACCCATTTCTCACCATAATCTTCACGCTTCTCCCCCTCATTTTTGATCTATATACCTCACTACGTTCTTTCACTTGAATCTCCTCAACGATAACAGCAAATCGTTTCATTCGCCAAGACCGCTGCGCCCCAGCCAAGCGCTTCGCTGTGGCGGCTCTAGTTGACCGATTGCTCGCTGCCTGGAGGTGCTTCCCTCTCCCTGTCGTTCGTTTGCATATAATTGTGTGCTTCTACTAGTTGCCGGGGCTTGTAGAGGGAGTCTTCCAAGTGTTAAACGCAGAAGTTACCCCGTAATATATCAAACTTTGGCCGTGGGACTGAAACGGCGGGTTTTTTTATTATTTTTATTGTTGTTGCCTGATGCCGTTCATGTTTCTCAGCTAAGGGGGCATCTAAACTTTTCTTCATTCTCTTATTCTTTACCCGTCGGCCGGAATCGATTAATTCCCTAGCCGTTGGCTATCACCGGCGGTCATGAGGCTATTTAAACAATCGCTATGGTTTGCTACCAGTGCGATCACTTTCCTCACAGCCCATGTAGAAGGTGGGTGTGCATCGGATTTTCTTCCGGCTGCTTAGCTCGTGTTAGTTTCTAACCTTCGACTCTCGTGCAGCTCGGTCGCAGGAGCCAAATGCCATCCTACGTGTTTCGACTCTAGATCACCCGAAGATTCATACACCCTCGCACCAAGTTGACCACCTTTCCCATTTCGATATCACATTCAATCTCCGCGATAAAAGCCAACGAATAAAGCTAGAACTAGAACCAAACCATGATATTCTTGCCGAGGATGCATATGTGCAGTACTTAGACCGATATGGAAACATACAACGCGAAGAGCCAATTGAGCGACACGAGCATAAGGTCTTCAAAGGCCGTGCTTCGGTTGGGAGAGGAAAGGGGATGTGGGATCCAGTGGGATGGGCCCGCATATACTTGAAAAACGATGGATCACAACCTCTTTTTGAGGGGGTATTCAGCATCCACGATGATAAACACCATGTCGAGCTAAAATCGACCTACCTGGAAAACAAACGAGAGCAAGATGTGGACATCCCAGACCGGAAAGGTGATTATATGGTGTTTTATCGTGATTCAGATATGATCCGGCAATTCCATACAGACCTGAAGCGTTCAGTCCCCGTTTCCTCGTCATGCCAAGCCGACAAGCTTAGGTTTAACTCCGACCCAAGTCACCCGATTCTTCAGGTCGACGAGGATATGAATGAATGGGGTGCCATGTCCTTAAATTCCCTATTCGGACTGAGCAAACGGCAATCTGATACTGGGGGTGTCTCGGGAAACAGTGGTGGCGTGAGCTTGAAGTCGACGATTGGTGATAAATCCGGTTGCCCAAACACGAAAAAAGTCGCATTAATCGGTATCGCTACGGACTGTGGGTTCACAGGCTCGTTCGACGATAAAGAAGCAGCCAAAAAGTGGATCATAAACACCGTCAACAGCGCATCCAATGTCTACGAAAAATCTTTTAATATTTCTATCGGGTTACGCAACCTGACCATCACTGAAAAGGAATGTCCCGATACGCCTCCCGCGTCAGCAGAGTGGAACATGCCTTGCTCCACGGGAAATATCTCTTCCCGACTGGACAAGTTTTCCTCGTGGCGTGGGCAGCAAAAAGATACTAATGCTTACTGGACCTTGATGAGCAACTGCCCCACAGGCAGTGAGGTTGGATTAGCATGGCTTGGACAGCTCTGTAATGCGGAAGTTGTGAAGGATACTACTAATGCGGTCAGCGGTACCAACGTTGTGGTCCGCACTTCAGGCGGTGGATGGCAGATCTTTGCTCACGAATCCGGTCACACTTTTGGAGCGGTTCATGATTGTGATACCCAGACTTGTGGACAGAACCTTGAGGCGTCATCGCAGTGCTGCCCTTTGACATCGTCCTCCTGTGATGCAAGGGGGCAGTATATCATGAACCCCACCACTGGCACGGATATCACAGAATTCTCCCAATGTACAATCGGGAACATCTGCTCAGCCTTGGGTCGCAACAGCGTCAAGTCCAGCTGTCTTTCTGACAATCGGGGGGTGACCACCTACACCGGCCATCAGTGCGGAAATGGTATTGTGGAGTCAGGCGAAGACTGCGACTGTGGCGGGGAAGAGTCCTGCGGGAACAACAGCTGCTGTGATGCCAAGACATGCAAGTTCAAGAGCGGCGCAGTATGTGACGATGCCAATGACAGCTGCTGTTCGAAGTGCCAATTCTCCCCTTCCGGAACCGTGTGTCGGGCCAGCCGTGGCGAATGCGACCAGGAAGAGACGTGCAGTGGCACTTCGAGTACCTGCCCTTCTGACGTCTTCAAGAAAGATGGAACAAAGTGTGGCAATTCCTCGTCTGGCTTAACGTGTGCCAGTGGACAGTGCACTAGTCGGGATTACCAATGCCGGTCCGTCATGGGCAGCCTGTTGCATAGCAACGAGACATATGCTTGTTCTGCATGGAGCTCATCTTGTGAGCTGGTCTGCTCTTCTAATACATTTGGTCAATGTTACGGTGTCAACCAGAACTTCTTGGATGGTACCCCTTGTGGAAGTGGTGGGCATTGCAAGAACGGAAAATGCGACGGTTCCAGTATCAAAGGCTGGATTGATGAGCACAAGAACCTGGTGATTGGCGTCGCGTGCGGTGTGGGGGGCCTACTTGTGTTGTCGATTTTATGGTGCTTGATCAACCGCTGTCGCCGGGCACGGCCGGGTCCAAAGCCGATGCCGCCACCTGCTGGCGCTTATGGACCCTGGGCTCGTCCAATGCAACAGCCGATCCCGATGAATCAGTGGTCCAACGGGCCACCGCGAGGATATCAAGGACTTGGGGACCCTCCTCCACCACCATATCCTCCACCATCGTATGGTAACGCACCTCGATATGCCTAATTGAGAACTTTTGTTGTTATATATCTATTTAAAGTTCATCTGACACGAGTTTTACATGACGAATCTACGGGTATTGCATTCTAGCATCCTTTTCTTATTTTGGCTCCGGCGCAACTAGAGTGATTTGTGGCACCTGTATGAAAGACCTTGGTGACATGTCTTGTTCGCTTTATACCTATTTCCCATGGCTACTTCTTGCTCGGCTCCAAGAAGTCTCGGGCTTTGGCGGTTCTTTTCCTTGATTCATAAATAGCGCGCCCCTTATATAATTGAGACCGGCACCGATGTGGTGTCCGGAATACAATACATATTGATTGCTCTCACACTTACGGCATTCTGTGTCAGAAAAACCAAGTAACTTTATAGGACAGGGTCTATGATGGCAGCGATTTCTCATTTACAAGATCCGACACATAACCCAATATGCACCAACACACAGTAACGCAAGACTCAATGGAATCGTATATAATTCATCCAGAGGGGAATCCCACAACCGATAGGCGCCCATCCAATGCCCAAGAGAAAACATCCAACGGGGACTCGAAATGCTGTCAAGAAAGAATAAAAATCTCACAATGCAGAATCAAAAGCACAGAATAAGACGATCAGAGTCCGCACAATCCTCAGGCCATAAGAAGCCCTTAGCCCGTACAATGAAAACATTTTAACCAATCCCCAGGATCTAGCCACAAATCCAAGAGGAAAAAAGAAGAGAAAAACTAGACTCTAGCAACAGTAAACAAAAAAATAAAAAAAGTAAAAATGAAAAACACAAGGATCAATAGCAATGTACACCTAAAACAAAAACCGATTTCACTGCCAACATATACTCACAAACGCGTCCCTAGAGACACCTCCCGTACCCTCTAAATCAAACTCCTCAATCATAGCCCTAAGCTCTTCCTCTTCGAGCCCCGTCTCGCCTAACTCCCGCGCAACCCGTCTCAAGTCCCCTAGATCGATGTACCCCTTACCGCCCTCGTCGAAGAGCTCGAATGCCCGCAGAATCTCGTCCCGGGGATCGCGCTCTAAGATCTTCACCGCCGTCACGGCTTGGAAGGCGGAAAGGGGCATGAGTAGATTCGACGGGTGCTGGGGGTTCGCGGCGGGGGCGGTCTTGGATTGCTGTTGTTGCTGGGTGGAGGACTGCTGCTGGACTTGGGGGCGGGGGACGCCGTAGGTAGTGAGGATGGCGATGAGTTCTTGTTTGGGAAGGGTGAAGCCTAGGGCGCGGAAGGCGACGCGGAGTTCATGGTAGTCTAGATGTTGGTCGCGGTCGAGGTCGAAGAGGGTGAACTGTTCGCTCGGACTCTTGTCAGCTTTGATTTATTTTTATTTTTGTTTGTTTTCAGGCTTATTTTCTTCTTGGATGGAGAGGAGACAGGTGGGGACATACGGCTTCGTTGATCTCCTCTCGTTGTTCTTCTGTTAATCGACTTAGGGGGTTTGAGTCCTGTGATGGGCCGTGGGGTTGTGAATGTGAGGGTGGTTGGGCCGCCTGCTGCGAGGATCTCGCTGCGTCAGCTCCTTGGTCGGCAGATCCGAGAGCTCCTAGCCGTTGGCGGGAGAAGGCGGACGCTGCGAAGGGGGTTGGATTGGCGTTCACAGATCGTTCAGGGAGTCTGGTCGAGGCGAATGAGCGTGAGCCGAACCCTTGCGACGCCATGGTGGTTGCGTAGTTTATGGGAGAGAACTCCCGCGGTGGGTGATCGCCGGTGAAAGGCACCAGGGTGGGCTCAAGTTGTCAGAGGGGAAGCGTTCTGGGTCGAAGTGACAATTGTTTTGATTGCACTGAATTAGGCCGGAGAATTAACTGTTCAGAGGAGAGTGAGTTGTGGGGGTTAGGTTGGAAGAATTGACTGCTTGTTTCGGGTTGTCAGGCTGCGGAGACGCGACCAACGCGGAGTCCAATTAAAGCGGTGGCCGTTTGTTTATTCTGCTCTATGTAAATTCAGTGCTGTTACACAACCTCTGGTAGATCAATTAATTCCAAGTGTTATCTATTCTTCTATCCTTTACATCTACGCATATTTTCATGTCCAGCTCGCTCGCGTAAGAACCATGCCTATAGCCTGGAAATCTCGAAGATGGATGATTTATAAAAAGATAAGGCTTCCGGTCAATTACGCCAACCATGGAGTAAGGAACGTATAGTCCTAAGATGACTGTCGTTTCGCGGTTTGAGGATGTACTTCTATCCTTCGGTGCCTCGTCGGGGCCAGGGTCGCCAGAATCGTTGAAGCGCCCTGTCCGTCAATGAACGTGTTAATGAAGAGCTTGGAAGTTTTTCACTGCCACGAGAATTTAGTCATAGGTGGCAGTTTGAGCTGTAAAACCAAAAATTTCGTAACTTAACAGCAAACAGCCAGCACTGGGGGCCTAAACTAGGCTGATGGGTATCAGATCCAAACATCCCCCCCCACAGACGGCGATGCCTAGATACCACGTTCATGTACATCATGTCAGCTGGAGAGGCCATGTAAGGGTTTCATCTCATGAAGATGCAGTTCTCAACGCTGGTCATTGAGGTCCGGATCAATTTGACGACCAAGATCGAGATCCTCAAGAAATTTCCGGCCTCGCAGTCCCTCAGGAAGATATTCCTGAACAACCTTGCCATTTAGATAGTGGGGATTGTACTTGTACTCCTTCCCATACCCGAGTTCCTTCATTAATCGTGTAGGCGCATTTCGCAGATGAATTGGAATCGGCAGCCCGGCAATGCCTGGCTCTCCCAATGCCGCAAACGCATTATTGAGACCTCTGTAGGATCGGGTGCTCTTCTTTGATAGAGCCATGGCTACGGTCGCGTGTGCAAGGTTTATCCGCGCTTCTGGGAGCCCGACTTTCTCGACGGCTGAATGGGTAGAGATAGCGAGAGTGAGCATACTGTTATCTGCCAAACCAATGTCTTCCGAGGCCACGACGATCAGACGCCGAGCGATATAGAGTGGGTCTTCTCCCGACTGAATCATGCGGGCGAGATAGTATAGGGCAGCATCTGGATCACTGCCACGGATGGACTTGTGAAAGGCGGAAATGGTGTCGTAATGCTGGTCCCCCGCACGATCATAGACGAGGGTTTTGGTCAGAGACCGTTTCAACTCTTCCTTGGTGAGCCCAGGACGCTTTGACAAATCCATGGCGAGTTCTAAAAGGTTGAGAGAGGTTCGAGCGTCCCCATCAGAAAATTTCGCGAGATAGGAAACCAACTCATCATCCACTAGCTCAGAGGGTGAGTAGTTCGGCCCCTCTACCCGCAAAGCTCGGTACAAGATGGACTTGACATCTTCATCGGTAAGTTTCGACAGCGTGAAAGTTCTACATCTTGACAGCAGAGCGGTTTGAACTTTGAAAGAGGGATTTTCTGTGGTAGCCCCAATAAGAGTAACCTGCCCACTTTCTACTGGCCCCAGAAAGACATCTTGTTGGGTCTTAGAAAAGCGATGGATCTCGTCACAGAAGATGATTGTCTTTCTGCCCGTAAGGCTAAGCTCGCTCTTGGCGTCAGAGAATATCTTCTTGCACTCTGAAACCCCGCTGCTGGTGCTGTTGATCTCCACAAATCTGCTCCCGACCATCGAAGCGATCACCCGCGCAATCGTTGTTTTACCAGTACCTGGACCACCCCATAGAATCATACTCGGAACACGATCATGTTCGATCAGCCCGCGAAGAACGCCTTGAGGGCCAACAAGGTCTTGACCGCAGACTTCATCAAGAGTCCGGGGTCGCATGCGTTCTGCTAACGGCGCAGCCTTCTGAAAGGCACTCACTTTCGGCCTCTTCGCAAACTGGTCAGCATCTTTTTTGGTCCTATTGTTGCTATCTGGCGCTACTTCAGCTTCAGACGCTGAGGGTCTCTTGCGACTTGCAATTTGGGAAGGGGACGAGTCGGGGTGTGGATTGGACGGGGCGGATGCTTTCCGAGCAGAGGTTGGCTGGAAAAAGCTGGGTACCTGCGCCTTTTGAGAGGATGTCAGGTCCCCAGTGCTGGACGTCGGCTCATCAATGTAGTTTTGGCAATTAGAATCAATATGGTCGTTGATCCTTCGAGGTGATACAGAATTTCCGCATATCGGACACGACACCATAGTGCTGTAATCATGGAGAATGTCCGACAAACAGAAGATTGTCAGGACTGGTTTGGTTAAGTTCGACGGACGCGTGACCTTACGCGTCCTGACCCATTCAAGAATTGTGGGGTTTCGTGTTCCCAGGGTTAGTAATCAGGGCCAGTGGCAAGCCCATTGTGCCTGAGTGCCTTAAGCAAGCACGCAATTACGCCCTATGCCATAACGCTCTCGCGGCCTTAGGCAGCCTATCATTTTGACCAGTTGCAGTCAAGCTTTAGGTTCCCTGTGATTAAGGAATATTAATTGACACCCTCCCCGCAACAGTTCAGACATCCGACTTTTCTTCCTTCCTTCTCACATCCTCTATGTTTCCCGGCTACCGTACCCCCATCTCTACAACACTCGCGAGATTCAAGGCCCCGTTTCATCCCTTGTTTTCTACACCTACGTCACCCCGCTGTCCCCGCGCCAGAGCGATGTCGGCCACTATGCCTCGTGCTGACCCTTTTCGGCCGGCTAAACGGGTCGCTGGTCAAAGACAGGATGTTTGGTATGGAAGTTGATCGTTGGAACAAACCCATTGTTGGATGGTTTGACTAATCGACTCCCAGGTCAATTGTCAATGAAGCTGCTGCGGCTTCCCCCGTTCAGCCCATTGTGAACATGGGGCAGGGATTCTTGTAAGTGAGACTTTTAGACGGGCAGGAATTTGGGCTGCCAATAATAATCCTTCCGTAGTGGATATAACCCTCCTAAGTTTGCGATTGATGCTGCAAAGGAGGCTCTTGACAGAGTTGAGTGTAACCAATACTCGCCGACCAAGGTATGAAAATGGTTTGAAGGGTTCTTAATATAACCGAGCACTCGCTCATTTTGGTATAGGGTCGCCCTCGCCTCAAGCAAGCCATTGCGGATGCGTATTCTCCATCATTTGGCCGAAAGCTTAACCCGGATACCGAAGTCACGATTAGCACTGGTGCAAATGAGGGTAACAACGATAATAGTATTTTGCGGGTTGAGCTCAACTGACTGACATTGGAAAGGAATGTTAAGTGCTTTTATGGGCTTCATTGAGCCTGGCGATGAGGTTATTATCTTCGAGCCTTTCTTTGATCAGTGAGTAAGCCATGGCACGACAACCGGCAGAAGCCTGACTCCCGAGAAAAGGTACATTAGCAACATTGAAATGCCCGGTGGCACCATTCGATATGTTCCTCTGCACCCTCCCAAGGATGGAGCTACAAGGACTTCCCCAGCTTCGGAATGGTCCATAGACTTTGAAGAGTTGGAGAATACTATTAACACCAAGACAAAAATGATTGTAAGCGAGTTTCCCCTATTCTCTATCGGAGACATTTCATCTGACTTATTAGGTTTTGAACTCCCCGTAAGCGTTGCTGCTCACCAAGTGACCGCGCCCTAGTATAGTACTAACGACCACAACAGTCATAACCCGGTAGGAAAGGTCTTCTCTCGCAATGAGCTTGAACGAATCGGCGAGCTCTGTATCAAGCACGATCTCATCATTCTTTCTGACGAGGTTTATGATCGTCTTTACTATGTACCCTTTACTAGAATAGCAACCCTGTCTCCTAAGCTTTACGAACGCACTATCACCGTGGGCTCAGCTGGGAAGGCCTTCTACGCAACTGGTTGGCGCGTTGGTTATCTTATTGGCCCGGAGCATCTAATCAAGTACGTGGCCGGTGCACACACACGAATTTGCTACAGCAGCGTCTCTCCTCTCCAGGAAGCTGCAGCTGTTGCCTTTGAGCAAGCTGACAAGGTCGGTTTCTGGGATGAGAGCCGCACTGAAATGAAGAGGAAGATGGAACGCTTCTGTCAAGTATTTGATGAGCTCAACATTCCGGTGTGTTTTAGCATGAAGATATCTACCCCCAAAATATCCAAAATACGATCTAACAAATGTCTCCAGTACTCTGATCCTGAGGGTGGATATTTCGTTCTCGCAAATATGTCTTCAGTGAAGCTACCGGAGAATTATCCATTCCCTCCTCATGTTGCAAACCGTCCTCGCGATTTCAAGCTTTGCTGGTTCCTCATTCATGAGGTTGGCGTAGCCGCGATCCCACCAACTGAGTTCTACACTGACGCTAATGCCCATATTGCGGAGGATTATCTCCGCTTTGCCGTATGCAAGAATGACGACGTGTTAGAAACTGCCAAGGAGAGACTCCGTGGATTGAAGAAGTATATTGTACAGTGAACTTGTTCTTAGAATGAGAGCTTCCTTGGTATCGAACAGAGAACCATAACTGCAAAAGCTATCCCTGCTAGACTTTTGATAATAGATTACATAGTGGAGTTCAACAGAGCTCTTTGGATAAGGTGGAACCAATAGACCTTTTTTCATGTTTACTGTTAACTTCTTTGCTCCGCTGTCTCAAAATCCTGATTTGGAAGGTCTGCATCAAGCAGTTCCTAAAAGACATTTTCTCCACTTCCCTCAACCCCTGGAAGCTGGCTGCCCGTTAACACTTCTAATATGTTATCAATAGGAAATCGATGCTAGAAGCATGAAAACAGACCACCAAAAACACAATAGGATCACGGCGTCAACTGCTCATAGCCAGGCTATTACAGCTACATCCAAAGTTCCAGAGTTCCAAACTCTGGAACACGACGTTGTGGATCAATCCATTTTATGAGTGAGAGCCCAGGTCAATCATCATTGATTCCCTCAATCTCCATCACACCAGTCCCAGCACCATCCCATCCTTCGCCCCGGCGGAATGCTTTTCTATCTTCTTTTGCGACGTCGCTGAAACCCTCTCCCCGCATACGTGCTTTGGCGTCGGTTACGCTGGGGTGGGTAGTTCTCACGGCTCGAAGAATCCAATAGCTACTTTCCAAGTGATTAATGAGCTGGCAATGACCCTTACTCCCAACAGATCCGAGCAAACGGCGATATTCAGCGCGACAGACATCATCGTGGCAGTTACGGCGGTTCCTTCCATCCCAATCCGTCACACATGCATGTCTCTCTCCTGTGATGTGTTGCTGTATGGTGACGCAGAATTCTTCGTGGAACTGGTACTTGAGCGCGGTTTCAAGATCAACGGGGGCGTCCTGTGACCGGAGTTTGTCCCGGATTAGCCGAAATAGATAATCGACCAATTCGGTAACCTCAATTGTCACTGGAAGAAAATTATATTAGTAAGTATAAAGGGAGGTCTCAAAATGAACATACTGAACAAGCAAGTCGCGAGAACTCGACGAAACCGATCCTTCTCACTTGCATCGTCGAACTGAACGGTATAGACGACCCGGCTCGAGCACCGCAAATCCAGGTTATTCTCTGGGAAACCAGCTTCTACCAGATCGGCCCAGTCTGAGAATATGAAATAATCCCCGTCCCAGATCTTAGCATTGAAATAAATGGCTTGACGATGACGTTCAGGTGTATCATAAGGGTGGAGACAAGGGACTAGAGGCGGTCCGTCTTTCACATCTCGAGGTATTGAAATCTCTCGGCAGGGGTGTTGAAAGGTCATCTGTCCGCAGTGCTGCCAATGCCACTTAATATTTTCGAGCAAGTGCTCTTTGCAACAATAGCGAATCTCCGAGAATGGCCCACACTGGGGGCAGATGACAGTTGCGCCATCCCATAAATTACAACGCTTCTCGCATCCTACCTTTGCGCAAGGAAAACCGTGGCTGTCGAGTTGCCAGAAAAACCCCTCTGGCTTTTGTGTCGCAATTGGCTTTTGTGCTGCTGCGGTGGGCTGGTCCACCTTTTCACAGCTTAGGGACAATGAAGGGTGTGCGTGACTGCCTTTATTTTGATCACTAGCAGTCCTCATGTCGAGAGAAATTCTTTGGTGCTCAGACCCTGTGACTCTAATCTCTGATGATTCAGTCTGTGGTGTGCCCTGGAGTTCAACACTTGTCCAACCTGTTGAGGTAGATTTTGAGGAATTCGGTGTGCATGGGAGGTGGCTTTGCGCCTCACCAGATATGCTACCTCGTTCAGAATAGTGAGAAGGTGATTCCTCATGAGGGTAACCCTGCATCACCTCACTTGATACTTCCTGTATAGGAGGCAGCTTATCCCTTAGGGGAGTCTTACTCTTGCGTGTAGAGTGACTAAGGCGCAATGGCTGGCCGTAAAGGGAGGATCTGGTGCTTGATTGCTCCTCCTCTTGACCTGAACAGGTCGAAAGACTTGTATCACGTGTATTGGTCTCAGCTGTTATATCTTCATTCAGATATGGCCACTCTTCAACTATAAGCAGGGTTGGGTGCGCATGGAGAGTTGCGTTGTACTCCACTGTCTCGTCCCTTGTGATCTGGTCTACGCCTGAGACTCGCTCCTTACCTTTGCTGTCCAAGGTACCTAGGAGTGCGTCCCGATATGTCTTCTCACGAGTGCCAGTTTTCTGCCCACGCTCCGTACAGCTTTCATGAACTTGCGCTGTGATTTTGTGTTTGTCTTGTGAGATTTTCTCACCCTGACATACACAAGGGCCGACACAACCCACGTTCTGGTTGGTATCAACTGAATTTTGGGCCTTGGAATTTGCATACTTGAAAATGGATGGGCTTAGCTCCAGAATATTCCCCTTTCGAGTAAAATATGATGGGCCGTTGCTAGAACCTACTCCTTCGTCTAAGGGCTGCACTCTGGGCACATTCTCACTTGGGCTGGGCTGATTATTGGAAGAGTCTATCTTTCCAATCTGAAAGGGCACCATCTTCTTAGATTTCTTGTTTTCCTTTTTCTGTTTCTTTGATATCTGGCCTGACTTCATCGCGATGGTATGTGTAGTACGCTGTTCAACGGGGGCCAGGGAAGGAATATCCAAGATGTCACTCTCGCTAGTTTGGCTTGACATGACTGCCTCCGACAATGCTTCCATCCGGGCCAAGCGAGCTTGAGTCTGAGCACGTATGAGAGCGATAGCTTCCGTGCGAATCTTCTTTTTCTCAAGGGCACTTGAATACTCGTCCTCTGCTTTATAAACCTCTGGTTAGCGCCTCTCTGTGAAAACAGCACCAGGGGTGCGAGACAAGCAAGGAACAAGAAGGCCAAGGTAAATAGACTCGCCAGAACAAAGAAACATCTCGCCTCTGAGAGAGAAAGCACTCATATCGGTAGGTTCCTGACTTGTGTTTGTGGCCATGTTCCGGACAGAATCAGTAGCAGTGAAGTAAGAAGACTCGTCAAGTTCCTGCACTGCAAATACCTTTCTGTCACTGATTCCTAGTTCGTCCAATTGCAGGTCTGTATTTTCCTCAAGCCCACTTGAAGTGATTGCTTCTACCGCTGAGCCTAGGTAGCTCATGGGCGGCCTTCTATCTGAAGCCTGATCTTGGTCTTCATTTCCCGCCTTAGGGCCGGGGGATTCAAATCGACCTGGAAATCTTGGGGATAGTTCCATTGGACAGGCTAGCTGTACGGCCTCAAGTTAAATGATTGTAAGTAATGGTAACGGTGGGGTTTCAAGATACTCAAGAGGTATTAAATGATCATTTCCATCAGCTTTTGTCAACTTTAAAGCTAAGTGTATATTAGAGAAGCGCTCTGTAGCTTGTTATGCGGTCTCAAAGCTGATAGATACCATGAAAGTCCCGTTGGTTCTCTTTCACATCGCCTTGGAACAGATGTTTGGGTAAGTGCTTGTTGTGGACAGTACCAGAATAGAAAGAAATTTTCTCTACGTGCTTCAACGTGCCCTGCGTCATGACTGTAGTGACTGTGGTGACTGTGTTTGTGTTGGCCAATCGGTTCCGGAACACTCTATATAGTCTCTGCTGTTCTCGCAAGCCACGGTTGTTAGATAACAAGGAGACAGTGATTAGGTCATGTATGGTCTACATTAACCATCCCATTAAAGTATAACATTGTTGTGCACAAGGTGATCATTGGAATATCAAATATAGTATAGAGTTAGGACCCCCTTATGATCATTTTAGAATCCTAGAGATGGACACTTAATATAGGGCTGCAATATAACCTCACGAGGATAGAGAGTTCTACATGGATCTTTTTGATTTAATCATTCATGTACTTACCTATATTCTACATTAAAATAAGTACAGCCTAAGCAGATTACATTGATCTCTCAATTTACTAGAGTAAAGAGGTGGAAGAGTTGTTCTTTCACTATATTTGATATTCTTCAGGATTCATGTTCCTCACGTGGTTTTATAGGCTAAATAAATGCCTTTTGATTTATTCACAGGAGTCACTTCCTCCTCAAGTTCTACTCACTTCCCTCAATTTTTATTTTTTAATGATGGTACCAAACCTCAATTTCTAATAAGCTAGGGCAACTGACTTTCTGCTATGCCCAGTCAAGATATAAACCACAGTTCAGTCTAATCACTGGCATACCAGCGCGAAATGGAACAAGAAGCGTCGCAAATGTCCAAGGCAACAAAAGAGTGAGCCTTTATTGCTCCACACAATGGGAGAAAGGACTGGGTCTTTTGTTATTATTATTAGAAAATAAAAGATTTCACATTGTTTGGCAACGGTTAATAGAGGATAAAGGATTGGTGGACAATGCCGGATTTTAAGCGCCCACTTGGGAGCGTCCCAAGGTCAGTTCAACCAGCGCTCTGCAGAAACCATTGAGAAGAGCCGCCTGGTAAGCCATACACTAGATGAAACAAAATCCTGCAATCCAGCACTGATTCCCTGTATCTGCAGACTTCTATTTTTGCGTCTATACCTTTTGAGTGGTCAGTATGCCACAACCCTGGCCCATTGCCGTCTGTTTACACCCAAAGACGGCTGTTCCTCCAGTCTATTCACTTATTTGCTTTGCTTGTTTCGTCAGGGTCGTGGGTGACTCTTCAATACTAATAATAAAGGGCAGATCCCCTCTTTATTGTTGAATCTATTATATTGAGCTACTGTCCCATTCTTTGCATAATACATACAACACATCTTCCCCGTCCCTTCATCTCACTCCTATATCGGCAATATATAAGGCTTTGTGATATGGCTTTCCAATAAATTGATACTGCGCACTGAAAAAAGCTGCTGCTGGCCGGCATTTTACCCTCTTTGGCATATGGTTATCACCTGTTCTTGATTACTAGAATTTTACGCCCCGGCCTGTCAGCACCACCAGTCAAACGTTTCTTATTCTACCTGACCCATTTGGGCGATATCATCCCTTTCCCAAAATCCACATCTATATTGTAACTCAACCCGTCGACATGGTATTCTCGAGGTCTGGTCGATCTATCTTTCCACTACTCCCGCCTTATGGCGCGCACGATCCAAATGGCGGTCCGGGACGTGCTGTCCCGCTGCACCCTGATGGCATTACACCATATTTAGGGTTGCGAGCTCGTTTATCACAAGTGTGGCTCAACCGTTGGACGATCTTACTCCTCCTTGTCCTGGCTAGGGTTTTGATAGCAGCAACTGGGATACAATCGGACATGGACGGTGCGAAGCGCGAAGCCCAATCCGCTTGCACTTCAGTGGAGTCGATGGGAAGCTCGATGGCTTCAATGCCCCATTATCTGTCACAGGGAGTGAATGAGCTTACCGCTTCTGGAGTTGAGGCGGCGGTTAATGGCCTCTTATCGATGCTGTTGCTCACGATCACTGGTATCGAGGCGCTGATAATCTTCTTCATAAAAGTTATGTACCAAACATACCTCTGCCTGTTCACGATGGTGGTCAGAGGTAGCACTCAAGCTGCGCTTCTTGTGATAAAAGATACCACCGAATTTTTGAACAAAACGGTCCAAGCTGTGGGAGACGACATCGGCAAAGCAGTCGAAACTTTCGAATCTGGCCTCAACAGTTTCGTGAAAGGGATCAACAAAGTCGGCAGTTTATTCAATGCAGGTGAAGTGCCGAAGCTTGATGTCTCAGGCGACGTCCAGAAGCTGAAGGACATCCATCTCCCGGGGTCGATCACAGAGGCCGTTGATAAGATCAACAGCTCAATCCCAACGTTTGCTGAAGTCGATAAATTTGTCACGGACGTCATGAAATTTCCATTTGAGGAAGTTAAGACTCTCATCAATGGGTCTTTGGGAAATTACACCTTCGACCGCTCAGCATTACCGGTTCCTGCGAAGGAGCGGCTGACATTCTGCGATGAAAACAACGGGATAAACTCATTCTTCAAGAAGGTCGCGGAAATCATCATAACGTCTCGCAAGATTTTCCTCGCTGTTCTCATCATCGCTGCAACATTTGCTTGTGTCCCAGTAGCCTGGCAGGAGCTGCGCCGCTGGCACACCATGAGAGAGCGCTCTCAGATCGTCCGAAAGGACGCGCATGATCCAATGGACGTTGTCTACATTGTTTCCCGCCCTCACACCGCTGGTGCAGGCATCAGAGCAGCAAGCAGATTCAGCAACAGCCGCAGACAGATCTTAGTGCGGTGGGTGATTGCCTACGCAACCTCGCCAGCCGCTCTATTCGTCCTGTGTCTCGCTCTTGCCGGACTCTTCTCTTGCCTCTGCCAATACTTGCTCCTGAAGGCTGTGGAGAGGACAGTGCCCGAGCTATCCAGCGAAGTGGGCGAATTTGCCGAGAAGGTGGTCACTTCATTACAGAACACGTCGGCCAAGTGGGCAAATGATACCAACGGGGTTATCGACGGCATGAACTCTGATATCAATAAAAACATTTTCGGCTGGGTAAACACCAGTACGACAGCTGTGAACAGTACACTAAATGCCTTCGTCGACAAAACGACAGGAGTCCTCAACGACACATTCGGAGGCACCATCCTCGCCGAGCCAATACAGGACGTCTTCAATTGCTTGATCGGTCTCAAGGTGGCGAGTGTCCAAAAAGGCCTCACGTGGGTTCATGATCATGCACATGTCGATTTCCCCCGTGTCCCCAATGATGTCCTCTCCCGCGGCGCCAACACCAGCATCAACAACAGCACAAGTGCACCTGACAGTTTCCTTGCCAACCCAGGCGACAAGACATCCGACAAGATTACGGAAGTCGTCATGCGGGTCCTCAACAAGATCAAGGAAGGCATCCGCACGGAAACCATCATATCGGCTTGCGTCCTGGGCATATGGGTCATCAACCTCCTCTTCGGCTTCATCCGCGCCCTGATCTTGTTCTGGGGCCGAGACAAAACCCGTGGTGAGGGTGGTGGAGCTCCTATGAACAACGGCCCAGATACCAATGGTTTTACCAATGTCCCGCTAACTGCTAATGTCAATTCACATCCTGCTCCACACTACGAAGCTGCTATGAGTGTCCCACCCATTGCCAGAATGAGCGGCCATTGGTACGATGACGAGAAGATGGGGTATGCTGGTCAGAGATCACTCAAGGTTGATGGGACGTCTGACCTGCGTGGAAGTACCTATGTGGAATACGGTATGGAGAAACGTTGATCTATGTGGTGGGGACTTGGGATGCAGTGCTAGTTGCTTTGTCTTGCTTTCAAACCTTTAGAGTGTTAAATTAGAGTACATGTTCGCATTGGATATACGGGTATATCCACGAATAACTCGAGTCTGTTCTTTTCATCCCTCTGTCTTGTTTGATAAGACCCTATAGATGCGCGGTGCTTGGCATGCTTTACCACTTCTCCATATACCGATGGAGATGGAAATCATTGATCTACTGTATTTTTGAGGGTTTAGTGGTCGTACAGCTATGGACAGCTCAGATATCTCGCTTCACGGATAGTTGAAAGTTTTATCACCCTGTACTGGACTATTATACGTTTCACCAAAAAAATGCTATATTATATGCGTAATAGACGATATAGTCCTTAAATATATTCTTGACAAGGGCGCCATTCCTAATCCTAATCAGTAACCTGATCATTACTTCGTAGATTCTCATGCCAAATGATTTGATGCCATCAATGCTCAAATTTCAACGAAGAAGCTCTTCTCCCCCTCTTTAGGCACTACTCTTGCCCGTTCGATAATTGGATCAGCACAACTGACCCGAATCCGTTCAGGAGTAGCCGGACTTCGTAAGCTAAGGACTTCACGAACGTTGTACTGCTTCCGCGCCGCTTTCAAAGCATCGCGAATAGCAAAGAACACAGCACTGCCCATGAACAGCGGCGGTTCTCCAACGCCACGAGAGCGTTGGACTGTACGGAGGTTTTCCCATTCAACATCTTTGAGCAGACTAACGTTGAATACCTGGGGGATGTCTCGGAAACCGGGAATCTTGTAGTTCCCAGGCCCCTTGGTGACAACCTGGCCCGAGGCACGGTGCCAGAGACTTTCTTCTGTCGTGAAGAGTCCTTGACCTTGGATGAAGGCGCCCTCTATCTGTCCATAATCGATAGATGGATTGATGGTGCGGCCGACATCCATTTTGACGTCCGCACGTAGCGGAGTCCAATCACCGGTAAGTGTATCGATTTCAACTTCGGCGGCTGTCACACCCTGAGTGAAGTAGAAAAACATTTGACCCCTATTCTCACCCCAGACATAGCCAATATCTGGAGTACGATAATACCCCTGAGCCGAAAGGTTGACTCGATCAAGGTAAGCTGCATGAGCGAGTTCCTTCAGCGGGGCACCCGGCATCTTTTCCCGATAAGGCTGAAGACGCTCGTTGAGTTGCTCACAGGCATTGAAAATGGCGTACCCATTGAGGTCGGAACTGGCTGACGCAGCTGTGGCTGAGGTATTCGCGACCGTGTTTGTAGCTGTCTCGGATATGAACACGTCTGACTGGGGAATGCCTAATGCCTCTGCTGCGATCATAGTCATTTTAGTATGCAGGCCCTGGCCCATTTCAACACCGCCATGGGCGACAAGAACGCTTCCATCATGGTAGATGTGAACGAGAGCCCCAGCTTGATTCAGGAACAAGGCCGTAAAGGAGATACCGAATTTTGTCGGAATGATGGCCATGCCACGTTTCGACCACTTGTGCTTCTTATTGTACTCTTCCACGGCTCTGCGACGTTCAACATACGAGCTTTCCTCCAAGACTTGGTTATACATCAAGGGAACGTGCCAATCTTTCAGCTCCTGGTTGAAGTGAGTCTTATCACCAGTTTTATACATGTTGTCCATTCGGAGTTTTTCAACTGGGATATCAAGGTGATCCGCAATCTCCGACATGAAGCTTTCGGCAAAGAACAGGCCCTGTGGACCACCAAAGCCACGGAATGCGGTGTTTGACACTGTATTCGTCTTGCAAATACGACCGCGAACATAGACATTCGGGATATTATACACCCCGTCGATATGTGATAGACTTCTGTCCACGACAGCGGCAGAGAGATCTTGTGTATGACCACCGTTGGCATAGACATCAGCGTCAAGGGCAAGGAGCTTCCCTTCCTTGGTCACACCAACCTTCCAACGGCAGTAAAACGGATGGCGCTGGCCAGATGTCGCAATATCTTCATCGCGGTTGAGCATGCATCGAACGGGTCGTTTCGTTTTTACTGCAGCCGTAGCACATAAGCAAGCTAACTGGACCGACCGGGTCTCTTTACCACCGAATCCACCGCCCAGGCGTTTAACTCTGGACACTATTTTGTTGGCTGCTACGCCAGTGACCTGGGCGACATATGTTTGACTATGACGAGATTAGTTTTAATTAAACTTGAAAATTTCGAGGACTCACGTCTCGGTAGGGTTTTGTGTCCCGCTCCAAATCTCCATTTCCCCGTCTTCAGGTTTGGGAATCGCAACGCAAGCCTGGGTTTCCAAATAAAAATGCTCTTGGCCTCCCATTCTCGACGCACCGATGAAAACATGATCAGCCTGCTTGAAAGCAGATTCCGGATCACCGTTCTTTATGTAGTGGTCATGTCCGAAGAATGATTCGGCTTCAATGGCCTCTTCGATAGTAAGAATGGCCGGCAATTCCTCATACTCGATCTTAACAGCCCTCGCACCCTCTTCTGCGATTTTGGCTGATTTTGCGAGGACCATACCAATAGGCTGTCCAGCAGTCGTAACCTTGTCTACCGCAAAGAATACCTCATCAGCCACAGGAGCACCCCACCAATTAGCCTCCGGACTGGGGAGGTCTCTGTGATCCACATAGTCATGAACGCCAGGGATATCCAGAGCGGGAGATGGATCAACACTGATTATTTTGGCATGTGCCTTGGTTGAAAGAACCATGCACCCAAACATCTCGTTCTGTTGGACGGGTATATCATCGGTATATTGCGCTTCTCCAGTGGCCTGTTTCAACGCTGAGACATGAGGTCCAGCCTTCCCTAATATCCGCTGTTGATATGCTGATGAAGCTTCATGGTCCTTTTCCCCGTAAGAGATAGCCCTTTCAATCTCAGCAATCACATCGTGATCAATATCTGTACTCTTGACCTCGGTACCCGACAAGACGTCGTGATAGAATCGGTAGAAGAATCCCAGGGCAAGAGACCGACGATAGCTAGCCATACCACCAGGCACTCCGTAATTTAGATTGAAGTCTTGCTCTAAAGCACTCATGGCGCCCTCAAGGGTTGCAGGATGCGTGAATTTCTTGCCAACTAGGAAACCTTCTGCCTTTCGTGCTGACACAGTCATTGGCGCCATACCTCCGAAGACGAGGCTCACGCTTGTCACATCATGTGATGGGGAAAGCGATACACGCAAGGCAGCGTTGACGATGGCGATGTCATCATCCTTTCTCTTGGACTGTTTGTAAGCTCGCAGATACTCTCCGCTCTCTGATGCAGTAGGGATGCGCAAACTTCCAATAATAGCATTTGGTGGAAGTGTAGTTTTCCTGTAACCCCTAAAGAATTCAGTCATGGGGATCTCAATATCCCCCCCTAGCAACTTAGCAACAAGTACGGTGTTTGTTGCCACGAAGACTGGGTTCAGATCTGAGATTGGGGACGCAGTAGCCAAATTCCCGGCGGGGGACGCCACGTTCCTGATCTGTCTCCCGGCAAAATAGCGAAGCTGTTTTTGGATAGCAGTAAAAGGCTGGCCCCGCACAGGTCCATATCTCTCCAGAGCTTGATCGCATATTGACTCCAAATCAGTCAAAGAGACATTAGCGCCGACCTCTAAGTGGTCATCTTGGAACGAGAATTGCCGAAGTTCGGGAATATCACCAACGTAAACAGAGGCACTATACCGCATCGCTTTGAACTTGGTTTCAATCTGAGTTTCAGTGCTGCCACCGATAACCTTCGCGTCCGGGTGCACATGCTTGATTTCCAAAAGCTGTTGCAGAGTAACAGGTCTGTACCATTTTTTTTTCTTATTGCCAAAAACCAAGGGCTGGTACTTATGCCTGTGGAGGGTTGGTGGGAAAATTAATTCTGTGTCTGGCCTGTAGTTTATGAAATCAGGTGCCGTGAGCTTTGGAGCATTGCCGTCTGTGACCGTCGTTTCGGATGAATCTTTGCAGCATCCTCCAGAACCATTCTGCTTGTCCATACAACAGCCAGTACCACCATTGGTAATGGACTTCCCACAACCAATGCTGGTTTTGAAGCTCTGGGCAGCATCCAATATAGGCCTGTATCCAGTGCAACGACACAAATTCCCGTCAAACGCTTCTTCCACGGCATGCTCGGACGGTTCAGGGTTATTACGTAGAAGGGCATAGAGGCTCTAAGATAGACTGAAGTTAGACATCACAGCCAATCCGTGCGAGTCATCAATGAAGCCATCAGTGGAACATACCATCACGATGCCTGGTGTACAGAAACCACACTGGCTGCCATTACCAACTGCAATCCGTTGTTGAACCGCATGGGGGTTCTTCACATTTCCGATGCCTTCAACTGTGATAACATGTTTGCCATCTACGCTTATGACAGGTGCAAGGCAAGCATTCACCGACGCATGATATAGCTTCTTCGTCGTAGGATTCACTTGCGAAACCACCTATCGAGATCAGTATCCTCCATACCCACGGTAAGTTGGCAACGCTACATACAACGGTGCAAGCGCCGCAGCCTCCCTCCGCACAGCCGAGTTTTGTTCCTGTCAACCCTATCCCCCTCAAGTATTCTAAGAGTGTGAGCTCTGGGTCCACGGAATCTAGCGTCACTTTCGTGCCGTTCAGGTAGAAGCGAATAGTATCATCCCACTCCTGCGTTAACTGAGCCAAAGAACCGGCCTTTAGGGTAAGCACTTCAGGCCCCGGCGATACTAATATGCCGGGCGCCATCGTGGATTATCTTGGATCGAAGATTGGAAGTTCCTGCCAAACGTGGTGCGGAGATAGTTAATCAAAATGCCAAGCCTGGAGTTTGGTGAGGGGAGAGTGAGTTTTAACAACAGATTCAAGAGAAGGATTGATTTAAAAAAAGAGAACGTGGCGAAAGAGGGAAGAAGTAAGGAGGCAAAAGGTAGCAATCATCACGTAGATAGATATGACGTTGGAAACGTGCCTGAACTTACTCTTTTATCTTTGTTGGGGGGAGGCGAAACCCCACAGCTTTGGTTATCGGACTCCCTTGCGCGGGGATCGCCACCATCCGACGCTTTAATCCACCCCCCGGGGCGGAAACCAGCGGCATTAACCTCCACTCATGTGATCTCTAATCTCCTCTTTGCTATTGGTGTCTGGTACTATGCTAGTACTACTAGGAGTAAGTAGTAAGTATCACCGTACGCTGAGCTATAACTCCATTTCCATATATGGCTGGTTTTTCCTTATAATATATATGTATATATGCCTGTACAACAGTGAACAGACCAAAACGCCCGCTCCAGATGCTTCAACCAGTGGTGCACAAACAAGATCAATCAAAAGAACTTACATCAAAACCACACTAAGAGAGAAGTAGGGTCGCATCGAGGAGATAAGACACTAGAGAGGCAGATAGCAGTAGCACGTCAAATCGATCATTGACGTAGGAACTCAATCCTGTAGTCTAGCACCAACAAAATCCTTCTCATCTTCTTGCCACTTCTTACGTTCAACAACACTTCGGGCCCTGAACACCATGTAGGCAATTAGCTCCATTCATCATGATTTGCCCCGTGAGAAATAGGAGAGTGAGGTTTTAGATTGGGAATACGAACCGGTAAGCTCTCACAAATCGCCATACTTCTGTATCTGCCAAGTTCCAGGCTTCCGCCACGTCTTTGATACCAATTCGATTGGTCTCCTTACTCTTCAAGATTTCCCGGGCCTGTTTCAGGATGTCGTACTCCTGTGCGACACCTTGTTGGCTAGGATTGGCAGACTGCACCGACTCCTTGGAATCCCCTTCATTCTTGGAATTCACCTTACCATCACGAGGAATCTGGAAACCAAATTGCCATTCGAATTCATCTAAAAGATCAGCGGGTAGGCCTTGACCGGCTACAGGCGGTAAAGACTCGACAGTCATCCACAAGGATGTGCCAACCGCGGCGTCATCGGCGACCACCTTCTTGAAAACTACGGAGCGTGCCGATCCCCCAATCTCAACGCCCAACTGTTCTCTAGTGACCTCGGTCAGCCATGGGTCACGCTCCGTCTCGCGACGGATGTGCCTAGTGGTGACTTCGGCCGTGTCTTGTTGCAAACTAATGAGGGTGTATGGGTGGGGGAGAGATCCGATGGTGAATACCTGGGTTGTGTTTCGGTAGGTGGCTGGCTGGCTAACCTGCATTGGCTTCCCTGCATCGCAAGGATGGCACTTTTGCAGGTTGGGAGGACAAGAAGATGGCACAGGAGATTTAGGACATTGAACAAGAGCTTTTGCGAGCCGCAAAGCTGGCTCTATTAGAGCCGTAGTGTGCTCAGTAAAAGGCTTCAAGACAGCTATGCCGGCCGGAAATGAATTCTGAAAGGTGCTATGTAAATGCGCGTTGATGAGCTCTGCCAACGCAAGCCGGCCCTCGGTCGATGACAATTTCTCTGCAATTGTCGGGTAGTGGTTGTGGATAGTAGCAGGGTCGTAGAAAGCTAGAGAAGTTGGCGGTGATTCATTTCTAAAGAACTCCGAAGGAACTAAATCCAGCATGGTGTTTGATGTATCCGATGCTTTCTTAACCGCTTCCTTGATCGCGTCATTGATTCGCGATTTCTCTCCTGCAAAAAGCGCACTGTCGATGCGGTCAAACCGGGTGATAACAGCTGGATCAGTTCCCCGTCGCAAAGAAGACAGCAGCGCATCGTCGTATCTCGCCATTGGGAAACAGTGCCAATCCGCAAGTAAGCCATCGCCCATGTGGCCCCAAGCTAGCCAGCGAAAAAGCTCCTTCTCCAGTTTAGAAGTGAGTTTCATAGGCTGCGCCAGTGAATAAAGTTCATTATTCATAGCCTCTGCGCGACCCAGGATGACAGGCCGAAACCCTTGTGCAAACCAAGCTCTGCGCCACGCGAGAAGAAGCTGAGCATCAGCATGTTCCGCGCCCTTGTCACCGCCTCCTTTGGTTGGTTCGTAGTATGTGTATATAAATGGTCGGTGTCGAAGAGGAGGGAGTACGGATCGGTTCTCATCAAGGGTTATGGAGGACGAAAATGGGTTGATCCAAGCCCAATTGCTAAACCACTTCGAATCGCCATTGGTACTGTTTGGTTGGGGCTCGGGCGGCGCATGGACCGTTGGATGGAAGGAAGGTAGATGAAGGTCGCTCAGTGAAGGCAACTTGGGTCGGGGCACATATCTAGCGGAGCCGGAGATCTCTCCAGAAGAGTCTAGACGTGGAGACGATGAGAATATCACCAAAAGCAGGGCAACGAATATGATTATTGTGAGAAGGGCGGTACTCCGGTGAGGAATCATTTTTTTTTCACCGGAGGTGTAATCTGCAGAGCTGACAAAGAGTTGGGTTATATAGGAAGCAATGGATAGGAGGTAGATAGCCTGATCCTCCACCCACCTCTATTGTCGCAGAAAATTAAGGCGTAGGCGGCTGGAGGGTTAGAGAAGTAGAAGTATAAGGAGCATTAATATCAATCACATTTGCAGATGAGAATAGAGACCGAACTATCTCGTCATTTCAAGTGAATGTACAACAAAGTGGAATTTTGTCGGGGGTGTAAAAGAGAAGAAAGGGAGAAGAGAATGAGGGTGAAGCAATTGTCGACATAGAGTTGCAGCAGGAGCAATAAACGGTACCTTGGGATTTAATATGGGGCCCTTGAAAAGGTCTCCTTTTACTACTTGGACGGACTAGGAAAGGTGCCAAAAAGCACTGACTTAGTTCCTCTGTCCGCGCACAGCCACTCTCTCATTCTTTCATTTCCTTTTCCTTTCCCATCGATGCCTTGCTGCCTTGCAGTTCTGGACCACTACCGAGATCGGCCTAGTGCGGTGTGAAAGGCGGTGAGGTCAATGATCTGAATGTGGGGTTCACTGTGAGTGGCTGCGAAATCGGCAATTTTGCCCTCTAGTGCCCCTCATTCGCCATTGACTCATCATCCCATATCTACCATACCTCTTTTTAATTTCCCACCGACGGCAGATTGACACTCTGAGGGCTTTGTCAACTGCAATCATGGGTGTTGAAACTGTCTCCCTACAGGATCGCCTTGAACGATGGGCTCAGAGGTTACAAAACCTCACTGTCAGTCCCCTTACTCGGGATTATCCCGATAATCAGAATCAGGATCTTCCCAAGAGAGTTATTGAGGCATTCGAAACCCTCAAGCTTTCTGAAGACACAGAGGGAAAATTACAAAAGCTTTCCGGCTCATCGTCGGGGTTTACCGTTTTCTTGACCGCGTTTGTCGTTCTTGTCGCTCGTCTCACAGGCGATGAAGATATCGCTATCGGAACCACCTCGGCCGAAGACGGCCGTCCATTCGTCCTCAGAGTCCCAATTGACGTCTCGGAAACCTTCCTCCAATTATATACTAAAGTGCAGAAGGTATAGCTGCAGCCCATACCTACTCATGAACCTTACCTAACGACTATGCTAGGCTTTCGACCAAGGGTCCTCCGACATCGTTCCTTTAGGTAGTTTACGATCTTACATCCAGGAAAAGTCCCAATCCGAACGGGCCCCAGTTCTTTTCCGCTTCGCGGTGTACGATGCACCTGCCGCATCCCAGGAATATCCCGCCAACACATTTGAGACTACGGACTTGGTCGTGAACGTTGCACCTGCAGCAGGCGGATCAACAACTCAAGCGGAGTTAGGCGCTTATTACAACCAAAGACTCTTCTCAAGCGCCAGGATTGCCACGATACTGAAGCAACTGGGCAAGATTGTTGAAAATGCGACTAGCAACCCAGAAGAGGCTATCGGGCGCCTTGACTTCATGACCGATGACCAGCGGGCTATCCTTCCCGACCCGACAGCTGACCTTAACTGGTCCAAGTTCCGAGGCGCCATCCATGACATCTTTGCGAAGAATGCCGAGAAATATCCAGAAAAGCTGTGTGTGGTGGAGACCAAGTCTGATCGATCTCCCCACCGCGAATTTACATACAGGCAAATCAATGAGGCCTCCAATACTCTAGCACACCACTTGGTTCAATCGGGCATTGAGAGAGGTGAGGTCGTCATGGTGTACGCTTATCGTGGTGTCGATCTTGTAGTAGCTGTTATGGGTATCCTCAAAGCTGGTGCAACCTTCTCCGTCATTGACCCCGCATACCCACCAGAGAGACAGTGCATCTATCTTGATGTCGCTCGCCCTCGGGCGCTCATTAATATCGAGAAAGCCACTAAGGATGCTGGCGAGCTTTCGGAGAAGGTCCGCTCTTTTATTAAGGAGAATCTCCAGCTACGGACAGAAGTCCCAGCGCTCGCACTTCGCGACGATGGCTCGCTCTTGGGAGGATCAATCAATGGCCAAGATGTTCTAGCCAACCAGGTGCCTTTTGGATCTAAGCCTGTCGGTGTCGTGGTTGGTCCTGACTCGATTCCTACTTTGTCCTTTACTTCCGGCTCGGAGGGAAGGCCCAAGGGTGTAAGGGGTCGTCATTTCTCATTGGCATATTATTTCGATTGGATGTCCGAGACGTTCAAGCTTAATCCCAATGACCGTTTCACAATGCTCAGCGGTATTGCTCATGATCCCATTCAACGAGATATCTTTACTCCCCTCTTCCTAGGAGCACAGCTGCTAGTGCCGGCGCGTGAAGACATTCAGAATGAGCGACTCGCTGAATGGATGCGGGAATACGGTGCTAGTGTCACCCATCTGACACCTGCTATGGGTCAGATCTTGGTTGGCGGTGCTTCGGCGCAATTCCCAGCTCTTCACCATGCTTTCTTCGTCGGCGATATCTTGATCAAGAGAGATTGCCGATCTCTGCAAGGACTAGCCCCAAATGTCAACATTGTGAACATGTATGGTACAACTGAAACCCAGCGTGCGGTCAGTTATTACGAAATTCCTAGTTACTCCAGCAATGAAGGGTTCCTGGACACTATGAAGGATGTGATCCCAGCCGGGCGGGGCATGGTTGATGTGCAGATGCTGGTTGTGAACCGATTTGAACCGAGCCGTATTTGCGCTATCGGAGAAGTGGGCGAGATCTATGTTCGCGCTGCTGGTTTGGCAGAAGGCTATTTGGGTTCTCCTGAGCTGAACGAGAAGAAGTTCCTCAAGAACTGGTTTGTGGACCCTCAAACATGGGTTGAGAAAGATCAAGTCGAATCGCAAGGTACCAACGAACCATGGAGAGAGTTTTACGTTGGACCTAGAGATCGCCTGTACCGCAGTGGCGACCTCGGCAGATACACCCCTACTGGTGAGGTTGAATGTTCCGGCCGTGCGGATGACCAAGTAAAGATTCGTGGTTTCCGTATCGAACTTGGCGAAATCGATACACACCTTTCCCGCCACCCACTTGTGAGGGAAAATGTCACTTTGGTGCGTCGAGACAAGTTTGAGGAACCAACTCTGGTTAGTTACTTCGTGCCAGACATGGGCAAGTGGGCTTCGTGGTTGCAAAGCAAGAGCCTCGAAGACGACGATTCCGCTGAAGGAATGGTTGGTATGCTCAGGCGATTTCGTCCTCTCCGTGACGATGCTCGAGAGCTTCTGCGTAGCAAGCTTCCGGCTTATGCTGTGCCAACAGTGTTTATCCCGCTCAAGCGAATGCCTCTGAACCCTAACGGCAAGATCGATAAGCCTGCATTGCCTTTCCCAGATACTGCGGAGCTTAGTGCTGCAGCCCCCAGGCGCAAGTCATCCGTGCTGCAAGCCCTGTCTGAGACAGAGCAAGCTTTGGCTCAGGTTTGGGCTAAGCGCATTCCAAATGTCACCTCTCGCATGATTGGCCCCGACGATTCTTTCTTTGACCTTGGAGGACACAGTATCCTGGCACAGCAGATGTTCTTCGATCTCCGGCGCAAGTGGCGAGGTGTTGATATCAGCATGAACGCAATTTTCCGCAGTCCTACTCTCAGAGGGTTTGCTACCGAGATTGACCGTTTGTTGAATCTTGAATCGTTCGCTGCCAACGACAGCAAGACAATTGCCGAAGCTCCAGATAGCTCTAGCGCACCTGATGATGAATACTCTAAGGATGCCCGTAAGCTAGTAGATGCTCTTCCCAAGATATTCCCCAAACGGACTGAGCCTATTCTTTCTGGGGAACCAACAATCTTCCTCACGGGTGCTACTGGATTCCTGGGCGCCCATATTCTTCGCGATCTGCTCACCCGCAAGTCGCCTTCCGCAAAGGTTGTGACTCTAGTTCGAGGAAAGACCGAAGAGCAAGCCCTAGAGCGTATCCGTTCTACCTGCCGGGCGTACGGTTTCTGGGATGACGCATGGACCAGCCGTCTTCAGTGTGTCTGCGGTAACCTAGGAGAGCCTCAACTCGGTCTCTCTCAGGCGCTGTGGGATGATTTGGCTACCCGCGTTGATGCGGTGATCCACAATGGAGCCCTTGTTCACTGGGTGTATCCTTACTCTACTCTCAAGCCTGCTAACGTTCTGGGCACCATCGATGCCCTGAAGCTTTGCGCCACTGGAAAGCCCAAGCAGTTCTCGTTTGTCAGTTCTACAAGCGTGCTTGACAGCGACCATTATGTCGAGGAGTCTGAACGGATCGTTGCAGCCGGTGGAGCAGGTATCAGTGAGGAGGATGACTTGGAGGGCAGCAGCGTAGGTCTTGGAACCGGTTACGGTCAGAGTAAATGGGCAGGAGAGTACCTTGTCAGGGAAGCGGGTAAGAGAGGATTGAAGGGAACCATTGTCCGTCCCGGATACGTGCTGGGCGACTCTCAAACCGGAAGTAAGTACCAGGGTTCACTACCCCCGTCATAGCTGAATATCTATATGTTGACCACATCTGTTACCAGCTACAAACACCGACGACTTCCTTATCCGAATGATCAAGGGATGTATCCAGCTTTCTGCTCGTCCTAACATCAACAATACTGTCAATATGGTCCCCGTCGATCATGTTGCCCGTGTTGTCATCGCCGGCGCCTTCCAGCCTCCATGCACGCCTATTAGCGTTGCGCAGGTGACTGGACACCCGCGCCTGCGCTTCAACCAGTTCCTCGGTGCTCTGCAGTTATATGGCTATGACGTCCCTCAGGTTGATTATGTCCCGTGGGCCCAGTCGCTCGAGCAATATGTCAATGATGGACAGCACGACGACCCAGAATCCCAACATGCACTGTAAGTTATTGTCGATATTGCGGTAATTTATTAATGTTCAAATGCTAATTGTCGGGTCTAGCATGCCCCTTTATCACTTTGTGACCGCCGACCTCCCATCTAACACCAAAGCACCCGAACTAGACGATGTTCATGCCGCTGCTTCCCTTCGCGCAGATGCAGCCTGGTCCGGCGTCGACGCCTCTGCCGGTGCCGGCGTGACCGAGGAGTTGGTTGGTCTTTACGTTTCCTATCTTATCGCTGTTGGTTTCTTGCCTTCGCCGCCTACTTCCTCGACGGGCCGGCCCTTACCCACGACTCAGCTCAGCGACGACCAGAAGCAGGCCTTGGCCAATGTTGGTGGCCGTGGAGGCAGCTCATGAATCTATTGAAACCTAGCGCTTTCTTTTTCTTTGTTTTGTTTCGATGATACATATTTCGTTTTCATTTTCAAAATTCTTTAGGGGTATAAAAGCTATGGATGCGGCATTTATGGAAAGCACCATGTATATATATAGAAGAGACAAGTAGGGGAGTGGGGGGAAAGCGACCTAGATTATTGTGTTCAGATGATTCCAGTTGGCTGTTTTGCATTCAGGTCAAACCCCACACATCATGGCCCACGTGGGAAAATGCCTCAGGGGGGGAATTTCACTGGATTAGTTAATAGTACCTTCGTTGGTTAGTATTACTCTAAATAGATGAAGTGATACGAAATCACTCGGTTGCAGTCAGGCAACGTAAATACAATGCATCGATAGGGGTGAGATAATGGGCGTTGGATCTGCCCACGGTTGTGCCGTATTTCCCGATCTGTGCCGCTCACCGGGCGTTTATAAAGTCGCATGTATTTTGCGTCCGCTGCCAAGATAGAACAGCGTTCTTCCCCAACAAAGACTCTTCTTCTTCTTTAACCGGAGTCCGTCCTCTGTTTCGGTTTTTAAACCCCCTCTTGCTTCGACGTTCGTTGTAAACCGTGAGCAAATCTTGTCGCCTTAAACCACCATGCCAGGTATGTCCACAAGTCATTCCTTTTCGTTTTCTTCTTGGCGTTCTCGGATATCGTCGCTCTCTGCGACGGTCCTCTTTTTCCGCCCATTTTCCCCTGCCCTTCTTTCATGTTCAATATCATTCCTGAAGCTGGGTATCTCGATTTCCTTGTCTTGTCGATTATTCTCAGGCGAGTAGTTGTAAAGAAGGGCTTGTTGGCAGCTCTGTTCTGGCCACCCCTAAACTTTTTTTTTTCGCTCTTTTTCTTTTTCCCCTTCGGGTTTGCCCCAACCCCTTCTTCCCGTTGAGCCCGTTGAGTCATTCGCTGCCCACCTATTTTGACGACCTGTTATTCCACCCTGCAACAACCTACCGGTACTATTCCTGCCACCATGATGAATATCGCAAGGCTCGTACCGCGGCCCCAATCATTTTCTCACCCCCTAGTGGCAGTATGGGAGTTCCCAGGTTACAGAGGAAGCGTTCATCTTCCCTCCGTCCGAGGCCGAGCGAACCCCGTTACCAGTCATCTTCAACGTCTTTCCCTGTCAACCTCTGCATCTTTATCGTGCGACAAACATACCATGTCGCAAGCGGAGACTAATTACTCCCCAGACCGATTCACCTCTGCGCTGCAGCAAAATAAGGAATGGGCTGCAAAAACCGCCCAGGAACACCCAGAGCTGTTCCCCACGCTTGCCAATGGTCAGCACCCCGAAATTCTCTGGATCGGCTGCTCTGATTCTCGATGCCCTGAGACTGTCGTTCTCGGGTTAAAGCCCGGTGACGTCTTCGTTCATCGTAATATCGCCAACATCTTGCACGCTGGCGACCTTAGCTCGGGCGCAGTCATCGAATATGCCGTCCGTCATCTGCGAGTCAACCACATCGTTCTCTCCGGCCACACCAAGTGCGGTGGTATTGCCGCTGCGCTGGGCAACAAACAACTCGGTATCTTGGACCCCTGGCTGCTGCCTCTGCGCCAAATCCGGGAGCAGAACCTTGCGCTGCTGCAAACGCTGACACCCGAGGATGCGACCGTGAAGATGGCGGAATTGAACGTCCGCGAAGGTGTCAAGCTTTTGAAGTCGAAGAGCGTCGTGCTCGAGGCGATGCAAGAGCGAGGACTTCAGGTACACGGTCTCATCTATGACGTTGCCTGTGGTGTCCTCCGGGATATTGACACCAAGGACTCGGAGGAAGAGATCAAGAGGCGGCTGGTAGCTTTCAAGACCGAGGCTTAGAGGGAAGGTCTCGGATCGGCATCTCTCCCATCATTGCTTTGGATAGTTTTTGGGTTGTTCGTTTCAGCGATTGTCCGGTGTATTTGTGTTTTCTTTTCGGAGGGTATTCCTGTGACTGGATGAGCGATTTAGCATCGTCTCAACGACTTTGCAGTAAATATTCTTAGACTTGTGAATCTCATAGATGTGGATTTCAGAACAAGCGTTGATTCCAAATCAGAACCAGAAGAAACGGGTCATATCGCAAACAGGGGAAATTGAGGAGTCACAATGACAGAAAACTGGTAAGTAGTAGTATGGGGGGAAGGAAAGGGAAGAAGGAGAAGGAGAAGAGACGGAGAGAGGGTAAGGGAAAAGAATGAATGAATGAAAGAGGGAGAGAGAGAGGGCGAACTAACTCGTAAGGCTAGTTTCACCCTCTGCAATCCCAGCAGTTCGACCAAAATCATTGCCGGATCCGGAAGCCAAGGGACCTTGCGGTTCCGCTTTCCCTTCCCCTTCCGGTATGGTCCCGGCCGAGGCGGAGATGCATCGGTGATTGATGCCTGATTATCTTTGTGAAGGCCTTTCATAAAATAAGGGAATCTGTCCTTGGAATTTTACTGAAATTTCACTGGAAATGACCACAGTTTCCAAGATAAGAATGTATCCATACTTCTTATCTTTTCATTCATCAATCTACTGCTTTATTCATTTGTTCAATAGCCCTCTCCTCATCATTGGCTAGCAAACCGTATCCACTAGTACTACTAGTACTACTACTCTTCCATATGTATCACTTAAATACTACCTTCCTTATAGATAGATAGTACCTAAAAATGAGATACTCCTAATCTTTGTCTCCCTGCTTTCAGCCACTGACCCTCTCTAAACAAGATCATAGCAATCTAACATTGATCAATTCGAGGCGTCACCCTACCACCTCCCCCAAAACGACTGGTTGGCATGATATCGCTATTTATTTGGCAACGTGGTCGGTAGGTGATCGCACCCTAGAGTATGCAGATCCATGAACAGTGGAGTATGTCCCGTCAACTCCCATCAAGACGTCAAAAAGAACACTCTTGAGGAGGCATTCGATGAAATCATGGAGTATTACAGTATCGAAAGGCTTCATGTTCCACGGATATGCTGAACGGTCAATACTCATGACTTGAGTTCTAATTCAACAGACAAACAATGTATATCTATAGGGTTACTAGACAAGGTATATACATTCCCTATCAAAATAACACAGCCATTTGCACAGTCAGTTTATAAGGCGGGGAATCGTGCAGAACTTATGGATCCATAAATATCTTTGTTCGGATCCACTCAGCTCTAAACCGTTCGTTTACGCGTGAAACGATTAAGATACCTCAGGATCATCCAAAAAATGAGGACTAAAAGGATTCGAGGAGAACACTGAAGGTATTAACATGATAAAGAGTATCACTCAGGGGAAGCGATTTTCTGTACATGCTTTTACTATAAACAATCGTTTACTCGTGTGTATAAATCATTTTGACACAGGTACATCCAAACAAATCAAAGAAGAAGAAAAAGAATAAGTAAAGAAAACCGGTTAAAACTCCTCCCGTTCATTCTTCTCGTCCATAGACTGCAATTTTCCCAATCCAGACAGTTTCGACCTACACGACCGACTCTAAATCGAACCATTAGTACGCACATATCCCAGAACCATAACTCAAAACCAGGATTAAAAATATACTCACCTTACACCAAAGTCTCTTATACCCTATCCAACAACCACTACCATATTCCTCACAGCATTGGCCCTGCAGCACCTTGTATTTGCACAACTCCGAGATAGAAAGTTCCTTTGTTGTGGACAGAAGCTGCCGTCCATCTTTATCGCAGTCACCGAGGCGAGCGTCGGTACTTCCGCATGCGGGGGCTGCTCCGACCCATTTGCAGCCATAGTAGTCATACTCGGGAATATCGTTCCGGGCCACTTCGCAGGAGAAGCCCAGGGAGGGCTTAACGAAAGTGGCGGTCATGAGAAGAACTATAGTGTTGAGTTTCATTTTGAGTAGCGACTTTTAAATGGTAGGTATTGATGTCTATGTGTAAATATGAGTATATATATAAACTACTAATAGTCGGAGAGGGGTATATTTGAGGTAGCTGGAGGAAGGGACAAGGGTAAATGGATACTATTGAGCAACTACTTATATGTAACGTCCCTATAGAAATTGATCTTGTATGACCTCACCACTTCGACAGGTTGCAACGTTAGGATCTAATATTCGACTGGGGAAGGATCTAAAGGTATTTGTGATACTAATCAATCACTATACATGTACAGATCTCGAGGAAATAGTGACTGTAATTTGAATGGCATACAGAATCATCTCCCAACAAACAAGGTGTGAGTATCAACACACACTTCAACAAGCAATAAATCCATAAACCGATAAACGTCACGGGAGCCGCACGTGCCCCTCCAAACGCATGAAATCACCCAAAAGCAACAAGCTTGAACTTGGAAAGCGATACCAATGATGCCGACAACGACCTCTGACGTGGCAATATTATCCAAGCAAACACCCGAACGAACCGCGGGGCAGTCGGTTGAGCATCGGTTGTCCCAGCGTATCGCTTCATACTTTCGGCAGATGGGGACAGAGTGGATCTGGGAAAGTTGATGCTGAGAAATCAAGGCGGAGCCATTCCTCTCCCTTATCAATCAATTTATCGGCGTCGTGTTCTTCTTTCCTCATGTCTTGATTGTTTTCAATATACTATTAACCCTCCAATTGTCGTGGTGAAGGTGTGAAGCCCTTAAATTCAATCTGCTTGTCACCGGTGGATCCCCACAGTGACGTATTGCATCATTAGCTGTGAAAACGAAGCTAACTAACAGTTAACATCGCAGACAACGTAAAAAGCAAATAAGGAAATAAACAAAAAAGACGCATACCATTCATGGCTAGCGAAATGGAATATACCCGGTGCGCCCACTGCTGCCGAGCTCCCAATGAGAGCATATCAGACAATTGTTGCATATGACCCGTTAACAAAAGTGAGTCACCAGACTCGGCAACTCCGGCCTCAAGATCTCCAAGATCATCCTGGGCGCGATGTCCTACGGGACCAAGCAATGGCAGGACTGGGTGCTAGACGAGAACGAGGCCCTCCCATTGATCGAGCACGCCTACAAGCGTGGAATCAATACTTGGGACACAGTGCGTACTCCATTACATAAATACCCAACCTTCTAACGAGACGCAAGCGAGCGTCACGCTAATACGCAAATCGTCCCTGAAACGCAATAGGCCGACGTCTACTCCCACGGTCGCTCGGAGGAAATTATTGGACAGGCACTGACCAAGTACAACATCCCTCGGAACCGGGTGGTCATCTTGACCAAGTGCTATTTCGGTGTGGACGACGAGGGCAACCAGCCTCCTATCTCTGCCTCGGGTCGGAATGATGGTGACTGGGTCAACCGCGTGGGTCTGTCTCGGAAGCACATCTTCGATGCCGTGGATGCCACCGTCAAGAGACTGGGCACGTACGTCGATGTGCTGCAGATCCACCGTTTGGATCGCGACACCCCCCGTGAAGAGATCATGAGGGCTCTCAACGATGTGATTGAGAGCGGGAAAGTGAGATACATCGGAGCTAGTACCGTAAGTCCTGTTGACTCACCGTTATTGGTTTTCATTACGCTATGCTAACTGCCACCTGAAGATGGCCGCATGGGAGTTCCAAACACTCCAGAACATCGCGGAACGGAACGGATGGCACAAGTTCATCTCCATGCAGAACTACCATAACCTCTTGGCTCGGGAGGAGGAGCGTGAGATGATCCCTTACTGTATTGATTCTGGTGTGGGTCTCATTCCTTGGTCTCCCATGGCCCGCGGTGTCCTGGCGCGGCCGTGGAATTCCCGCTCGACGACGCGTGAGTCCACCGATGCGGCGCTCAAGCTCCTTGTCCGAAGCCGAGAGTCCGAGGCCGATAAGGCAATTGTCGATCGCGTCGAGGAGATTGCCAAGAAGAAGGGCGTGAGCATGGCGCAGGTGTCCATTGCTTGGTCCTTGAGTCACGCCAATGAGAACCCCATTCTAGGATTAAACAGCAAGGAGCGCATTGATGAAGCTGTTGCCAGTATCAAGGTCAAGTTGACTGACGAGGAGATCAAGTATTTGGAGGAACCATATATACCCAAGGCTCTGTCTGCTCTTGAGCGATAAACGAAAACAAATCGTGTAGGGTATATTTGCTCATAATTCATAAAAAATGTATCTAAACCAATGAATAACCCCAATTGCCTCAGTATGGTCGGTCGTGGGTGTCTAATATTCTTAGGTACATGCATTCCGAAAATCAAAGTGTGCTTGATTAAAAGCCCTATATCTCAGATATATTTACCACTGGTCGTTGAGTTCTCTATATACAAGTCCAGATTTGATCGGAAACGAAGGGAACAGCCGCTCGATCGTGAATGATCATAGCGCTGCAAAGAGGTGAGAGTATTGCGTAAACACTGGAACCACAGAGACCCTATGCAAATTGATTTGATGACCCAAAATTCCATCATTTGATAGCACCTGGCCACTGGGAATGGAAAGATGTCCAAACGGGAACCCATTCGGGTTCTCTCTCTCACCTCTGCTAGAGGGAGTATAGAATAAAATTACATGCAACGTATCCACCAACTAACCTAGAAGCACCGGGCTTCCCTTAATGGTGCTTGCGAGCTAGGAAGTCAAAAATACTGCTCAGCCGCTGCCGGCATCTCCTCGTGGAGCTGCTGCGGTTGAGCTGTTTAGCCTTTTCGTCGGAGGGTTCAAGCTGGTGTAGTTGGTAACTCTCTACACCCGGGCTGTCCAATGGCTGATCTAACGGTGTGGAATGCCTATTCATTTCTTCTGTCGCGGCCTTGCTTTGACGAGGCCGCGTTGTGTGACTTCCACCGTTGCTTTCAGCCAGACCATTTCCATTATGATCCACCTCGCGAGGGCTCGAGCGCAAACTATGCCTTTTGGGTCGGCCATTGGTTCCAGCAGCATGTCGATTGGTTCGTTCCATAAAGGCTGCACCTGTTGAATTTGAGCGCTTGGAAAGACTGCCGTACGCCGTGGACCGGTCAGCCTCTGCGTTTGGCTGAGAAGACAAACTATTTGGCATCGACATGCGGTGCTTCGAACCATTTGATGCTAGCCTTTCCGAACGATTATCCCTTCCAGCGGGTATCGGGTCATTATCGGCTCTGACTGCACATGGAGATGACTGTCGAGACGGGGCAAGCGCTCCGTTAAAAGTCAAGACTGAATCGTCATAAGTAAAGTTATGCGACCAACCTTCCCGGAACGCAACCCATATACTGGTGATGATAATCAACGTGCGGAGATTATCATCCGTTGTAATAACATTCTTGTCCAAAGAGGCGTCCATTTCAGAATCGTCGCTTATTACAGACATCGCAGACGTTGGCGACATGGGAAGTCCTGACGCATTGGGTATCGCGTACTCATCAAATACTTCCAGATGGTTACGGGCCATGGTAGCGATGACGGGGTGACGCCGGGTATTGGGGTTGATAACGCTGAAAGTGAATCGCTTCGTGTCTGCCTGCGGTGTCGTTCCGGGGGGTGCAGAAACGCGACGATTCCGTGCTCCGCGAAGAACCCATCGTAGGATCTGAATACCATTTTCGGTGTTTGCCACGAACTCGTACGATCCGTTCGGAAGAGGCGTTGCTTCCCACACCGGTCCGTCTTTGAGGCAAATCTCAGCCTTCCCTTTAGACAACACATCCTCCTTGAGCAGTTGACATATTGTTGCGACGACCTCCTGATGATCGCCGTGCTCCTCGTCTGAGCTGAGATACTTGTCAGCAATGTCCCCACCGGCCCGTTCATAGAGATCGCTGGTCACGACGATTAAATCATTTGAGCCCAATCTCTTTTTGCCTCGGAAAATGGTGGGAAATTTGCGCGATAATCTCGGTAAAAATACGGTCGATGGCAATACATCGAGAACGGGCAAGGGACGGGTGGTTTGCGATACTCGTTGGAGCTGCAGAAGAAGCTTGGGTCGGAGCCTCAGTCGCTTATGACGTGCATGGGACGCGGGGTGAGCTAATTGGTAGGATATTTTAGGCCGCGACGAGTGCTTCCTAACTGCCTGCGGGCGGGTGTCCCGAGACTGGCCAAGGATTGTCCCAGCAGTTGAGTACTCTCCATCGCTCGAAACCACCGATGCTACCGGACTCGCAGACATTGCACGCAGGGGTCCTTTGTGGGATCGATCTACCTCTGAACCCTTATACCGGCCATAAAAACTTCCCAATCCCATAGTCGGCAATGTCGCAAATGAAACTGTCGGTGGAGAGGAATGGCGATTTAAACTCCCTGACGGGTGCGACGCGGGTTGGGGGCCAGTGTCGTTCTCGTGAGCTGCTGCTGCATCTGCTGTCAGGCCTAGATTGAACAGCATGTTTATTTCATACGATGCGAAACCCTCTGCGACCGTCCATCAAGGCGAGCATTGACAGTCAATAAACAATGGCGGACTAAACAAGGTTATATCTCACGGAGATCGCGGGCGCCTCCGGTCGATCACTTGTCCTTCAAGCTATATGCGCAATGCGGGCCGACAAGGGAAAAGAGGATAGGGAGTGTGTGAAAATAGAGCAAGGGACGAAAAGAGAGAGTAAGATAAAACGAAGTGAGATTTCTGGGGGGCGTGACCTGCACAACAATTGTTCTGAGTTGTAAAACAGAAGAAGGCTGAGGGAGGAGCGGAAGAAGTAGAAGATGAAGAGTATGGTTTGGTGTGAGCCTTTGAGGTAAGATGGACCAAGAGCCAAGAGTTTCTAACGTTGTACAACGGGAAGTAGATATCGTAATGCGCAACACAACTACCGAGGGGAAATATGCAAGGGAGAGTTGAAAAGTAGGGAAAGACGATGTATGTATGTAGACCGTGTGGGTGACCGAAGCCTTAATATTCAGGTACGGGTAAGTGGAAATGTAAAAACGAGTGGATGAAACGGAAGGTAAAATAATGAGAAAAAGAAAAAGAAAAAGAAAGAAAACTTGTGTGCATGTCAGGTTGAATGGAGTCAATATAGTAGCGGTCAAGTAATACGATCAATCATATCCCAAAATAAAAAGAAGAGTCATAATAATTTACCATTAGTTCCACTTTTGCTCAAGGATGAGAAATAAAAATACTAATCATCATATCTGCGTCTCGGAGAGGGTTTCCATGGAAGCTCCGCCGCCAGAGCTCCAGAGTTGAATGCATGTACCTCATCCTTGTACACAGAATGTACTGTAACCATCACTCCTACTAGCAAAAACCCGACAAATGCTAGATTTGCATGATACCCACAGTAGCGGAACTTACCTTTGAGGGGCGATCCATGGCAAATTCGTCTGTTCAACTCGTCTAGACGGCGATCTTCGGGACTAAACAACGCCCGAGGCTCCAGTACCGCTAGTAATCGTTTCCGAGTCCCGTAACTTTCGGTTCTTCCCTCTCGGTTCTTCCCTCTCCGTCATCCCATTTTCCAATAAATTATTGCTCTTTATTTTCTTTTCTTCCACCTACCTAGTACGGAGTAACAAATTCCATGCTAAGTAATACACCCTCGCAAACATTCCTGTAATGGAAGTGCTCACCAAGTACTATACTAGTTCTCCTTTCCTCGGGCGTCGGTCACTACCTTATACTACCCGCTTACTAAAGGCCTACTGACAGTTCGGTACTCCCGTGCTCCGGACTCCAGTTCCTACTTAGTTCCTACGGAGGTCCGAGTTTCCGACCTGCCGGCCAACCCAAATATAATACGATACGTCCATCCATGGATATGACTCTTGGCCTTAAGGCAACCGAACCTTACGCTTCCAACTCAGAGTCAAGGCAATCCTTCAGGAATTCAAATATCTTTTCTTCTGTTTCCCCAACAAGTGGTAAAGCTTACTTACCCCACCCCTGTACGGGATTGATAACGCCCCGGAGTTTCTTTTCTCCAAGTCTATGATGCTATACATAGAGTACACTTCCAACACGCGGGCTCTTCTTGGCCAAAAATGAAATTAACTGGCCTTGGCATAAGTCAGTTAGTTTGTATGGAAACACCACCCCACTACATATATTGGTGGTGCGCTCACTTCCAGACTCCTTTTTATTTTAGTGGGGTTGGGTTATTCTTCTCTTTCTTCTGAGCATTCGAATAATCAGAAGGGTCATCATAAGTATAAAAATGATCTGAACCCATGTGACAAAGCCCTATCACGATCTTCCCCACTGGGTTTGTAGGAACGTTGATGTATACGATCATATCATAAGATGCTATCGCCACCGACAAAGAAATCGGTCGGACTCTTGATATCAAAAAGGACACGCTTAATACATAGATGTAATGCTCAGTAACGGTACGTACGTATCGGTCATTGTGGGTGCCACATTTTGCACACGTGATCCAAAACGGGGGCGTGCAACGTTGTCTCGTCTGGTTTTCATGAGAATTTTAGTTTAGTATAGACTAGATTAGTTTCTAGCTGCACTGAAGATTTCTAGTCGCTATCCATCTGAGGGATATATTTCTTTACTAGGAGCTCCTCCGTACTCTCCTCGGAATCGGTCCGTCAACTCCGTCGGTCTCGGGATAGTTATCGTAATCATGGATAGGGTGAGTGATACTCATAGTCACTTTATTGCCTCCCCAAGAGTTGCGAAGTACTATCAGCTTCTAGATAGTTCAAGGATAGATTGAGGATAGTCCTAGAACTATCATCTTTCAGGCACTGATTTCTCACTTTGACAACTAATTCAGTTTCATGATTTTCCTTTTCGTTTCCTTTCTTTATTCTCGAGAGTTGGAGGGGTTATATTCCGGATCCGTCAGTGGAATGGGGCTTTTTTCGTAGGGCTGAATCGCGGGTTGATCCCAAGGTAGGGTTTGTTGTGCTACTAATTGGTTTCCAGAATTCCAGGACAAATCCATTGGAAAAAATGACAAAAAATTTTTTTCATTGAATTTCCTACTCATGTCACCTCTCAGAAAATGATGACATAGCCACGTACTTTTTTTTTTCTATATCAACTTAGTTACTCCCCTTTCTATTATTCAGCTCGTCATGATCCGTCATGGTGGCAACTGCAAGGGATTTCAACTAGTTGTCATTAGTTTGTTAATCTGTTACATTAGTTTAGTTATGCATCGGCATGCTGAAAAGTAATTAAGTATTAGTATGTATTACCTGCCGAAGAATCCGATTCCCCACTTACCGTTTCGACTTCAACATCATCATCAGTTACTAGACAAACTAGAGTGGCCAGTTCAAGCAGGTACCTCGGCCTATGACCCCGATCATTATTATCTATCATCGTATTTTATTCTGTTTTCATTTTACCTACCCTATTTGTGGACCCTTGATTCATGAGCGCAGAAAAACCCCGTAGAGAAATTTATGCATTGCATAAGATGGAATAAAGCAGTTCTAGCTTAATACTATTCCTTAGAGAGGGGTTTATTATCACCGATCCCCTCCGATCTTACCTGGTATGTATGGGTTCTAGACTGGCCTTATCCCGTCCAGGACTCTTGAATCCCAACGAGCCCATTTAGAGTCTATCCCTAGCCTTTAGGTTATGGAAGGTTCTTCTCTTCCTGGTTATTATTGCCTGTCCAGGACCCAGTTATGATACCTCAACGGGGCTAATTCCTTACCAAGAGCTCACGTCGCCTAGTGTCAAATCAAGCGTCACTAAGCATGTACCTTTCTCATTCCTTGTAAAGCTTGTTAGATGGGATTCTATCTTCTTTGTCCATATTGTTCAGGATGACTATGTTTTTGAACAGGAATGGGCCTTTGGCTATGGCTACACCAAATCCTTGCCTTCCTAACCTCTGTTATATGCCCCTCTCCTCTTTCTAGACTAAGCCGCTGCTAATTGCAGGCAAAGCCCTCCCTCGGTTGAATGGCTCGGGTGGGGTGACCAAAGTTGCCCTTGTTGCAATTGCCCTCTCCCATCTTACTCATTATCTTTCAGTCTTGGCCTTATACAGGCTTTCTATCAATGTATTTGATCATGGCAACACCTCAGGGAAATTGACCAGTTTCCTCTCCTCTTCCTTGCATATCATCTGCCCTGCAGGGGCGTTCCTTTCCGCACCCTATGGGGAATCCTTATTCTCCTTCCTCAACATTACTGGGTTTTATATATATTCATCCTCCCTGCTTGATCTCAAGAGTGGTAAGCGGATATCCGGTGGTGCTAAACTTTTGTCAGCTGCTGCGCTATTTTCAGTAGCTACAGCAGTCCGCAGCAATGGGATCCTCAGTGGAGTCTTGTTCATATATGATGCACTCCAACAGCTGCACAGAATTATCTCCCAGGGTGTATCTTGGGATACCTTGTTCCGTCTTAGTGTCATTGTGATCAATGTGAAGTCTGACCAGCCTTTGCGGCCATGGTGTGAACAGCTCATACCTAGTATCTATGGCTGGGTTCAGGTTCATTACTGGTCAGTGGCCACCTTACTGTGACCTAGGAGCGCTCGATTACTGACGTTTTCGCGGCAGGAATGTGGGATTTTTACGGTACTGGACGCTTGCGAATTTACCTCTTTTCATAATGGCTTTTCCTATGTTATATTTACTCTGTCACTCTTCTATCTGGGCAATTAACACGGCAACATTATCAGACACTGCAGCTTCGTTGTTGACACGACTTGCTGCGCCCAATGGATTACTTGCAGCGATGGCTTTTACTAGCTACCATGTCCAGATCATCAACCGGATATATTCAGGGTATCCTCTCTGGTATTGGTATCTTGTATGTCAAGCTTTGGGCTATGATAAACAGCCTGACATCAGTTTTAAACGCAGCCGGACCTTTTCAATTGCCGTACAAGGGATGGTAATCTATGCACTTGTCCAAGCGATCCTTTTCGGATCCTTTCTGCCTCCAGCTTAGTCAACCTGTACTATCTAGAAAGTTTAAATTGAATACGAGAATTAATTTCACATTCTATTCATGTTTCCCTAATACTAATGTATCCGTGAAGTGGCTATGCTTATGTGACTGCTTACGAATGGGATAATACTAGTCATTAGTTAATCTAGAGACTTACAGATTTATATATAATTTTAGGTGTTTTGGGTTGCGGGACGGAAATAGGTTAGTGTCTTTTTGCTGAAGTTAGGCTGCGGTGCAGTTACGTGGAATTATGTCATCAGTGATCGGACAAACTTATGGAACTTCATTCTCTCTCTATCAACTGTTACTCATGAGCTTCAACTGAATTATTTTCCCCCTCAAAACGTCCAAGGTAGTGAGATATTACACCACGGAGAGCTCTCGTGACGGATTGTATTGTCATCAAAGATCTTTCATATTATTTGTATTAGTTCTTTTCCTTCGTCCCGAAGCTGTTCACCCGGTCGTCCTACTAGCCAAGACCCTTGCTGTCGCCCATGCGAACATAATTGGTAGTAGGTCACTCTTTGTCATCGACCTTTACAGCTGGACTTTGGGCTACAATCTTCATGTCCAATGTAAGTATATTCAAAAAAATTTTCATGCCTGTCGACGTACCGCCATGGTTTACGTTCTGGAACGAATGTAATTAACTCCGAGTCCTTTAGAGCTCCTTAGAACCTTCCACTTCCCCCTACACCGGCACCATCGTGATCATCGATCACTTTGCTTGATTATGGATCAATCAGGCGCAAAAGCCATTCTAACATCGGAAAATTTTCATAATGCGCACGACTTATCGCGAGCCACCTCACCGGACGGGGACCCTGCAGGGTTGAACGGGAATGGCGAGGCCAAGGCACGAGTCCGCCCTCGCACTTACCCTTATTTCAAATATCTACCATATCCGCTCGAAGATGAAACTGAGAGGGAACGAAGCCTACGAGAGATATTAACTCAGCTTTACATTGCGGTGGAAGCGGGAGATTTCAATCCCGGTGCAGTGCACTGGACACGAGAGCTTAGAGGATGGCTATCACTCAAATTTGATCCTACCCGTAAGGATCGGATTAACCTTGTGAGGTTATACTATGAGCTCTCGCTTGCCCCAGGCATCGATCCCAATGTCTCGGAGCGATTCGCTAGCATGTTTATGCTCCTTACGAAGTGAGCGAGACTTCATTTTTAACGCCGACCATTGTTGATCGTGATGCTAATATGAACACAGACGCAAGCATTATCTGAGACCTGTGAAGGATCTGACTTTGGATTGGAAACCTCTTTACAGGGAACTGAAAGCGTTTGTGTTGCCCACAGAATCTGGTTTGGTACATTCGACGAATCTCAAGAGGAATGTCAAGACCTTGACGAAGCTCTGCGCGTTCGTCCAGTTGTACATTGACCCATGTGAGCTGCCAGCCATGTTGGAAGAGTTTCTTCCTCATTATACTACGTCTTTCTCGGAGGGTGCATTTGTCGTAGTAGGACTGATTAATTTACTACTCCCGACGTCACCTCCGCCCGAGACCAGGGAAGATCTCCTGCCACACCATTATCTGCCAACATACTTTCATCTTTGGTCTTTAGTCAGTCGGTCAAAGACATTCGATACTACCTTCCTTGACTTCCTTTCGCGGCTGGCTCGTGATTCATTACCCGCTCCGCACATAGCCTTCTCGGAGTTTGGACTTTTCACAAAGGAACAGTCGTCCCTCATCTTCACGGCTATCCTAAGATTGTTGGAGATCCCTGTTGGACAGTCAACTTCTCCTTACAGTGCACTTGTAGATATCTCGTCCGGGCTAGGCATCATGCTTGACCGGGATACAAGGAAGCATCCAGTGGCGCATCATATTGCCAGATGGGTCGTGATGTCGCTCTCTCCCGCATGCCTTGAAGCTGAAGAATCGATCCTGACTCAACTAGAGGGCCTTATACAGGCCGTGGAAACTTTCTTCCATCCATCTAATTCTGGCAGTTGGACGAAGACCTTGTCGCAGCTCGTCTACTACCTTGCCGACTTTTTTGTTATGCGTTGGAATCGAGAGCAAAGTGGAGAGATGGAAGTCCCAGCGGAGCGGAGACTAACAGAACCTCTGAAGCGTCGTTTTGTACTCTGTCTTCGTGACGTGATATTCATGGGTATCTATGCTAAAAGTGGTACGGCAATGAGCTTCTCTTTATCTACGCTGCAAAGTTTGGCCTTTTTGGAGCCGCACCTTATTCTTCCGGGAGCTTTGCAACGCATCTATCCATCCCTTCAAGGGTTAGTCGAAGTTCACCGCACGACATCTTCGCTCCGCGCCCTTCAGGTTCTTTCACGGATCATTTCACGCACGAAGGGATACCGGTGCCATATGACCACTCTCTTGGGACTTGCCTTACCTGGTGTTGATGCCAATGACCTCGAGAAATCTCTACATGCTTTGTCGTTCATCCAGTCTGCTTGTTATAATATACCATTGGCCGACCTAACACAAGGGAGGGAAGACGTGAATTGTAACATGCTGGCGATGCAGTGGATTACAGGTGAAATGGAGCGAATGGAAGAGGAGGGTGTTGAGGTGCAACTGAACTACGATCGAGATCTGGATGATGAGACGGAAGAGATGATTCTTCGTTCTTCAACCTGCGGCTTTGGTGACTTCATCATATCTTTTCTGGGACGAGTCTTTACCCTTCTAGAGAATCTACCAGACGTGAGTAGGGTTCGCAACGGTTCTCCCGAAGAGAACATTGTGAACACGCTTCCTGCCACGTTCATGCCGCTTTTGTCGTCCCTCTCCCCGGAGTTTTATGACATTGCCTTGTCCAAGGTTGTAGACTTTGTGTCCAACCACGTTATCCACCAAGCCCGGGATGCAATGGCCTTTATTTGTAACTCAATTTGCAAGGTCAATCCAGAGAAGGCTCTGAAGCGATTTATCCCGGTGTTGACGCAGGCCATTCGTACTGAAATTGACGACAATGGTGCAGGCTCCACCAGGACGACTGGAACAGATGTCCTTCCTCGAGACCGTGGCTTGGTTTGGAACGTCAGTATGCTGAGCATGTGCGTTGTCCATGTTGGGGATGCTGTACTGGCTCACAGGAAAGAGCTGTTTGACATTGCCGTGTATATGCAACAGAAGTGCAGGGGCATACCTACCGTTCATATCTCAAATTTTGTGCATCACCTTCTGCTAAACCTCACGGGCACTTATACTTCGGATTACTCTTTGTATGAGCCTGCTGTCGCTGCTCAGGGCGTGCAGCCCGAACTTTGGAGCTATCAGCCGGATCCGAATAACCTCACCGTAAAATGGCATGTGCCAAAACGCGAGGAACTTGGGTTTGCAGTTGATCTGTTCAAGAGCCAGGCCGATAATGCTTTGAAGCAACTGATGGATCTCACTAATGGGTCATCCAGCGTCAAGCGAGATGGTATTGGTAAGGAATGGTCGGATGACGTTACTAGGAACTTGGTTCTACTACGGCTTATCCTTTCTGGTATCTCTGTGCTGTTCGACCCCAAAGCTGCGTCACAAACGAAAGCAAAAGGAGTGAATGGGTCATCGAAATCGTCGAGTGATATTGATATGACTGACGGCGAAGACGCTTCGAGTGGTAATGACCTGCACGATGAAGACTCCGATTCATTACTTGACAGCTCGGATGATGCTACGGTCAGAGAAACATTTTCATACCCTACCGGCTATCCACTGCAGGAGACTGATTCAATGTACACTACCATCCATGAGATCCGGGAGAGAGCAGGCTGGGTTCTTCATGAAGTGCATAGGTTCTTGTCCGACAAGCAAGAAGATGATGTGCCCTGCTTCAGTGCTCTGTACTCAGCTTATCGATCATGGTTTGTCGATGTTGGTATTGAAAGGTCTGCTCATGTCCTGGACAGGGTTACGCGTCTCCTCGCTGCAGACATTCATCCTTACAAAATGAGTGGTATCCGCAAAGACTATCCTCGTCCACTGTTAGTCCGAAGAGCCAATGTCTACCATTTACAGCGCCTGAGGCACAATGCAGCACCCCGGCGACGATCTCAACTAGATGAGCTACTGCTTCTGGATATCGCTGAATCTTGCGTTTCCCTATACACGGAGACTCGGCGTAATGCTCAAAGTGCAGGGGAGTCCGCTCTCAAGGCTGTCTGGGGCTCTCGCCTTCTTGTTATCCCGCCATTAATCAAAGCCCTGCAGAAAGGCATTAGAGAAAACGATCATGCTCGGATTAAAGGCGCATTATTTTCTTTACTCCTGAGTAGCGTTGCGAAGACTGTGGGACGTCATTGGAAGTACGCCCCTACCTTGGTTAGAACTTTCATCGACGCAAGTGCAGTGGACAAACCCTCCGTACAAAGAATATGTTCGGGCGCAGTTTATCAGATCATGGAGTATGGCCGTGCGATGGAAAGGATGGCCATTCTTGACCGGAACATCGTTGAAACGATCGCTCCTAAAAAGGATGTTCAGGATGAAATTCTGCAAAAGCGCAAGGGTATCAACAGTAAGCGGGCCCTCATTGAGAAGAAGAAAGCCGACCTGGCCGAAGAATTGGTGAACCTAGCCAGAGTTTCGCATTGGAAAGTTGCCAGCCGGGCGGCCACCATCGTAATCACCATGGGTCTCAGATTTGATTACGTCGCAAGTGAGAACCTGATAGAGCTTGTAACTCAAGGATCTATCGATGATCATCCTGGATTGCGCGGCATGTATTCTCAAGCTCTCATCGCCTTGTTCACCATGGTAGATGTCAGGGCTATCTGCAACCATGAGTATAAAAATTATATTTTGGGCCATCAACACTTCCCTTCTAAGATCAACGTGGTTACCAAACGATATAGTGAGGGCTGGACCGAGGAGTATCTATCAAGTTTCGCCAAACCAGAGGCAGAATACTACGTTGATCATGATTTCCCAGGATGGCTTGTGTGGGCCGACAGCATGCCTGCATACAAGTCAAATGTCGAGCGTGACATCGAATATGACGAGACCGAGTGGAAAGTGCGTACTCACATGGGTAAACTGTTTGATCGAGCTTGGTTCAACAAGTTCTTCATGTACTTGAAGCAGGAACCACGGGACCCCAGCGCTGATAAGTTCCGTATGCCCTGCGCAATGATGCTCCTATACGCCTTTGAATTGATGCTCCGAGACGGACTTTCTGCTGCTACATTCAAGGACATCCAAGAAGAAATTGAAGCTGTTTTTGAAGATGGTAGCGATAAACACCAACACAGAGCCACTGCGGAGATTCTTGGTGCCCTTATAAGTTCTGTCGCTGATACAAGTGTGGAGAAACGGACACTTGTTTGGGAATACGCTTTCCCGATTGTGCGTAAGATTTTCACTGATGGATTGACTCCGGAAAACTCTGGTTACTGGACGACGTTTCTTCATATGATCCTTCAATGCCGTGATCCACGAAGAGCATGGCCTTTGGTTGATTGGCTCGCCAGCTTCCGGCTAGATATGTCGACGAATGCTGCTTTCAAGGAGAGCTCCAAGATCAATTTACTTCATCAATCTATCATAGATGCGGGGTGGCATTTTCAACTTGAAAAGCCTATAGTTAAAGACTTCCTCTCGCACCTTGACCATCCATACAAGGGTGTCCGCGAGGCAATGGGCCAAACAATCGCCACGATTTATCGCACACGGTATCATGAGTCATATACTGACGTCAAGAGCCTTCTTACAGCTCAGGAGGCAGCGTCATCTGTGGGTACATATCCGTATCAGCCGACTGAAGAATTCACCAAGACGATACACGGTATCTTTGGCCAGATTGAAAAATGGCGGCACGAAAGGACGCCAGGTCAGCAGACACCGTCATCCTATACTTCAGGGTGCAAGACAGTCCTCCTCTGGCTTGATTCCACTCTCTCGTCTTACGAGTGTACGCAGTTGGTGCCCTTCTTCCCAGATGTGTTCACAGGACAGCTTCTGCATATGATGGATGTAAAGGAAGATCCAGAGCTTCAGTCGCTAGCATATCACGTCTTCCGCCATCTACCCAACATTCCATACCCCGCTGAGCAGAACTCCGGATTTATTCAGTCGCTCATCCACATAGGAAAGACGTCCCCCTCATGGCATCAACGTCTGCGGGTTATGATCAACATTCAAATCATTTATTTCCGCCGGCTATTCCTCCTGTCTGTCGCTGATCGAGACAAGCTTTTCGAGTGTGTGGCAAACATGCTAGAAGATCCCCAGCATGAAGTGAGGGCTGGAGCATCTGCTACCTTGTCTGGGATGATTCGTTGCTCACCCGTGTCCTTACGCGAGGAAATGATCCGCCGGTTCATGCAGCGATTTTCGAAGATATTGATCAACAACCCTCTTCCAAAACGGCCCAAGATCCTTCGATCTGGCTTGTCAACCCCAGTCTCATCCGGGGCCGGCACGCCAACTCCTGAGCATGCTCGACTTATTATTACGAGACATGGTTCAGTTTTAGGCCTCGGTGCGCTAATCCAAGCATTCCCGTACAATAGTCCGCCGCCCACGTGGATGCCTGAAGCCCTGGCCACATTAAGCGTTCGGGCTGCAAACGATCCTGGCATTGTAGGCTCAAGCGTCAAATCCATTATTAGCGAGTTCAAGAAGACCAGACAAGATACTTGGCATATTGATGCGAAGGTTGGTGGCTATTCACGATGAAAAGGAAAAGTACTTTTATTGAGCTGACACTATCTAGGCTTTTACTTCGGACCAGCTCGAAGACCTCTCTGGAGTACTTTGGAAGAGCTATTTTGCTTAGACTTCAAGGAAGATGATAGGTCCCGTACAAGCATATAAGCACGATCCAGTCAAGACTTATGCCACGTATGTAGGAATGCTGCAAGATACTGGTCGTTCTCTGTGTGGCAGTATGTGAACTGAGAATCCCTAGAACATTTGGTATGGACAATGTACTGAGTTTGATGGAGGGGTAATTCTTAATGTAATGCTTCACTTTGTTGTTTGATGTAAAGTTTTGGGTGGTACTTTTTGACTTGGACACACATATACCATAGTGCACAGCGACATCCACTCGAAAAGCATTTCTGAATTTTATTGCTTTGCCTATTAATACATGATTTGCTGCGGAAGTTCCGACCGATTGCTGGACATGGGTGCCGCCGCTTTTATACTAAGGACAGACAGTATTATTGTCTATGGGGTCACCCTTGCCATAGGAGCAGGAAAACTGAGCTCGCGGATTGCAACATACCGGTACCCCGGTCAACAGCGGTAGAAACCCAAATTACCAAAGTAAATAGCAGTATCATTAGTTTAAGTTGACACTTGCTTTCACAAGATACTGTTCGCTAGTTTGTAGTCCAAGGTCTATAACAAACTTCAGTTAACGTTAGTTAACTAACTAGTTAAGTTAGTTAACGTAACCGGTAAGCGACCCGCACCTGTAAGCAACCCGCACCCCAACCGCGTTTTCTACGCGCCTCAATTTCTTAGGTGATTCAAACATCAGCCATACCACCAAAAATGCCTAAATCCTCAAAATCACGCGTTGAGCAGGAAGGCAGGATCCTACTGGCTATATCGGCTTTAAAAAATAATGAAATTTATGGCGTTAAGAAGACAGCTCAGACATTTAATATACCTTTTTCTACCCTACGTGATCGCCTAAAAGGAGTCTCTTTTAAAGGCGATACTCGTGTCAATACTCATAAATTGACTTCTAGTGAAGAGGAATCGCTTAAAGAATGGATTCTATCACTAGATAAACGTGGAGCATCTCCTCGGCCTACATATGTACGAGAAATGGCCAATATCCTGCTTTCAAAGCGTGATACTACTTCTCCCCCTACTACTGTAGGGGAGAAATGGGTATACAACTTTACCAGATGTACACCTGAGCTTAAAACCTGCTTTGCACGTCGCTATAACTATCAGCGTGCTAAAGTAGAGGATCCTAAGGTCCTAGGTGCTTGGTTTAAGCAGGTAAATGAGGCTATTCAGAAGTACGGCATAGCTTCTAATGATATATACAATTTCGATGAAACAGGCTTTGCAATGGGCCTAATTGCTGCAGCCAAAGTTATTACTAGGTCTGATGTGCCAGGCAAGCCATTTTTATTGCAGCCAGGGAACCGGGAATGGGTTACTGCCATAGAATGTATATGTTCTAATGAATGGGCTCTACCTCCCTGTATTATTTTTAAAGGCAAGGTACATATGGAGGCTTGGTATGAGGACAATAAGGTTCCTTCTAATTGGAGAATCGAGATTAGTCCTAATGGCTGGACAAGCAATGATATTGGCCTACGTTGGCTGCAGAATCATTTTATACCTCTTACTACCGGCCGATCTGTGGAAAAATACCGTCTACTTATTCTAGATGGCCACGATAGTCATCTAACGCCTCAATTTGATCAGATCTGCGCAGAAAATGATATTATACCAATCTGTATGCCTGCGCACGCTTCTCATAAGCTTCAACCGCTTGATATTACTGTTTTCTCGCCTTTAAAACGCGCGTACGGAGACCTAGTTCAATCTAAGATGCGCTGCGGACTTAATCATATTGATAAACTTGATTTCCTGAACGCATATCCTGAGGCCCATACAGAGGCCTTTACCAGCAGCAATATTTATAGTGCTTTTAGAGCTACTGGCCTAGTTCCTCTGTCTCCTGAGTGCGTTCTATCTCAGCTGACAGTTCAGCTTAAGACTCCTACACCTCCGGGTAGTAGACCCAGCAGCCAGGGCAGCTCAGCGCCTAAAACACCTCATACAGTCAAGCAGCTAGAGAAGTCGGAATCTAGCTTTAAAAAACTGCTTAAGAATCGGTATTGCAGTCCTGATTCGCCTATTAAAACTTGCCTAAATCAAATAATAAAAGGCGCTGAACAAGCTTTCCATGATGCAACGATATTGAAGCACCAACTTGAGCAAAGTCAGGCTGAAAATGAAAGACAGATTAAAAAGCGAAAGCGCTCTACTAAACAGATTACTTTTGAGGAAGGTATATCAGTATCTGAAGCCCGAATTCTTATAGAGCGCCGAAATCAGGCAGATGAAGCTATACAGGCAGATAGGGCTCTGCCTACTGAATCGACTCCTAGGCGCGCCCCACCTAAATGTTCTGGCTGTGGTGTACAGGGTCATAAAATCACTCACTGCCCGAATCGATAGAAATACTTATTTTTATATAGAAGTCTAAATTCATGGTGTTTTGGTCATTTTAATATTTTATGTGGCGGTTGGGGTGCGGGTTGCTTACAGGTGCGGGTCGCTTACCGGTTACGTTACAGAATCAGATTAGGTAAGCAAATCCCGAGTAATCACGTGAATCAACAGCCACTCGGCTCCCGCAACAAGCTCACCGTCATCCGACCTAAAGGGGCGTCTGTGGTATAGGCGCTTTTATCCAACTGCTTCCACGCACGTCCCTGGCGTTCTTATCATTATCTTAGCATCCCAGCGCTTACTTAAACACGGCGCTTTTGCGCTCTCCTTGTCCCTGTGGTGAAAAGAACCTGCTCCAAGCAGCCTCCTCACTATGGCTCCGAAGGACACCTTCTTCCGCTCGTCTGATATGAGCTTGACCCAGCTCTATATCGCCAATGAAATCGGACGAGAAGTTGTCAGTGCTCTGGGGGAACTTGGTCAGGTCCAGTTCAGAGATGTAAGTCGATAGTCGAAATCCGGCACAAGGCAGCGACACAGGAGCCTGGGCTGACATGAATCGACCTGCAACTAGCTGAACCCCGACACCAATGCTTTTCAACGCACCTTTACGAAAGAGATCCGTCGCTTGGATAATGTGGAACGGCAGCTGCGTATGGCTACCTCTATGGTGTACCATTGAATCGAAAGGCAACTAATCTCGTGTTCTTTCCTCTACAGGTTATTTCCACTCTCAGATGGACAAGGCAGGCATCCCGATGCGATCTTCGTCCGAATTCTCCGATACATTAGCTGCCCCCTTAGCATCAGAGATCGACGAGCTTGCCGAACGCAGCGAGAGCTTGGAGCAGAGGATTGCTTCACTCAACGATAGTTACGAGACACTCAAGAAACGTGAGGTGGAGCTCACCGAATGGCGTTGGGTTTTGAGGGAAGCCGGTGGCTTTTTCGACCGCGCACACACGCATACGGAAGAAATACGCCAATCGTTTGACAACGACGAGGCTCCTCTCCTCCGGGACGTGGAACAGCAGTCCCACCGGGGTCAGAACGGCGCGGCCCAGGGTCAACAATCCTTCCTGGAGATGAACATCGGATTTGTGGCAGGTGTCATTCCACGGGACCGTATTGGGGCCTTCGAGCGTATTCTTTGGCGAACTCTGCGTGGTAACTTGTACATGAACCAGTCCGAGATCCCTGAGGCCATCATTGATCCGACAACCAACGAGGAGTCTCACAAGAATGTGTTTGTTATTTTCGCCCACGGAAAGAATATCATCGCGAAGATCAGGAAGATTTCCGAATCTCTCGGTGCCTCACTGTACGGTGTTGATGAAAACAGTGAGCTGAGACGCGATCAGATCCACGAGGTGAACACACGATTGAGTGACGTTGGTAACGTTTTGCGTAACACTAAGAATACCCTCGATGCGGAACTCACTCAGATTGCCCGCTCACTTGCGGCATGGATGATCATTGTCCGGAAGGAGAAGGCCGTTTACGATACACTCAACAAATTCTCTTACGATCAAGCGAGAAAAACACTCATTGCGGAGGCTTGGTGTCCAACAAACTCGCTGCCATTGATCAAGTCGACATTACAGGATGTAAACGACCGTGCCGGCCTAAGTGTGCCAACCATTGTTAATCAGATCCGAACAAACAAAACGCCCCCTACCTATGTACGAACAAACAAATTCACTGAGGCCTTCCAGACTATCGTCAATGCATATGGTATCCCCAAGTATTCGGAGGTCAACCCTGGATTGTATACGATTGTTACTTTTCCTTTCCTGTTTGCCGTCATGTTTGGTGATTTCGGCCATGGTGCTCTCATGTTTCTGTGTGCTTGTGCCATGATTTTCTGGGAGAGAAAGTTGCTGAAGACCAAGTTGGACGAACTTACCTATATGGCTTTCTATGGCCGTTATATCATGCTGATGATGGGTCTTTTCTCGATGTATACTGGTCTCATTTATAATGATATCTTCTCCAAGTCCTTCACGATCTTCTCGAGTCAATGGAAGTGGCCTGAGGTCATCCATCCAGGACAGGCAGTCGAGGCTTCGCTAAAGGACAATTATCGCTTCCCCTTTGGACTTGACTGGAACTGGCATGAGGCTGAAAACTCCTTGCTATTCACGAACAGTTTGAAGATGAAAATGAGTATCTTGCTGGGCTGGTCTCACGTAAGCCCTTGCAGCATTTATTTAGTTCTTCCAACGCGGAGGCTAACCAGTTCATAGATGACTTATGCTCTTTGCTTGCAGTATGTCAACGCTCGCCATTTCAAGTCCAAGGTCGATGTCATTGGCAACTTCATCCCAGGAATGATTTTCTTCCAATCTATTTTTGGCTATCTTGTCCTTACTGTCGTCTACAAGTGGTCGGTAGACTGGGCAGCCAGAGGCCAGTCACCTCCAGGTCTGCTTAACATGCTCATTTTCATGTTCCTTTCTCCTGGCACTCTCGAAGAGCAACTCTATCCAGGCCAAGCCACTGTCCAGATTATTCTATTGCTTCTTGCCGTCGTACAAGTACCTATTATGCTCCTCTTCAAGCCGCTCTATCTCCGATGGGAGCATAACCGTGCTCGTGCTCATGGATACAGAGGTCTTGGAGAGCAATCAAGGGTTAGCGCGCTCGAGGATGATGGGGATCTGAATGGCGGACTTAATGGTGGCCGTGACAGCATGGCCAGCGAGGGTGAAGGTGTTGCCATGATTGCCGAGGATCTTGGAGAGGAGCACGAAGAATTTGACTTCGCTGAGATCATGATCCATCAGGTTATTCACACCATTGAATTCTGCCTGAATTGTATCTCTCACACCGCTTCTTACCTGCGTCTGTGGGCTCTTTCCCTGGCCCATCAGCAGCTTTCTATCGTTTTGTGGACTATGACTCTTGGCGGTGCCTTCGAGCAGGAGTCTCCTACCCTTCGTGTCATTATGATTGTCATCACTTTCTACTTGTGGTTCACTCTGACAGTCGTTATTCTCTGCGTCATGGAGGGAACTAGTGCTATGCTCCATTCGCTTCGTCTACACTGGGTCGAGGCTATGAGCAAGCATTTCATGGGCGAGGGTATACCATTCGCTCCCTTTAGCTTCAAGACGCTCCTTGAAGAGGATCCCGTTGATTGAGTTTTAAATTAGCGAGTTTCTATTTTTCCTTCCCTTCTTTCTGGATTATATGTACTGTAGTTTCCTGTGGGAATCCATTAGATATCTAGATATCATGGTATTGGCTTGTCTATATCTGATGCAGTCTTCATTTCTGTGCTATTTGTACATCTCAGGGCAACTCTATCGCCTTTTCCATTTAGAAGTATATTCTATGTATGAAGCGTTGTCCTACGTACTATCTGCAGCTTAAGTCTCCAGGAGTTTAAGTCCCTTGATAAGATTGTGCCTTCTATGAGGCGGGTTTAATTTGGTACATGTTATCCGCATTCCGTGTCCGGTCGAGAAAACCATTCCGGCGCTCAACAAAGCATTAGTAACGTAAACTCAAGACAATGCAGTTTTGTTTGTTTTCAAATGTTTATTTGACTATCTAGTTAAACATGTTTTTTACTTTTTTCATACATTAAGTACACATGACAATGCTCATTAAAATACCATCCAGTGGTGAATCACCAGACCGCTCAGCTTATTTCTTGTACTTGTTATATGTGTCGATGATCTTCTGCACCTCATCCTTCGAGCCGAGGAAGACACCACTCTTGTCATGGATGTGCTCAGGCTGAACGCTCAGAAGGCGCTCCATGCGAGAGTTCACAGCAAGACCGCCGGCATTCTCAAACAGCATGGCCATAGGCGCACACTCATACAGAATACGCAGCTTACCCTTGGGGGACTTCGAGTCGGCCGGATAAGCGAAGACACCACCGTAGAGCAGAGTCCGATAAGCATCAGCAACCATGCTACCGATGTAACGCGCGCTGTAAGGCTTCTGGCCTTCGGGAGGGAACTTTAGCGAATGGAAATAGGCGTTGGTCCACTCCTCCCAGTACGAGCTGTTACCCTCGTTGACGGAGTAGATGGCGCGCTTGGCGGGGAGTCTCATGTTAGGGTGGGTGAGGATGAACTCGCCCAGGGAGTTTTCCAGTGTGAAGCCGTTGACGCCGCCATCCTGCATGGTGATCACCAGCTGTGCGGAGGCACCGTACATGGTGAAGCCGGAGGCGACCATCTCAGTACCGGGACGGAGGAGGTCCTTGGGGGAGACCTTGTTCTCGGGACCCAGGACGGAGTCGGGCAGCTTGAAGATGCCAAAGATGGTTCCGACTGAGACGCCTGCGTCAAGGTTGGAAGATCCATCGATGGGGTCGCAGACGACTGCGTAACGGGCGTAGGGGTGCTCGTCGAACACGATGACTTCTTCTTCTTCCTCGGAGACGAGGATGCGGCATTTTCCTGAGCCGCGCATGGCTGAGATGAAGATGTCATTACCGATTACGTCGAGCTTCTTCTGGTCATCGCCTGTGGTGTTGGAAGACCCTGCCAGTCCAGTCAGATTGATTAATGATGCACGGCGGATGTAGTAGGCGATGGACTTGAAAGCGAATTGAAGAGCGTGACAGAGGAGTCTGTTCAAAGAAGAGGTTAGTCTATACTCTTTGGAGTATCATCTGAGCTCGAGAACATACGTGAAGTCACCAGTCGCTTCTGGTACTTTGGCTTGTTCTTCGGTCAGGAATCTTGTGAGGGTGACAATGTCTGTGTTGATGTTTTCCTGTCCCACGGGGGGAGCACCGTTGTTGTCGTGTGTGGACATTATGATGTGATTCGAGATTATCTAGTCGGGAAGGGATGTGCGCAAGTTGTTCAAGAGGGAGGAAAAGTGGTTTGAGGGAACAATTGGACCGGTTTAAAGTAATGCGCAACCTCGGTTCAACGGAGAAAGCAGGAAGACTCAGGCACCAATGGATGGCGAGATAAGTGGTAACTGAGAGAAGAGGAGAGGAGGGGTATACTTTTTGTGTAGTAATGGAGTACGTAAGAAATATATATAGTAGGTAATGAATTGAGAAGAAGAAGAATTGAATTGGAAGAAAAGGGAGGAAGATTAGGAGTATAAGTAAGTGAGTGTTCAGTACGATGAACTGACAATAGAGTGCCTCCTTGAGATGCTTACGATTTTGCGGGTGGAGAAAAGGAACGTCAGTCGGGATCACTTGACGCAATGCTTTCTCTCTCTCTCTTCTGTTCCCCCGCAGCCCCCGCCCTCATCGCCTTCTCCCGGCTTTTCCCTGTTTTCTTTAATCCGCGTCCGACTCTCCCCGCAGCACTATTGGCCTTACCGTACTATTCAGTACTCCATACTACTACCAGGTTCATGCCTGCCTATGATATCAATACTGTCCAAGGAATCTTAGTTAGGGTACATAGACGTAGTCTGTACCTATGATTACTTATCAGCTTCACAATCCCATGTTATCTCACCCGGGAATGCCGCATCTGATAGCTCTAGTTTGAGTTATCTACCCTCATGCGCAAATTAAAAATTTCATAACCAGGGCCCGGAGTGGATATCTCCTGGTCAGCAGACGCGACAATTTTTGGTCGCCTACGTCGAACTATTTTCGGACTATTCGAGTCTCGGCCGTTCTGTCTAGCAAAGCTTTGTTTCATTTTCGGGTTTCTTTCCTCCGTCGATCGCACCCTTTTTCCCAGGTCAGCTGACCTGCACAAAAGAAAAGGATCACCTAAGCTGAAGGTCACCACCCTTTCGCGCTAACCGGATTAGGTCTCGGTAAAATTAGCTCCGGTGCGTGAGGAGCTTGAAAAACTTCGAGCACGCTTTTTCTTTTCCTTCTTGGAATCTTTCTCTTTCCCACACAGCAATGGCTCAGGCCAGGAACGATCAACATCCATCATGCTGGACGCAAATAAACATTGCTCAACGATCTTAGGTGCTCATCCTGGTTTTTGACTAACCATTAGCGATTGTGCATCACAGCATACTCTGTTTGGTAAGTTCCTAACGATCTTTTTTATTCTCATCTTTCATCCGAACCACCCTTCATGATGCAACCTACAACCATATACAAACTAGAGTCTTTGACCTTATCGGAATGAAAACTCGGTTTTTGCACGTCAGTCTGATGTATTTGCAAAGAACGCTCTCGTTCACCTTCATCTGAATGCGATCGGCCTTTGGCTAACTCAGCCCTAACAGGACTAACACTTGTATTGCCATGCGCACAGCAAAAGATACACTCTCTTAACTTGGATTAATGGTATGTACTGTTATTCTTTATCATCTCTATCGAATCTTTTAGCATGATGCTTCATACATAATATACGCTGGAAATTACCGACTGAGACCTTCGGGTTGTTGGCGACACTCTTATGGCACATTTCTGATCTGCTATCCCTTCTCTGTTTGATCACTCATCTGCATATGTGGAACCGTATGCTGACGATCAAAAGAATTTCAGCAGGTATCCAATGCACGTTGAATGCTGTTATTTACATGTACATGTACTGTAAATGGTAAGATTCTCGATTGTCTCTATCTGCCTACACCTTGCAAAGATGAAACGGCACTGGGCTCCGACGGCGTCAAACAGACGACCGGTCTTGACGGATATGCCTCATTTGCGGCAGGCCTAGAAAACCTCGCCCACTGAGAAACACATCTATCAAACATTCATCATTCAAAGCTTCGGCCTGAGGCTAATGGTAATGGATAGTATCACATTAGTGCGGCTTTGTAATATTGCTCCAGTGTGTTTGAAAAGGTATATATTTCCTTGTTTTATCACCCCTCAGCCTACTATGATGATTTCCTAGATGACGAGTCTTATACGAGTTATCGATGCAGACACCATCTTTTTTAATACCATTCATGCTTATCTGAATCGCATCCTTTACATGATTGCAATGGAGATTTCCTGGACTTTGCTAACTCGATTGCCAACCACAGACAGTGAATACTGTTTATCCTTAAAGCCAGACCTCTGGTCGTGCGACACAAGAGACCAGATACCTGTTTGTATGTAGGCACCTAGCCCCGGATCCAGTTTCCTTCCGACATCCTGATGAATCGACATTAAAAAATGACAAGCATATGTCCAAGTCCGCTTTGCTGGCCAGGACGACAACTGTCGGGACTGATCAGTCCAAACAATTCATCTTCGTCTGTCACGACCTTAAAGTGATCGAAGCTGATTGTACGCGCAGATTTTGTAGATCGCGTACATTAAATACTTAGCCCTTGCCAGCACCTGTTGGTGGGGCACGAAGCCACTAATGTAAGTTCTATCTCCTTGGGTTACCCCTTGATGTCTTTCTTTTCTTCAATGATGATTTCCTTTTTATTTTAATCACGACGGTCAACATAATCAAATACATTGATGACCACCGCCTGTGACAGGGCATTTATCTGAAATCCCTTGTATCAATTTGAATTCTCAGAACTCAGCAAATGCGTATTTCAGTGCTGACTCTGGTTTTAGTGACTCTAGGTGTCTCGGTGTCAAGCTTTCATGGTTCCTCGATGAAGGGCTAAGGTGAGCTGAGACTTCTGGTATGAGTGCTCATACGTGCATTCACAAGATTTAGGATGTACAGTAGTTGAAGTTTAGCGATTCCCCCCAAATCAGAATAAATACCAAAATGTTTCCGACCACTTTGACTCCAATCTCAGTATCGTATCCGTCCCTTGTAGGCTCTGGTGACCAACGCCATGGCTTCCTAGTCCGAAGTTACCTTGCCTTAAATAATTAATCCAAAACATTCTGTTTGCCCCTGTCAACCCAACGGGGCGTCGAACTACTGCAAGATTACTTCTAAATATGGGACAAAATCAGATGTGATGAGGGTTTTAGTTTGCTTGAGTGGCATGGGGGTTTGACCAGTGAGCGGGCGAGGATCCCGTGCCCTAAGCGCCAACAAGACGCCGGCTGTGATGAACTTCCCAGACTGCAGCTCACTAACTACATCCATGCTCTTCTCGTGTCTGAAGAGTCTTGTCTCATCCTGTTTCTAACCGTGTGGCCCCAGACGGCCAAGTCTTGGGCGTGTTATTTTTATCTCAGGTGGATCCATCGCGTTATCCCACGTCAAACCGTTGATTTGTCTTGGGAGACGCAGGTCTCCGCCGCCACTGGTTGGCCTACGGACGTGTTGCAAAGAATAGAAATCGACGTTCCTCTCGGTCCTTCTCGTTGACCTGTCGCGTCTGGTAGGCTCCTGATCCTAATCTTATTGCTGCGCGCCGCTTCCAGCCATGGCTTCACGTCCGGTTGGTTCTTAATCTCTTCGGCAGTATGAATAGGTGCGCGGGCCCCTCATACCCACGAGATTGTCCCTCTTTCCTGAAGTGATCTGCTTTGAGCGTCTCGCGATACTGATTGCGGGTTGTGAGTAGCTGGTGGCCCCCAAATAACGTTGGCAACGAGCCACCGTCCAGTACATATCCTGTCAACGGCTGGCCAACGCCTCATGTTAGTAATAGCAATCAGCCATCTCCCAGCCGTCGAGAACATGCTCTGCAGCCGCCGCCTTTGACAACGGCTTTGAGTGGTCCTCAATTTCATGGCTTAGGTGTCGCGCTGGGTGCAAGCTACTCGTCGACACCGCTGTCAACGACCTCTCTTTCCAGTCCGTTTACACAAAGCCAATCTCCTGCGGCTACTACTCCGGGGGGTATAGGAGTTGGGTCATCATCGATGGCTTCCAGACAATACAATGTCCCTTACAATCCTCAGGATTGGGGTCCGGTGGGCGGCTCGGGACAATCCGCTTATGTGCAACCAAATAACATGCTTCGAATCATTCCACAAGCGCGACAAGCCGGGTCTCATTCAGGTCTGTCGTAGTTCCTTTTTCTTTGCTCTATTCTCTTCCGGTGGAACATCTCAGGGTGTCAACATGAACAGCTGCATCTCTGCCCCGAACTCAAAATGCTTTCTCCCGGACTGGTTTAACCTAGATGTAAACAGACATGACTCTCTCGCCGCCTCCACCTCCATACTCTCCCCCAAGTCAGCCTCAGCAGCAACATCAACCCAGGGAAAATGTCAACCATGGTACCTCAGGGCGAGGCTCAGCATCTCCAGGGGCTATTTCTTCGTATAATGGAGCAATACATAATAATGCTGACGCTTCCACGGAGTACCGGCAGCGTCCTCTTCCCCGTACCCGCCCGCTGTCTATGGTTCATATGGGTGACGCAGGCCAGAATAGACATGTATCGCTTCCACCGCCCCCTCCCCCGTTATCACGAGGCGTATCATCTTCAAGGTCGTCATCTCAACAAAGACCTGATACATATCGGGAACCACACTCGTTGAATACAGGGTCACGGCCCTATATCATGGTTTCACAACAGGAGAATCTACCCCCATCACAGTCGAGTAGCCATGGTCATATGGCGGCTGCTCCCCAGTCCGATAATCTCACTCGACCCCCAACCTCCAGGCGAGCCGTTTCGGCCGGCCCCGTTGTGAATAGTGCGAGTACGTCAAGAGCTACAAGCCAGTCTCGGAGTCGGTCACCGCCAGGGCGTAGCTGGGAACCAGGGATGCCTCTCCCACCACCTCCTCCCGGCCCTCCTCCTACTACAAGATCACAGAGCGTCAGTGGCCTATCTGATACAACTTCCTTGCGTAACTCGCAAACTCAGCCAAGGGCCGCCAGGACTCGGCCACCTCCAGTGTTGGGAACAGGCTTGGACAGCATTCCCCCGACTCCAGCTGGCTGGGTGGATGAGGGGCCTACAGTGACGAAACACAGAGACAGAACACCCCTTGCTATTGACACGGTGAATACTACAATGTCTTGCACCGAGGCTGATAGGTCTGGATCTCATGGGCCCCAAAGTTCCACTAGCAATGGCCTGTTTCGCAGTCCAGCTCTTCGGGACCCAAACGCCAAAGGGATTAGAGAAAGGCGGATCGAACGCAGGAATAGACAGAGCCAGGTTCTTGATGACTTCAGTGCTGTATCGACGAGTAGCAATCCATGGGCCGATGCGTTGGACCAAGTAAAACCATCGAATTTGGTTCTCGAAGATACTAACGCCGTTGCTGATAATACTGGACATCAGCAATCAACGAGAGTGACTCCGAGCACCAGCCACAGTCTTGGATCTGATGGACAGCAAATTGCCTCCCGGCCCAGAGCCTCCTCAACTGGGTTATTTTCAAATCGGTCCTCTTTCTCGACTCCCAGAGGCGAACCCAGCCCTCTTGGGCCGAACCGGGGGTTTGCGCATACTCCGCCATTTTCCCCGGGTGGTGAGAAATCATCCACGAATGCCCCACAAGTGCTGCCTCCAAGAGCCCTTCCGACCCCCCCATTGCAATCTGGACAAGATACGAGGCCGCCTTCTAGGCCTAGCTCTAGAGAGGACCGGCCGGTATCCCATCTACTACATTTGCCTAATGAAGCTCTACCTACGGTCTCAGCATTATCCCCACGCCGAGTTCCATCACAAAAAGGCCCATCATTAGATTCCGTCGTCAACCAAGATATGGAGTTCGTTCAGAATGCCATACAAAGACACAAAACATTCATAGACAAGGAAGCCGGTGCCGCAGATGAAGCGGAAGCTCTAAATATTTTCACGGAGTTCATTATCTCAGAATCTCAGATAAGGCGTGAAAGGTACGCAAAAGTGTGGGACTCTAGCTCTTTCAATGTCGAAAATGTGCGTCACAGGCTATTCGAGATGCCGCCAAAGCCGCAAGCCGCGCCTGCAACCCTCTCTAGGCGGCCGTCCAGGAGTGCACCGAGGCTCAGCATACCCCAATCCCGGCCTGAATCTGCTTGGTGGAACAACTATCAGCCTTGCTTGTCACCAATAGCGAGCCTTAGTATGAGCAATGATGAAATGAGTTCCCGAGGTCGCGCCCCAAGCCGTTGGTGGGAGTCGAAGTCTAGCAGCGAGGGGGGCGCAAGGAGAATCGAGCGATCAAGACGTGAATCTAAATATATGGGCTTGCCTCGCGAATCTCTACAATGGCCCCAGGGGCGGGAACTTACCGAAGGTAGAGGTACGAGCGATGCATTTGAATCAACCGACGAATACGGAGCGTACGGCCCGGATGAATACCCGCCTGAAAAGGTCGGATGGCACGAGGAGCCAGCTTCCTCGGATTACTCAAGTACGGTAGGGCACAACAACCGCGGGCATAGTCGAGAGGCCCGGAAAATGGATGTTTCTCGGCTCATTACTCTGCCGCCACCTTACCCACGGCACCATCCAGCTGTCAACAACAGCCACCCAGATCTCGTCAACTATCGAACTTTGGTTCGATCGATCAGTGATCTCTCTGTGATCAAGTCTACCAGACAACGTCATAAATCTGAAATTGAGAGTCTATCACAAAGCCATCAGGAGAGAATGCAGGAGGGCCGCCGGTGTTTCAAAGCCAATATTCAGAGCCAGATCCAACAGGGTAGCATTAGCTTTGCAGAGGCTGCAGAAGCGGAGGCTGCACTGATCATGGAAGAGAATAAGCTTGCGAGAGAGCTGGCAAAACAGGAGCTGGATAGCTACCAAGAATCAGTGCTAAAGCCGATGCACGAAATTCTCACAGAACGAGTCAACAAGGCCACTGCTTCTATTGATGAGCTGCGTAGCAAGTTGTTCGATGATGCTCAGAACGAGACCCCCGACCAGACCCAAGAAGAAGGAGACGAAAAGCCAGAACTGCTAGAGAAACTCACGCAGCTCAAATGGCTGTTTGAAGCTCGGGAGCAGCTCCACCGTGAAATGTATGAGTTAGTCAGTGACCGGGATGAAAAATACAAGACTGTGGTCTTGTTACCGTACAAACAGAAGGCGAACGAGGAGAAAGTGCGTGAAACGAACGCCTTCTTCGCTAAAGATGCTCTGGACCGCCGTGTGAACCGCGAAGCGAATGCACTGGCTCGGCTTGAATCATTTTTGGCTGTGATCGAAGAGAACGTGGTTCGAGGGGTAGAGATACAGCTATCCGCCTTCTGGGATATCGCGCCATCTCTTCTCGCTCTGGTTCAGCAGATTCCGGGGGATCTTGCTGGCTTTCAGCTTCAGATTCCTGCCAATGAGTATGAGGAGAATCCCAGTTACCAGAACCATCCGTTGCAATATCTCTATACGCTGCTGTCCCATGCGGAAAAGTCTAGTTACCAGTACATCGAATCCCAGACCAACCTCTTTTGCCTCCTACACGAGGTTAAGTCTGCTGTCATGAGAGCCAATTGCAAGCTTATGGAAGCCGAACGGGTCCGCCTGGGAGAGGTTGAAGACAACGTGCGGCGGGAGATGCAAGCAACCCGTGCGGAGGAAGAGCGGTCTTTGACCAACGATCTCAAGGATAAAGTTGCTACAGTGGAAGGGCAATGGGCCGAAGCCCTGGGGAGTGCAGTACAGGGCTTACGAGAGCGTGTAAAGGAGCAGCTCGTTGATGAAGATGGATGGGAGGAGCTTGAACAGCTGGAGGAGTGAGGACCCCTGGATGAATTATGTTTGATGACGATGTTTGGCTTTTGATGGAGAAAATTTAGTCCACGGGCTGTTTCGATCTGCGTTTGTTTTACTTTGCCGAAGATACCCAAACTATCCGTTCGTTACTTGTGTTATAGTTATATGTGGCCCTCGAAGGATGTATGTGCATACGAGTACCTGTAAGTACTACTATACTAGTAGTAGTACCATAGGTTACTTAGGGCTATTCTGCAATGGGTTGGGCCAATGAGTGCCTTTCTAACCACTAGCGCATACACGTGACCCCTACCTTCTAGAGCTTTCCTTCCACGTCCGTTTCTTCTCTCTTCTCGCCTTCACTTCGCCGGAGGGGATCCCCTGTATTTAAGTAACCCCCCTTCGCTTGCTCCCTTCTCAACCCATTGGACCTGATTGACCTACTATTGCAGCGTCTTTGACTCAAGGCGTCCTTCTGTGATACTGTGAGTGACCCCAATTTCTTCTTTTTCTTCCCTTTCCCACCAGTGCAGATTTTTTTTCTGTCTCCTTCCAACTACCCCTCCGTTGGATGGAATCTGCCCCTTCCCCCTCGATGATGAGATTATAGCTGGCACCAGTCAGAGTAAAGATGGGCTTTGATTCATCTTTTGTGTTGACATAGCTCGCGATCCGGGAACGCTACCTGTGATCCTGAGAACTTCCCTATATCATGTTTTGCATCCGTCAATTGATTTTCCAGGCTCGATCGACTGACCCATGATTATAGAACCTAGCATTGGACAAGTCTTGAAAAACAGACAGACCGTCCTTCATCCATCTTGTTTTGGGTGCTTTTTGTCAGCCCTGCAATAGAGAAGATTTTTTTTTCTTTACATCAAGACCCACTAGCAGTTCATAATAAATTTTTTTTTTAAAATACCAACATCATGGTTCTGCACAACCCCAACAACTGGCACTGGGTGAATAAGGATGCCTCCGGATGGGCCAAGGATTACCTGAAGGAGAAGCTTCTCACCATTACCGCTGAGGAAGATGGTGTCACCGCAAATGTCTCCAACCTCCTGTCTATGGATGGCGACGTAGACGTCAGCCAGAGAAAGGGCAAGGTCATCACCTTGTTCGATGTCAAAGTACAGCTAGAGTATCAAGGTTCGTGAACGTATTGTGCTTCCCTTGTCCGGGGCACAACTAAATTTCCTTTAACAGGTAAGACCAAGGATGAGGAGTCTGTTAGTGGTACTATCACCATCCCCGAGGTTGCCCATGACACAGGGGAAGATGAGTATGTTGTACGTTCCCTTTATCCCTCTCCGAGACAGCCAGCTGGGGATGGTAGTGCTGACCCTTCCTGTCCGCGATAGTTTGAAATTGAGATCTACTCTGAATCCTCTTCCAAGCAGCCCGTGAAGGAACTCGTGCGGTCGAAGCTTGTCCCACAGCTCAGGCAGGAGTTGGCTAAACTCGCACCTGCCCTGATCAGCGAACATGGCAAGGATATCCAACATGCTCCTGGTGAAAACCCGTCTAAGGGTTTCACCGCACCAACCTATCACCCTCAGACCAAGAAGGATACTTCGGTTTCCAACTCAACCACGACTATTACTACTGGCGGCAAGATTGCTGTCAATACTACTACCGTGACCGCCTCAGATGAGTTCCGCACTACCGCGGAGGAATTATACAACACTTTCACAGACCCACAGCGTATTGCCGCTTTCACCCGTGGAGCCCCTCGTCAGTTCGACGGTGCTTATACTGGTGGAAAGTTTGCTATCTTTGATGGCAACGTGAGCGGAGAATATACTAAGCTGGAGAAGCCCACTCAGGTTGTGCAGAAGTGGCGTTTGGCCCAGTGGCCCCAGGGTCACTTCAGTACACTTGAGATCAACTTTGATCAGAACGATGTCGACGGTGTGACCCAGATGCGTGTATGTTGGACTGGAGTCCCAGTGGGCCAGGAAGATGTCACTAGACAGAACTGGGACATGTACTACGTTCGTAGCATCAAGCAAACTTTCGGGTATGTTCCCCTCTTTGCCTTCTCTCCTAGCCAAATCTTCCTTACCATGGCTTCCAGTTCTCGTTCACTTTCTTGGAGGCAGCTACTGATCTCTATATTCGTACTTCTTGGTATAGGTTTGGCACTATCCTCTGATCTTGTGCGTCCGTATTTGAAAGCTTGATGATTCAAACGCCGCTTGAAATACAGATGATCTGGTTTTAACGGCAATCCACGCGTCCTGTAGGGGCGGACGTTCATTATGTTTTGGACAGTGTTCTTGGGAGGCAGACACTATACCTCACATGGGTGCCTTTTTTTGGTTTGACATACAATCCCCTCGTTTCCACATCTATGAGGGTATGGCTCGACGATTCCACGATAGAAGTTCCATGATTAGAACAATGTAAAATGAATAAATAACGAAGACCTATGATACATGTCTACAATAAATAAATTTTGTATTCCTTTCTCCTTTAATTTTAATCCCCAGAATATTTTCTAACCCTTTATAAACATTTTAAATCGTTAAGCAGTCCAGTCGTAATTTAAGCCTGAACGAAAGCAAGTTTACGGAGTGTTTACAGAGTCTTTTCAATCATCTCAATGCCGTAGTCATCCTTAAGGGTCTTGAGGAGAGGAGCGCAGATATCCCAGGTCATGGGAGCAAGGACACCCTAATCAAAAGCCGTTAGTTTCGCCGTTGACGAAATTAGGGTAGAAATAAAACGACTTACCCTCTTGTTGATAGTACCATCAAGAACCAGCTTCACGGCAACACCGCAGGGGACACCGACGGTCTTAGCCATGGCAGAGTAACCGCCGGGAACACCGTACTCGCACATTGTGCTGGTGCGGGTCTCTTTGGAGCCGTCCTTGTGCTCAATCTCGAACTTGTGCTGCAGCATGACCATGTCACGCTCCTCTGGGGCGTACTGCATCTTCTTCTCGAGGGTGGCACAGAGGGTATCAAGGGGGTTACTGCGGGGAGTGATCTGCTCATCGGAGAAGAGGCCAATCCAGCGTAGACCGGAAATGATGCGGTTGCGCTCGTCATTGTCAGCGAAGGAAGTCTTGGAGGCAATGGCCCACTCGAGGTCTTTCTCGGACGCCGACGTGGCGCCTAGGATCTGCTTGGTGGCGTCCTTCCAGGCGATGGGTGAGTTGAGGAAATCGCGGGCCTCATCGCTCAAGAAGCCGATGTCGACCAGCACCTTGATCATCTCAGGGAAGCCCTGGTAGCGGAGAGTGCCACGAATGATGGTCTGGGCTTCGGGGATGTTGTATCGCTCGTTGTAAGGGGTCGAGTCGCGGTTGGGGTATGCGACAAATGCGAAGCCGGGGTAGATATAGTAGGGTTTAGCAGTGGCCATGAGGTCAGGTCCAGCGACGCTGACTTCCTGACCATCCTTGTAGAACTTGGCGGCGTTGCGAAGAGCAAGGAGAACACCACGGCTGGACCAGGAGAACTTGTATCCCAGAGGGTTATCGGAACACTCGGGGGCGGGGAGACCACCGCAGTAGGAGAGAAAGGAGGTGATCTTACCACCCTCCTTGTGGACCTGTTAATTTAACATGTTAGCTGCATATCATGGCGGTCATCATAGCATGGCTTAATGAAACTTACCTCGTCGATAGTCTTGACGGCATACAGGTGGTCAATACCCTAGATCAATGTTAGTTAAGAATGTAACCTATTGCGGGGATAGTACTCATTACGAATGACGTACGGGGTCCAAGCCAATCTCGTTCATGACCGTGATGCCGGCCTTCTTGCACTCCTCGTCCAATTCAAGCATAGCGGGAGAAACATAAGAAGTTGTCACAACATGCTTCTTAGTCCGGATAGCCGACTTGATCACGAGGGCATGGAAAGTATAAGGGATTAAGGAGATGGCAAGGTCGACCTGCTCGAGGGCCTTGTCGAGAGCGTCGGCATCGCTGACGTCTAAGGCAATGGCCTTCGCGTTCTTGAAGCCCTCGGCAAGATTTTGGGCACTTTCAAGGGTACGACAGGCTGTTATTCAATGGAGAAGCCACGTATTAGATACCATATACTTTCTTGGGATATTAGTTGGGCTATAGGGATAAAAAGGATGCTCTCCCTCCCCCGCCGACGCAACAATTGGGGGAGTTAATCGACACACTGGCGGGAGAAAATAGATTGGACCCAGGCTAGTGGAACATACCGACCGTGACATGAACATCTGCCTTGCTTAGAACCTCAACGGTGGGCTTGGTAACTACAGATCAGTTAGTCATTGAGCTCCATTGCGGGGTTCCCTCATAGTTTGAAATGAGGTGTATGGAAGTTTGGAAAGGGATCGAGAGACGAACCGAAACCAGAGCCCAAAAGGAGAACCTTGGAACCAGCGACCTGACCAGCCATTGTGAGGATTGGAGAGCAATTGAGGAATAATCAATAGTATGCGAGAAGCAAGAGGAGGAAGAGCATCTGGGCTTCCCCGCCGGCAGATGTGAGTGAGTCACGTGGGTCCACCCGGAGGGCGGTATCGGAGGAGGTGGATCGATGGTGATTAAGAGTCTTATATCAAGTTATCTATTCTTATCGATAGATGGATGTCCTTTATGTGGTCTAATAATGTTGATTTAAACTGCACCTATAAATATAAATATACATACAGACACTCTAAGGTTAATGTTGCTGCAGGTAATGAATAACAAAAGATGGATATAAGTCAGGTTAACACTAGGGAAAAAAAAAAAAGAAACTCCTTATACCCCTATGCTTCTATGCCTCAAGTGGTATGATTAGTGAATTACAAGCCTTGGACCTTTGTCTTTTCCGACGACTCGGCGACATCGCCATCGTAATCACCTTCCGCATCTGGATTCTTCCGTGACTTTGAAATCCTTCTCTGCCATCCCAGGAGAACTGGAATGAAATGCCACAAGTCAAATTCGGGCCAGAGGACATCCAGAAAAACAATCTCCGTGTCCTCATCGCATTGCCAAAGCATGAAGTCGCTGAGACGCTCCACTCCAGACGTGCGGACCAGCAAATCTAGAGGAGGGTTGTCTTTAGTGTGTAAATGATCGGATAATGTTTGCCGCGTGATGGTCTCTGGTGACATGAAAGTAGGGGTCTCCGACTCGGCACTAGCGCCCTGCGCTATCTTTTTCGCATTTGCAATATCCTGATGACCAGCGAGATCAAGGGTTGTGGACGACGAAAAGGAAGAACCAGACTCGTACACCTTATTCGCACGGTCATGTTTGGCACCTCCTTCTTCACCATGTGCCGAGGATTCGGAAGTAGATTCAATATCGCTATTTGCATCCTCAGTCTTTGTATTCTGGTTCTGTGCTTGGATGTTAAGCGCAATGTGACTTTCAGAAAACGGTGTTCGTTGGGAGGAGGAGCGCGATCTCAACGGTTGGCTGTAATCAGCGACAGTATCACGGATAGCGCTGGTGATTTCGTCGCGCGATGTATATGGGAAACATATGTTGAGGACCCGGTCGCCGTTGGCACTTGTCATCTCCATCGCCCTGTTCACCGCTTTAAGGACATCAGGCCTAAGCAAGTCCAAGCGACCCAACACTCGGACCTTAGCTCCATATCGGTCAAGGATTTCTCCATGCTGGGCCATCTGAGACAACTTCACCCTAGCCATTTCCATCAGAGCATCCACTTCGAACTTAGAGCGTTTGAAATTTTCGATACTAAATGCATAGATCGTAACAACTTTCACTCCACTTCTGTAGCAGACCTCAAGGATCTGATTGCGCATGTCATTAGCATTTGTCCTGTGCACCTGGAGTGAGACCGTTTGTTCGGAGGGTGCAGAAAACGCCTCTTTATAAAGGCCCAGCTAGACAATAGCTGACCCCAAAAGAGTAAAAGGAGTAGAAAGCTTACCCTTGCCAGCGCCTCAAACCCAAGGTTGTGTCCCTCCACCGTCTCAATCCCATGCGTCCTAGCAAACCGTCGGTTTCCATCCATCACGAATGCGATATGCTGTGGAACTGGCCCCTGTTTGATTGCTCCGATCAACAGTTCGCGGAGTTTCGATATAGCAAGCTCGATGGGCGGAGACGCAAGGAACCATTTCCGGAGCTTTGACAGATGCATTGATGTCGCCATTTTGTGTAATAATGATATGAAAAACCAGCTACCAAGGATCTTGAAACGCTATGAGGCGAACGGAGGGCCGTATGTGGTGAGAGTCGGTGGTGCAAAGAGCGAAATCGACGGTTGTTCAAGGGTCAAAACTGAACAGTCAAAGCAGTAATATAGGTCATGAGCTTATGACAGGTCTCCTATGTTGTAAAATCCACCGGTTGACTAAAGGCGGCGCGGAATGGAGATCCTCTGGTGTAAGGCTGTGTCCATCAGGCTACACAGTTTCCTTTTTACACATGCAAAGTGATCTAATTTTGGACGTCAAAAGCAGATGGTGCGTGAACACAGGAAACTGAGTGGCAACTGTCCGGGCCAAGGAATTGGGAAATCAATTGAACGAAACAGAGGCCTTCTTAAACATCGAGCAAGAAAGGATACTTCACAAGCTGTGATTTGGGAGACGTAACCTCTAAAGCATGCAGGTGGGTCGGGAATCACGTCTCCGTCAATCTCTGGCCCATGTGTAAAATTACATGGAATCTTACCGTACCAAAACGTTCCCGTGACCAGTGGTGGGTATGAAGTATCATACCAGAATACAGAAGTACGTAGAAGATCATATATTAAATCTGGAGAAATCCATCACTAGATCAATTCCTAATTCAAGGAAAAAACTTTCATCCAACTACTTATATCTACATCTCAACTCACCGGGTATTCCGCTAATATCCTTGCCTTTCCCCTTTTCATGAACGCGCAAAGCGGACAAGATAACACAACGCCAAACGCCGCCGCTAACTACTGTACGGTAAACTTGATAGATTAGACATGTCTGCAACTTTAGATGTCCTTCCGGTTCTCCTCATTTGGAGGGGTCCCGGTACCAGAGCTAGCCATGTCCCAGCTACTGCTGTCTTCACTGTGCCGGCGTCGGCGCTGTTCACCGCGTTGCCGCATGGAGTCACGAATCTTGGAACTAACGTGATCAAGGCCATCGCTTGAAGTAATCTGGCTAAGCGGCTTTAATTGCTGCCCTGATGATCCAGGGCGGCCTCCAAATGAGCTACTGCGACTTCGGCTACGGCTCGAAGGCCGGGTAGAAAAGAAGCCGATATTTGCAAGATTCTGGAACGACTCGTTCCGCGGAAGAGGCTCTTGTGAAATAGAGCCTCGTTCGAAGTCCGTAGTGGTAGTTCTGATCACTGGGATAGGAGTCGGTTCGCCGGCGGCCTTTTCAGCCGGCTTGTAGATCTCACAGAAAGGATCGGTGACAATCCTCGCAGCATCAAAGTCGGGGAACAGTTCCGGACCCAATGTGTTGATGGCATCTGTAACTTGTTGGGCAAGTGATGCGCGCTTCTGGCGAAGTTTCACCAGAGAGTTGGCAGAAGACGGGTTCAAGGATAACACGAGTGGCCTCAAAGACTTCAGAATATCCATGCCAACCTCTCCAATGCGAAGGGCCGCAAAGGTGATAGTGGGGAACAAAACTATGCCTATGGGCACAATAAGCCACAACGGCATCCATCCCGGAAGAATTCCTTGAATCCGGTTATGGTAGGCCCACATTGTGAAAGCCGCCGTATAGAACGCGTAGAGAGCTGGGGCAAACGCAAGAGCAACGAGGAGCTTCCACGTTGCCATGACATCTCGCCCCTGTAGCTTGACTGTAGAGGCAGCCAATGCCTCCCGCGACTTCTTTTTCGAGATGACCTTCGTGGTGATAAAGACAGGGGTGAAGAGAAGAAAGCCTGGCAATGTCCCGATCGTAAGGAGAGATAACTTGATGAGACGAGAGATCAAAGTAAAGATAACTTTGATGAAAGAAAATTTGGCATAATCAACCTGGTGATCGCGGATTCCCAGAAGGCGTAGCTCACGGTTATACTCTGCAATTGACTTTCGTAGATGCACAATTCGTGGGTCGTCTTTAAAGTGTGTATAACCTTTCACAAGACGTCGATTGAGTTCAACAACCATCGGGAGCGGAAGCTTCTTTCCCTTAGTATTATACAGGCGACGGGCAGCTTGGATAACCTGGGAGTCCATTAGCGCGGCAGATCTCATAATTTAATAACCGGATCACCTACCATTAACGTCTCGTAGTCCGGGCTCGTCACAGTGACCGCAACAAGACCTTGGTATATGGTGTCCAAGAGAGCACCAACAGATTCTCTCCTCTCTCCTCTTTTGAATTGCTCTACCAACTCCCTCGGTATTTCTATGGGGGTTCCGAACTCAATGACTGCGCGTGAGCGGAACTTGTGGGCGTGGAAGTAATTCATTCCACAAGGCACAATCTTCAAGCCACAGTCTGGGTTTTCTGCCAGCGTACCCAGGGCCATCAGAGCAACACCAGCTATGCAAAGTTAGCCGAAGACCGTAGAAATAAAGGGGCACGCAAGGGCGAATAGAAGGTGGGTACCTTTCAAAGGAAGTAAGTTTGTACGGTCATGACTACCGCCTTCTGGGAAAATACCAACACATCCACCAGCATTTAGTCTAGCAAATACCGCTTCGTAAACTGCTGTTTGGTCCACATGGGGGGAAACTTTGAACTTTGAGCCCTTGAATTCAGGATCTTTATCCGACGCATCTCCGGTGAATTTTCCATCATCCGTGATATTTTTCCTTCCAGTGAGCTGGTAGAGCGGGTCTCTGGCCTTGAATGGCTTTTTTATGATTAACTCCTCCGGGCTGCGGATTTCAGCAATAGTGGCATTATGCGAAGTGCCATTGATAGTGGGGAGAGCGATAGTTCCATCCTTTTCGTAACCAGGTCCTTCAAAGTTGGTGTCTATTCCACGGATCAATGTGGGTTGGTCGATCGGGTCGGGCATATAAATTATGCCTTGGCCCGGCTTCATATTATCCATTGCTCTGGCCACAGGTACGGAGCCTATAGACCTAGCCAACAAACCGATAAACTTGCGCCGGAATGATTTTTCTGCAATAAGCCATGAGATGCGACGACGAGCTTCGCTGCGTATTACACGCATAAGGATCAACGAATCGACAAACTATAGGTACCCGGTGATTAGTATGCTTGCGCATGGACGATTGAAATGAAATCGATCAGATAATCATACTTGGTTAGCATGAGGGGCCGCAACTATGATCAATGGGCCCTTCCTCGGAATCTTCCAGGAGCCACGCGGATGCACCTCCCGAAAGAAGAAATCCACTAGAACGGAGAACAGCCATAGGACTAGATCATATAGCCATCCAATCAATGGGGGGATGCGCGGTTGCTTTGCCATGATGCCGTGAGGGATTTGCCAATACCCCAACCTGCTGGGCGAAAAAGAGAAAAGGAATAGAAATTAATCGATCCTCCAGTCGGAGCAGAAGCAGGAAGTAGAGGTCAGGCTGCTATAGTGCAGTGGCGTTTATTTTTGACGAAATGGCGAGCACGCGCTGGGTGCGACGTAACGAGACATGAACTGCCACCAGCCTGTATGATCGGGAACACAGTTAAGTTAGTTTTCAAGCGATCTAGAGCAATCAGAAGACCGAGTGGATATACCTGGGGAATTTCACAGTGTAATTATTCCTTCAGACTGATTGCGATTTGTGTTAAGTGATGGGTATGTACATGTAATCTTTATTATGTTTTATTTTTAATGAGAGGGGGGAAGAAGAGGGATATACCTAGTAGAAAGTTCAAGAGCGAGAGCCATGTGACAAGAGGATGACATGGGAAATCGCTGTGGGGGAAAGTGAGGTAACCATAGCTAATCCGGACCAGTCAGAAGATGTAACGGTAAACTTACTTATGTCATTTGTGCTCTAGACTAGAATCACGATAGCTAGTTACCTAGTAGTACATATATAGGAAGATAGGATATGCAAGGATGTATGTACCTCTCCAAAGAGGACAGGTTTTATCTTAATTTTATTTTGTTTCTATTTTATCACAAGTACAAATGGGATAGTTATCCATACACCAAATATGAATTTAATGAAAATTCTGTGGGGATAGGATCAAGGCCTTTTGAAGTCTGTGCTCTTCCCCATTCTTGATAGTTCTAGATACTAATACTACTACTATCTTCTGTACTCCCTCTAAACATTGGTGTTACCTAGACTTGTTTGGTCTACATACACGTAGCCAGCATTCAGTGGATATCAATCACCTTGGTAAAAATGATGAAAGAGGAGCTCTCACTCAAAGTTGATTGTTTATTAACTCATTTAAATATATGGAGTATATATTATTTATTCCCATTATAAACGCAAGAGTAAATTTCATTTCCCCAATGGTGTACTACAACATGTATGCACCCGCCATACCTACGTACGGTATACTTCGGTACACTGCAGTACCCAGCCTAGAACGTTCTGTTTTCCAGTTCCGTCCAATTAAAAACAATTACATACATATACTATACTCTAGCCAGAATACACGAAAGGTACTAGCAAAGTTAGGTACTGGAGAAGGTCCCGTTTGGCCTTTTTTCTTCCTTTTTTTCTCTTTTTTTCCCTTTTTCTTTGAAGCATCAATCGGATTGATTGGAAAGTGCATTGGCTTGAATAGGATAAATCATAAGGTTACGGAAAATCGCATGACAGAGCCTGCAATAGACTTAGTAGTAAGTTCCCCTTTCACTGATACTACGTGGTTTTGAAAATTGAACTGTTGTACGGGGTTCAAAAAAGAAAAAATTATGCTGTTATTGCGTTATGTTCCGAGAGTCCTTTTTTTCCCTCTTTTCCTTGGGTTCTCCGCCTGACAATCAGCCCCGCGGAGGTTTGCAAAAAAAAAGTGACCCCAACTGTTCTCCTCACCATTTATCACCGTCACTAGTATCTATCCCAAGTCTAAAGTGAAACTATATTCAACTGACTGCCTTTCCCGGCATTTTGCCGTGATTCCTTTGACTGACTTCTGGTGATCCACTTTCCCATCCATACATCCTCCGCCCCACGTTGCACCGTGGCAAATACCTACATTAAGCGGGTCTAACCCACATCCGAGTACCTGAGTTTGATACACCCTTACGAGTAGGGTCTACGGCTTGACTACGACTACTAGTATATTATCTCCCTGGTCACCTTGTTCACCAATCAGTATCAACCTGTCCGCCTCTACTGGCCTTTCCTACCTTACTGGTTGAAAGTTTCAAACGATATCTCAGTTGCGATTGGCAGGTACCCTGTCTTGACCTAGGTTCCTAGCCTAATCCGCGATCTTAAATTGCGAACGGGATCAATCATAGTCGGTGACGATCGATCGATCTCCTGTAACTTGCACGGCCTTTCTTAGTCAAGGGGGAAAAAGTCTACTTGTCACACATATTGCACTGGCTAGCGGATTGGAAAAGATGTCAATCAAGTATGTGAATGACCCCTCACTACTCCAACTTTGCAATACCTTGATCAGTGTCGGTGCATACTGCTCGCTTTTCAGGTATAAGTTTTTTGCTTTAGGCGTGCATATGACACGGGTCCTCCCTTAGTTCTCTATTCCTTCTTTTCCTTCCATCCTCCTTTTAGCCCCCGCTCTTTTGTTCCTATGGACATAGTATATCTTTTATATCGCTCCTACTTGGGTTCGAGTAGAGAAAGAGAAAGATATGATATTTGATTGACTGGTTCTAACCTACTTTACCGAGCAGCTGGGTGATGCTACATGAACATGAAGGCTTTGTCCGTCTTCCTCATGAGCACTTGATATACACCTCCCCACCTCGCACTAGCCTCTCTTTGCAACCCCTCGGCTCATATAAAGGCAAGGATGCTTTATCAATCCAAAGTGGTTCAGGCCGAATATATCTTACAAACCAGCGGGTACTTCTCCCCTCTTATCGGCCTCTCATTTTAGCTTTTCCTTATCTCTTTGCACGTCTTTTCTTGAGCTCACAAAATAAAACCTCCAGGTCGTTTACATACCTGTCCAGAAATCCAATGAATTTCAATCATTTTCTGCACCACTTCTTCACATACATGATACCCATGTATCAGCTCCCTTCTTTGGCCCAAATGTGTGGCAGTCTCTGGTCCAGCCGGTGTCTGGTGGAGGGATACCCCCATCGCTGCCAGCGGTACAGTTGAAGGTGACTTTCAAAGAGGGAGGAGCATTTGATTATCACAACCACTTTGAACGGATTAAAGAACGCCTACAACAGGCCGTCGAGGTTTCCCAAGAGAGCAATCGAGGAGCAAGGGAGGTTGACTTGTCTACTATCCATCTGGACGAACTGCCTGCTTACTCCGGCCCACTACATGATTCGACTGGCGCTACTCACAGTACTCAGCACGCCCCGTCAAACTCGCAGGATAACTGTGCTACTTCGGTGTCATGTCCTGAGCCCATGGAACCGCCACCAGGCTACGAAGAAGTTCAACAACAGAGTATTGCTAATGCCCTCGAAGAAAGGTTACGTCGTGCCAGTTGAGGGAAGATATTAATTGGTCTTGGGCCATAATTAGACTTTTTAATAGGAGCATGTCTCAAGCTCTTTGCTTCTCTTTTAGCGAGCCATATTGCATCCGTTCCTGTACAGTACTTTCACTGCTTGCTCTAATTCAAGGATCGATTTGGTACCTAATGTGTTCAGACGTCATTATGTGTTCTAAAGAAAGAAAAAAAGATTAGACTCCTATTGTTGAGATATATCCAGTAATTTAGCGTTATAAACTCAACATATGTGTGTTTAACAATTGGCAACTCGCAATATCAGATCGTTACGTTGAATAAACAGGATCACTACATTGGTCAATCCCCGTACCGAAGCGTCAGCCAATCACGTGTGCGATAATTGAGCATTCGCCGGCGGCCGGGCTGTTCCGATTTTCCTGGACGGCAGAGCCAAAGCTTCGTAAAACCATCAACCTCATCAACTTCGCTCGTCACTGCCGCTTACACCCCCCACATTCTGGAATCCCGGCCCTCCAATCCCTTCAATTGATACTCCCACACAGTCCGAAATGGGTATTTCCGACTTTTTCTCCGACATTATGTCCTCCTTCAGCCTCCCCGAGGCTCAGGCTGAGGCTCCCGCCGAGAACGTCGAGCAGTCCAGCAGTCAGGAGACCGAGACCGAAGAGAAGTCTGCTGTTACCGAGGAGTCGACCAGCGAAGAGAAGCCCGAGGAGTCTGCTGAGGAGACTCCTGAAGAGTCTGCCGAGGAGGAGCCCGAGCAGGAGGAGGAAGAAGAGGAAGAGGAAGAGGAAGAGGAAGAGGAAGAGGAGCCTGAGGATCTCAAACCCAAGCTCGAGGAGGGTGAGTCGCTTATGTTGATCATTTACTTGCGTCTTCCTCTTTTCGCGTCATTGGACTGTCAGGTTGCGCGGCAATGGCACGATCCAACCAACATGCAACCGATTTCCATTTGTCCGCTTGGCACATGCCCATTGACACAAGACCATCTCTTGTCATCTTGCTATTACCACTCGTATTTGCCGTTACTGATGTTTTTATCATAGAATGTGCCAACTCCGCTCAGTGCGCCCCATACAAGCACCACTACGATGAGTGCGTTGAGCGTGTCACTCAGCAGCAGGAGGACGCCGACTACAAGGGTCCCAAGGAGGACTGTGTTGAGGAGTGTAGGTGGCGCCCACTTTATTCTCCATTAGTCTTGAATCACTTGTTTGGCGGTTGTGTCGCTTCACATACCGTGTATCTCGACAACCATTTTTGATATTTCTAACATTTCTTACTTCAGTCTTCCACCTCGCCCACTGCGCCACCCAGTGCGCCGCCCCCAAGCTCTGGAAGTCCCTCAACTAAGTGTCTCATCTCGAGACAATTTCTGCCATGTTTCTCTTATGGTTCAATAGCAACGAGATTTAACGATGGCGCACCATGTATTGACCATCTAGATAAGATACGAAGGGAACTGTGGAAGGGACTCACAGAAAGAAAGCTAAAAGCGTCATGATGGCTGGCATGTTTCCGCTTGTCGCCCTCGCATAGAATGGGATAGACTCCCCTCTAATGTGGGATTTGTGTTAAAAGTGGAGGATGGGGGAATACATCCTTCGCTGTGTATGTACAGATAGCTGGGGTTTTGCCTGTTTGTGAACTGTGCTTCTTAATTTCCTTGTGTTTAGAACGAATGGCATTTGTCTCTTAGACTTGCTGTTTCCGTCAGTTTCGACTGGATTTTGCCAGACTGGCCTGCACTGCGTTTCATACGACGCGTACTTCTTCTTTACCAATGAATTTTCTGAACGCTGGGTTTTAGAACTGCTTCTTGTTTGGTCAGGATTACTATCACTCTGCACCATATAAACACATGCATGAGAATTATAGACGCATCCGCAACGGCAGAACAATGACAACCACTAACACAAAAGAACTAGTTCAACTCCACGAGCTAACACCCTGCTAACTACTACTTCTCTACCAAAATTTCAGACTAAATTTCGACTCAGTCCCCGGCGTAAGGGTGTCGTCCCCCGCAAGACCGGTATCAGTATATTCACGACCCTCCAGATCAACCCCCCGATCAATATCCAATCTCCGACGTCTAACATCTCTCCCAAACAACCCAATCGAGATGGGGAACGGCACCACAACGGCAGCAATAACGGCCGAGAAGATCAGTGCATTCCTCATATTCTCCGGTGGATCGGCATCGCGATCTGCCTTGAGCGCGTCCTGGGCCAGAATGAACGCCGCACCGAGGAGCTGACCGCCCGTCCAGCAGATCGTGCTCCCGATCTCCGGAGAGAATGGATACGTGATCTCTACGAGATACTCTAAGACGACGGGGAGAAGGGCAAAGGACGAGGCGCCCAGGAGAGCGCAGACGACGAAAGATGGAGCGATCCCCGCCGGACTGGATGGGGCGAAGATCAGGGCGATGTAGCAGACTGCGACGATGGGGATTAGGACGCGGATGGTGCCGAGGTAGTGCTTGAAGCGGTCTGTGATTGGGGAGATGATGGCAGAACTGATTAGACCGACGACGATGAGGATGCCTCCTGCTACTCCGGCTTCGGTTTCGGTGAAGGCGTAGGGGGAAAGGATTTGATTTAGGAGGGAGGAGACACTGTTGAAGAAGCCGACGTAGACCGAGAAGGGGATGAGGATAAACCAGAATTCTAGTGTCTTGAAGAGTTGGGCTATTGCTGGGAGGAGGGGCATTCGGGTTGTTGCAGAGGATGCGCTCGGTGGTGTTGGGGGTTGTGAAGGGAGGATGAAGGACGGGAGGGCAGCTATCGTCGCCTGTGGTTTACATTATCCTTGATTAGATGAAAAAGACTTTCTCGAGAGCTTTCGGTTTTCGTGGTCCCTTTGTCTGTCCTTGGGGTCACACTTACAATGACGGAGATATACAAAACCATATCGGGGATCTCGCTGGGCTCCGTCGCCCAGAATGAATCGATTACCTGGCCTAGGGCTGCCCCCAACGGATTGGCCAAGGTGGCTACGGCTGTGGCACTGGTGCGCCCTTTGTCTGAGAACCACATGTCGCTGTACCGGGTTGGAGCACTGAGACAGAACGGTTGGGCCAGACCGATGAGGATCTGGCCGAACATGGCGACGCCAAACATGCCTCCGCGGGCTTTAGTGCCAGCATATCGAACCCAATTGCCTACCAACAGGAGAGTGGAAGTGGTGATAATGGCTGGTTTGGGCCCGCCTTTATTGAGAGTGAAGATGACAACACTGGCATATATGGTCTCATCAGTGACATGCAATGGTTGGATGCAGATAAGGAAACCTCACGGGCTGGCAGCACAAAAGGCAAAGAGATACCCTGTACTCATCCAGTTGATAGCGCTTTCAGAGACGCCGAAATGCTGAGAGGCTGTGGTGGATATGGATGAGAAGGTCAACCACTGTGATATCGAGGCAATAATTTTAGCTCAACAATGTCCACCTCTGTTCTACTGGAAACGATATAGTTGTACCAGTCATTCTGAAATCGCTAAGTTGCAGGATCACATACATCCCAACTGACCACTATGTTCAATAGCACCAACTGCGCTAGCCCCCAGAAGCGACGCTTGTAGACCTTGTAGACAGGCCCTGAAGGAGGGAGACCCGATGGACTTGCGGCATCTTGTGAGTTAAAGGCCATGATGGGAGGTCAACCAAATCTCGTCTACCAACATGACTGCTCTATGAATAGAAGAGAGGGTCTTCCGCGATTAAAATAAGCCAGTGTATCTTGCTGACCTTTGAGAAGTGAGCGATGCGACGGCGGTTACAACACACGTGTGGCACAGTCCAGCCATGCGTTGAGATACCTAGGTAAAGGCTCTGGGGTAGGACCAAATAATAGTACTAGTTTGTCAGTCTCCTCCATTATTGGGTCCAATGCACCCGAGGCGCGATGATCGACTGCGGGGTTGGGCCATCCATTAAATTAAATATCCCCGCTGATTGGAATGTCGAGGATTGAATAAGTGTATAGTTGCAGTACAGGAAGAAGCAGAATGTAACCTTTTCTTCTTCCTATTGAGAATAAATTAGGAGGATGTCAATCACATGATGGCAGACCATATGATTTGGTTTTATTTGATTGTATTGTATTGTTTGATTGAACGAATTGATTATGTTTTCTAAATAACATCGACACTTAGTTTAGTTCTTCTATTCAGAGACAATTAATGTCTCGAACGACATGGTGTTTCCTTCCTGCCCTCCAATCATCGTCCCGTGCCTACCTACAATGATTGTTTCACAATCTGTGGTTCATCACAGATCAAGAAACAAACTAAAGAACTATTTTTACCATCTCTGTCTGGGATCAAAGAATGGAGTACGGAGTACTTCCATCCATGAACTATGGATGATTCCCCCATAACTCCGACAGATATCATACCTCACCTTCTCAACACCAAACCACAGCGGATAGGTCAGATTGCCTTGAACGATCTCTATCAACTTTGTTCCATACTTCCGATAGTCATCGTGCCATGGTTCCTATTCAGGAGCACCGACCATCGTTCGTGGTCTTGAAGCATATACAAACAAAAGAAAATGAGAGGAAAATCAGACCAGAATGTAAGAAAACATGGTCTGCTCCTGGGATGAATCATTATCCAAAAACAATATTTAATGTCCATTGCATTGCCGGTGGTTAAAAATGGTGGTAGTTGAAAGGCGATCATCGTCCTCAGTCTACCGATCTTGATCATTCTCGCTCTTTATCGATTCTCTTGGGACATGATTTTTATTGTTTTATACTGTTGACTCCTGATAATATCTTCCTGACTCATCTGTTCCGATGCTGACACATTCCATCGGATCTATCGAAATTGCTTTTTCTCTCTTTTCCTTTCTCTCCCTTGGCTAGTGGCGCTGGGGATTTTCAAAAGTATCCTCATGGTTAGTGCCCACTGGCTGGGCGGCTGAGCATCGACACTTTAAACTGCAGATCGTCTCGACTTCGTCCTCGCTTTCAACTTTGTCCCCCAACCTATTTCTTCCTTTCCTCCCTTTATTGTTCCACTGGTTCGTCTTGTTTTATTTTCATTTTCCCTCTCACTGCGATTTCTCCTCCAACTAGAAACTGTGTTTCGCCTCGCCTTCCCTTGCCGCTGAGCGCATAATTGTCTGGCCCCCTCCTGCAACGATAAACACGGAGTATCCCCTTTCAGGATGTATGCGGCCTAGTATTACTTCGGCGACGATTCTCTATTACTAGTTCACCCTGCACATCCTTCCTCGCCAGACTTTATCCTTCTATATTCACAATGAGCGGTTTTGATCTACGGTCCAGTCTGTCGTCTTATGGCGATCCGAGGCACTTTTCCGGCGCCTCCTTTGGCGCTCCGCAACCACCCCCGACGAAGGTTCTCATGGACGGATATCACGGCGCCCCAAAGCTGACGAATGTGGAAACCCCGCGGTACAATCCAGTAGGTGGCTGTCGAGTCCCATGGACCACTTACAATTGCTGACGTCTTTTGTTCTCCTGCAGCTGAACACGACGCACCCACGAAGCTCGGCGTTGCTCAACGGCAATGATCCTGTGACCATGTATTTGTTGACCGAGACCGCTATAGGAGACAGCGCGCACTACGAGGTCCTGTCGCTAGAGGAAGTTGAAGGGCTGAAGAAAGAATTCAAGTTCCTTTCAGGTCGCTTGGAGGCGGCCAAACGGAAACTAGCTTTGGAGGCGAAACTGCGCGATGCAGCCATGTCCCTCAGCCGGCTATATAACTCTAAGAGTCCCAGATCGAGCGAGGAATATGATATGGGAGACTCCCCGAAATCAAACCGGAGTCGCAGGAGCATATTTGGCCACGACGGCGGTTCTAGTACGCTCGACAAGACGGACGCTGAGCTAGCTGTGAGCACGCGGAAATGCGAGGAGCTCTCGCAGGAGGTCTGGAACCTAGAGAGTCGGGTTCAGCTGGTTCAACGACGATTACTGGAGCATACTGCTGGTGTTTTACAGATGACGCATAAGGGGTTGAAGAAATATCCGAAGAACAATGTTCCTCATACGCCTGAGAGCCTTTCCAGCCATAACCCCCGTGGTAGCATAGATGAATTTGACGACAGAAGCCTATACAAAACATCGGATCATCTCAATGAACTCAGTGAGCATGGGCCTCAAGGGTCGAGTACTTTGACTCTTTTAAGTCAGCAGGCAGCTGGCCTCAATGCGATCCAAAATACAGAGAAAAGACTAGAGCTGTTAAGCGGACGAATACGCGACATGATTTTACAAATCAATCCCGACAATGACTTTGCTCCTGTTCCACAATCTTTGGAGACGGGTGATGCAATCAACCATACGGCAACTGTGGAAGCCTACATAGCATATATTGAAAACGGTCTAGGCGCCCTCATGGCTCACCCCAGTAGCACTTCTGGCACTAGAAGTACGGATCATGTAACCGACAAGCAGCTAGGGGAGGTCAACGATCGACTATATCATATCGTGAACGAGATAGGCTTGCCACGCTCGCGGACACTTCCACCGCCTCCTGGAGCATCTAGCGGGAACCTGCAGGAGCACCTCTCGTACCTGAACGAGGGCATCGATGGCCTTCATGAGCGGCTGGGAGGCCTCCTTGAGCAAAAGAGTATTCTTACCACTCAAATTCAACAACAGCGGGAATTAAACTCCAAGTCGGATGCGGAAAGGGATGCGCATATCGCCGACTTGATCGAGAAGCTAGCCCATGCACGGAAAGAGCTCGAGTTGGCTGAGCGTGAAGGGGAGCAGTCCAAAGATCAGCTGAACCTAACGATGGAACATTTGGAAGCTGCGCATCGGGAACTATCAGATCATCAGCTTCGAGCTATCCCAGAGGACAACTCGGAGGCTATTAAATCTGAAAAAGAAGCTCGCGCGCGGGCAGAAGCCGACGTGTCCCGTCTACAGACCACTGTGCAAGAGCTCCAACACGAGAAGGAAGCCCTCGCTGAAGCTCATGAAGCACGTCTTCGTGCTGACGTCGAGATTACCCGCCTGCAAGCCGTTGTGCAAGAGCACCAGCGAGAGAAAGATGCTCACAGCGAAACTCAAGAAGCACGCCTTCGCGCGGAAAGTGAAATTGCGCGTTTACAAACTGTCGTGCAGGAGCTCCAGCACGAGAAAGACTCTTACGCTGAAGTCCACGAAGCGCGCCTTCGTGCGGAGGCCGAAATTGCTCGCTTGCAGCCCACCATTCTAGACCATCAACGCGAGAAAGACGCTCACGCCGAAACCCATGAAGCACGCCTCCGCGCCGAAGCTGAAATAACCCGTTTGCAGAGTGTCATGCAAGACCTACAACACGAGAAAGAGGGCCAAACCAAGGCACATGAGGCACGGCTCTTCGCCGAGAGTGAAGTTGCCCGCTTGGAAGCCGAACTCGAGCAGGTTCGATCCGAGACCAACGGCCATACAGAACAACTTTCTGCGGTTCGCTCTCAGGCAGATGGGGAGATTGCGCGCTTACAAGAGGCGATCGATCAACTTCGCAAGGAGGCTGATACAAGGGCAGAGGAGGCTAAGGAGGCTGATACAAGGGCAGAGGAGGCTAAGGAGTCACGCGAACAAGCAGAAAAGCAGATTTCTAATCTGAAAGCGAGCATTCAGCAGATTCGTATTGACGCTGACGCTCGCCTAAAGGAAGCCACGGACTCGCGCAGACAAGCCGAAAGTGAAATTGCTCAGCTGCAGGCTCTAATAGATCAAATACGTTCCGATGTGGAGTCTCAGCTCAGTGAGGCAAGCAAAGGTCGAACACAAGCTGAAGAGAGAGCGGCGCGCTTACAGGCGGAATTAACCGAGCTCGAAGGCGAAGTTGTAAGGGTTCGAACTGAACTTACAATGGCTCAGGCTGAGCTCGATGGCGCTTACGGTAGCCGATCTCAACGGGCAGCCGCTGTCGATCCTGCCCTTCAAAAGGAACTCGAGGTGTTGACCACTCGGAACATCGAGCTAGCAACGGAGCTTGCCACTTTCAAGGCTGGCAAGCCTGCAAATAGCGATGCGCAGCGACGAGTTGAGACGCTGGAGAGGGAGCTGCGCGAGACGATTGACGACTACGAAGTCATGACTAAGGCTAGCATTGAGTTTGAGAGAGAGCGCGAGAAGTTTGAGAGCCTCATTGACGGGCTTCGGGATCACTGCGAGCAACTGGAGACGCAACTGAATGAGGAGCGGATCACCTGGATGGGCATGCAAACAGCGTCCATGGGGCGAGATGGAACCACATATGAGACCACATCAACTATGGTCCTTAAGAACGAATTCAAGAAGATGATGCGAGACACGCGGGCTGAAAATATGAAGATTCTGAAGGTGGGTACAACGTTTTCTTCCTTTACACAGGGCCATCGAGCTAACTTGAGAATACAGGCGGAACAGGAGGAACGTCGGAGACTAGAGGCTTTGCTCAGGAATGTCAAAAAGGAGCAGGCAAGCAAAGCCAGTCCAAACCAGACAGTCGCGGCTTTATGATGACGATAATATCCGAAACTTCTCGTTGAACCTCAACCAACCCGATTTCGGTTGCGGTTACTTCATCTATTACTAATATTCTATTCATCGTACATATTACTGTTTATTTACTCTGGGTATATATTGGTTTGGTCATGTTCCCTTGTGTTGGTCATATTATAAGGAAGATGATCTATGTATTTCTACTGTGCAAAATAGATTCGACTATCCTGTGATAGATCACACTCTCTTGGTGTTGTCAACTGCAACTGGCCACGATGTCAATTAATATTCTGAGAACCCTTGGAGCATACCGGGCAAGATTCAGTGCATACTGGGCCTGTATATATATGCCCGTCGAATGGCGGTTCTTTCCCTTCGGTTCCTTTGCTTGAGCGATGCACCTTCTCACTTGAAACGTAGTGAACTCGGAAAGTACGACGATGACACCTCAATACCATGCATATGACTACATTTCTCTTGTGGACTACACTCTGCTCATTCCTATGCCAGCCACATCTCTTTGTCTCAGAATGGCTCTACGGGACCGCTCTCTGGCCAGTCCGGACTCTACTCTACAGCGAAAAAGAGCGACACACCATACCGCTTCGACCAGAGAGTCATTCGAATCGAGTCCAAGCGATGCAAGTTCGATTTATAACGCCCTGAGGGCAAGCTCGGGGCTAGAAGATCTTGTCCTCAAGTCTAATGGTACCCTGGGCAGCAGAATGGCAGCAAACATGGCAATGTTCGTCTCTCCGTCGTCCGAGTATACGACTACCAAACCACCGAAGCCAGATATAGAACACAAGGCAAAACGCCCCTGGTGGCACACGTATTTGCTATCAGATAGTCATATATTGTCGCCGAAAGATGATAGGCAACGAGTAAAGATACCGATGCCAGAGCTGTCGCCGAAAGCGGACCAACATCGCAAAGCGGCAAGCGTCAATGATGCAGACGCAAGATTAAGAGCTCCCAAATGGCTGGCGAGTCTGGCATCCCCTGCGAGTCCGGTTCTTCCCACATATCCACCACCAGTGAGGTCGCCCACACCTCCGGGACTACCATCTTTCGGTACCGAAGAAGCACTCCGTTACTCTGCGCGATTCCCTGTCGACTCAGGATTGGCTAATGGACAATCCCATCAGCGAAGCACTCACGGCAGCGCTGGTAAAGGCAATAGAGTTGAATCCTACGGCGAGGCGTTGCGAAGGTTCTTTGGTATCTCGTCATCATCTGCTTTCCGGCCTAACGGGCGGGGATGCACTGTTGTGAGAGCAGCCGATGGTACTGTGGTCCAAGGGCGCCTCCCTCATCGGCAGAGCTCCCATGGCGTTGGTGCGGGCGGTAGATTAGTTGACCATCCATTCCATCGAAGGAATCTTTCTACGACACAGTTTGATAGCGTCGGTGAGAATGGTGGTGCTGTTGTCCATACCCAGCCATTGGACACAGGAAATTATTCCAACATGAGGCGGAAAAACTCACTTCACTCTGGCATAGCCCGCCCTCCTATCTCTCGCCTACAGATATCTTCAAGCAATCTCTCACCTGGGCCGAACCACTCTGCGATCCCTCCATCACGGGCAACCCTTACTCATCCTGTGAGTAGATGTGAATCTCGCCTCGCATGTGTCTCACAGCAAGAGGCAACAACGACACCCATTGTAGGCATATCTCCCATACCAGATCCTGAACCTCCAGGCTGTTCCCCCACGCGGACACGATCAACAGCAGAACCTTCGATTCAAGAAGGATGTGTCATGCTTGAGGCTCAACATGGCCTTCGGCTACCTGCCTCAAGAATTGCCAACTCCTGTTTTCGCTGTTGTTTGGGAACTAGGAATGAACAGAGCACGGCCACCTACTCGAATACTTCTTCCAATGATACATATACAACCGCAAGGAGCCGGATCTCAGATGATAGCTCGGGTCAACATTCGCACGCCAACAATAACAAGAAGGGACCGGTCCAAGAACTTGGGCAGTACTGTTCGAATATGTGGGTGTCGTTTCGAACTTTCATCTCCTCTCATAGTTATGGGTCCTCTGCTTGGTTGGACCAGACTCGGGAACCTTTTTAACGACTGACACAATTCGCAGGTTTTGGATATCAGGCGTTTGTGTAAAACTAAAGTCTTGCTTCGCCCAAGCATCTATTTCACTGCAACATAAGCACAGCCGGATATTGGATATTCAGTATACGCTAGTCCGTACCCATCAGGAGCTGTTATTGTTATCCTGGTTCAAATAATGGCCACCCAAATGTTATCGTTAGCTTTTTCATACAAAAGGGACACTTCTTTTCCTAAATATATATTGTTAACTACAATTCATGGCTAAAGGCTGATCAAACGAGTTTTCATATCTGATATTGCAAAGGCATGAACCAGTCAACTCCGTTGCTCCTCCATGCAAGTGATGCTCGAAACTGGTGGGCGTTATATAGTAAACAATTAGTGCAGCAAAGTCATTCAATATGACGCTCATAATGAGTTCAGAAAGTTTCCGCAGCGATTGTAGACCCTAATATCCACATGCAATAATGAACATCGGTAAGAATATCCAAATGAGGCCATAAAATGATAAAAATGGTGGGAGTAGGGAGAATGAAGAATGGGGGGAAAGCGGAGGCTAATACGAACGAAGAATTAAAACCAAAAGGACCGATGTCATCTCCATAAACGGCATATTCAAAAGGGAGAAAGAGAAAATAAAGAAGAGAAGAAGAAAAAATCAAATAAGGTCAGAGAGGCATGTGTGAATATGGATGCAGATGTGTTGATTCTAAAGCCCCATAAAGAATTGAGAGGCTTCTTTAATCTCTTCGTCGTTATTCGCGAAGTCCCATACCATTATCCTTGGGTCCTGAGTGGCGCAGATAATCTTTCGGGCATCGAACTGCACTTTGAAGACCCTAGAGGATGGTGGGCTAGGGCCGTTGTTATTGTTATTTCCATGGGCTTGCTGGTTTCGGTTATTGTGATGATGGTGATGCGCCACTGCAGGTGCGACTGGTGGGCCGGCCGCTGCATGCTGTCCCTGGTTTGGTAGTCGAGCTCGCTGAGCTCGCTGAGCAAAAGCGTTTCGCGTGCCACGAATATTACCATGTTCATCCACACCGTTGATTTCCTTCAAAGCCTGCAAATGAGACAGAGACTGACCGACAACCCACGCGCCGTCTCTGTCTTTCTTCCAAACCACCACGAGCTCGTCATATGAGCCAGAAACAATTCTAGCCCATTTACTTCCACCTCCTCCCGGCGGGATATGCGCGCCCAAAGCCTTGATATCCCTCGGGTTTCTGGATCCGGCAGTGTTTTGGTGATGCCCTGCACGTCGGAGAGCTCTCGGACCGTAGTCTACAGTCTCATCAGAGTGCCGAGCATCCAAGAACTCGTTGTCAACAGCTAGGGCTTCCAGTTTCATCGCCTCTTCGGCTCCTGGTGGGTCGCCAAAACCGGCTTGAACGGTCCTTACTAAGTCTCCGTGACCTGACATACAAGCAACCTCTGCACCAGAGCGGTGATCAAAAATGCGGACGGAGTCATCATTGCTTCCACTGATGATTCGCCGACCATCAAACTGAACGCACGCAATACCTTTCGCGTGGCCTACAAGTGACTTCTTGCAGAGACCACTGCGGAGGTCCCAAATCTTGATTAATCGGTCGCCTGAAGCGGAAACAATCTCATCCTCGCTAACCTGAATGGCGTTAACTGCAGCCCCATGTCCTGCTATTGTCATCAACAAGGTATACGGAGATAAGCTTCGGATATGACGCCTAGCCAACTCTGTCTCTGTAATTGGGGATGGGAGTTCGTTTGTATCAACAATGTAGGATGGATACATCGCTCCAGATCCATGGTGAATAACAGGATACTCTTTGTCACCGGGCATGAGTTCACGCCGATTCCAAACTTTGATCAACCTATCCTTGGAGCATGTGACAAGATAACGCTCATCGAATCTGAGGTTTAACACAGAGTCGCGGTGAGCTGGTGTAATCTCCCTAAGCTTCTCGCCGGTAGAGAAGCGCCACATAATGACACTCTTATCGCTGCTCCCAGTCATGATGATGTCTTCAGTCGGGCGGGGATCAAATTGGAGACAGAGCACCGATTTGGTGTGACCCACAAGAGGGCGATACCGCAGTCTCTGCGTATCTATATTCCATACTCGGACAGTCCTATCTCGGCTACCACTCACCAGCCAATTCCCCCAGAACTGGATTGAATAGATACATTCCTGATGACACTCCGCCATGTGCTCAGGATGCGGGATTTGAAACTTCGTGACGCGACCTCTATTCCAATTATCTTCCAGTCGTCTACGTTGCTTATAAAGATGAAGCCAGTTGATTTTAGCACCGCCGTTCGGCATCCGAGTCAGGATAGATGACCTAGGAGACGAGTAGGTTGATGGGGACTTGCGTCCATGCGGTATGGTGCGAGCGAGGTCTGTCTGAGATTCCGGGGCGTTGTTCGAGCTCAATAACTGATGCTCCGAGGAAGCTGCCCCACTCTGGTCATTGGAGACATCGCTCATGAGATGATCACCTTCAGTGTCTGCTTCCGTAAAAGTTTGCTGTCCATCTTGCCGCCCGATCATGTAACTACCCAGGTGTCCTGTCGTTCGCGAGTCTAGCCAGCTTGGGGGTACGCGTTTCTTTTGCTTCGGTTCTCCGATATCTGTGTCGGAATTTCTTAACCGCGATTTACGAAGATAGGGGGATGAAAGCCCAGATTGTCTCTCCTCGAACGCACGGATTGCATCAATGTCAACACGCCAGCCTTCGTCAATGTACTTCCCTCGCCAAAGACGAGAATCGATTATACGACCCCGCCAGGCGCGGGATGCCAATGAGGCTGTCAAAAGAGTCTGAGGGTCAAGATAGGAAAAGATCTCAGAGGTTATCTCGGGAGGAAGTTTGACGACGGGATCCATGTGCAACACAGGCGCAAGACGGTCAACAACCGCGGCCACAGTGGAAGTAGGTAGTGTGCGCAATAGACTGTAGGCAATCTCTATATACGATGGATAGTCAGCATTGACGAAGGAGGAAGAACGTATGTATCGACCAGGTCGTCCAACCACGCGAACTGCGCTAGCTGGCGGGAGGGTTCAACGCACCAGCCCTATCTGTTTCGCTATTAGACATAAGCCAATCAGGGAGAGGCATTACATCATCTGAAGGCAGGTTCGCGAGTTCCTTATCCGACTGACTTCTTGTCTCGTCCGAGTAACCCTCGTCCAGTCTGTAAGGTGTAGATAATGAGGGGGCGGTGAAGTCGGAATAATTGGCGGCGGCGTGGAGCCGAAGGAGACGAGGGGTTGTACCTTCGGGGGCGGTGGTCTCACCAGCCATGAGTCCTTTTTTTCTCCGTCGCTGCAAAAAGAGGACCGAGGTGCAGCAGTTAGATACAGGTTTCCTTGAACTGACACCGCGGAGGGGGAGCGATGGTCAAAGCCGCTGCTCACCCGGCGGCGTGAAGCTTAGCGATGGTGCTTTGTCGTACTTTCCTAGAAAAGCAGACGAGTTTCGAACCGCCTGTTCCCCTGTAAGTGGACGTTTCGCGTTTTCTAGAAGAAGCATGAAAAAAGACAGTTAGGAATGTAAACAAGGATTAAAGAAAGGGTGTTAAAGATAGTGAACGAAGTTTGGGGGTGGAGGGATTGTCGTCAGTGATGGATTGACTGATTATCGATACCCAACAGGGTTTAGTCATACTTTAACATGTTTTGCTTTCCAAATCTAAGTATTTAGAATGGTACAAGTCACGTCAGTAGTGCCTCTTATTTTCTTGTTTGCTTCCTGGTTTTAATTTTTCTATTGACTCTTCAACATAACTTTCCGCTTTGGATACTGAGGATTTTTTTTGTGCAAATTCTTTTCTTACTTATTTATGTATTAAAGTTATACTCTTGGTGTATTCCATCCAGGTACTTCTATACATATCAGTCAATCAATCATGACTCAATTGCGGGATTACATGATCTTTAAGAAGCCCCACATACATATTGGACGTACAAACCTGCATGGTTCAACAATGCCTATGACTGTCATCGAAGATGTCCGGTCATTATAGACCTGTTCAACCTTAATCGAGAACTGGAATCAGTTCGTTCAGCACCATAGTCACTGTCAAGAATGGGATAACGTCGTGAATTGGTTTTTTAGGAGCCATAGTGCAATCTCAGATTTGGTCCATAGCCGGTGTAGAAGTGACTCGGACTATCGTTACTTGAGGTTCTTTGAGACTAGTGTGTCTCTCTCCTTCTGGGGTTCTTGACGAGAGCCATAGATACTTGGTACTTGTATGAAGGAAGGAAAAAGAAAGAGTCGCTAATGGTTATATGGATAGTATGCCGATTGACAGGGCCAAGGGCAAAAATATAGGGTTGAATCAGCCTAATCCATTGACCCTCGTATACCACACTTCACTCTTGTACAGCTCTCAATCTACTACTAGTAGGTGAATAACTCAAGTCAAGTGCCCGACTACCTCCCGCTTTCTTTGTCTCCGCCTATTGGGAAAATTGGCGTGAAGTATATACTAGTAGTAGGTCTCTCGGGGAGAGGGGAGAACGGCCATCATTGATTGTTCTAGAGTATGAGATATTGCTGTTTCTGTGTAGCATTTCATACCTCCTTCCAATTACCGACCAAGAGTCCATACCTTAGTTGGCTCCCTGGATAGGTAATTTGAAGCGAGTTTCGGTACTGTACCTAGATAATTTGCTGGTTGGGTGGTCAATATAGCCAATATCCGTACAGTAGTAGATAATAAGATATGGAAGGGCAAGCGAAATGGTCACATGATTTCCGAGTCGGAGCTGAAACAATAGGTGCTGCATCGCTTCGGACCGAAAGGAATACTATACTTTGATCTTCTTTTCCCCTTCTTCTCTATTCAATAGGGAACAATTAAAAGATAAAAGGAGCAGAGAAAGGGAAAGGAAAACATACAAAAAGCGCGAATGGAAAAAGACATATCATGATACTATAACCAAGTTGTTTCTTTTGACAGCGGCTCAGAAGTCTTGTTTACTGGTCCCCACTTCTTAATTAAAAAACCAAAAAATGATCCCAAAGTTGAAGATGCTTCGGCAGGGGAATGATAATTTCTGACCCGCGCCGAGAAGAGTGACGCACTAGTTTAGACTAGTCGGAATCTCAAACGCTCCATGTAAGAGATGAGTCTTCATGCGACTCGATGTGCATTCGAGATTCATGCCCAGCCCCTGTAGTATGGAAACTTTCAGTCAGGGAATCTTCAGCCCAACCCCAGTTTTTTTTTTTTTTTTTTTTGCCTCTGGTGAAGGAAGTGACTGGATTCCCTCCTTCGGTCCAATTTGGAAAGGCCGTCAGGTTTCTATTTGAGCTACACTAAACATATTTTTTTTTCTTTTTCTTTTATAGCTTCATGTTCTATAATTAATTCATTTCCTGCATATGATCAAGGGGATGACTAGGACATTGACATATAATAAATAGTAATATAGTATATATATATATGCACGAGATATTCGATACATACCTAACCATCCAGTAGTATATAGTAGTGATACCTAAGTTATTTACATACTTCCCGTGGGACAACACTAAACTGCCTTAGGCACTAGACTCGATATACCCTTGAGCCTTGGAGCCCTCTCCACCCCCCTGATGCCCCCTTTCAAACCATTCACCAGCCAACTTGACGCGCGCTACCCCCGATTGAGGAGAGGAACCACTTCACTTCCCTTACTGGCTGGCCTGGACTCTCTCTTCCTCTCTTCCCTCCTTTCCCTCTCCCTCCTTCCCTCCTTCCCTCTCTCTCTCTCTCTCGCCATCCTGCAGAGTGCTCAATCTTGATGCTTCTTTCTTTTCCCTTTCCCTTCGCCTCTTCTCCTTGCACTCCTTGTTACCTTCTTTGCCAACCAACTATTTAACTACAAGCCCTACACCCAGAGGACGGATCTTGTTCCTTTCCCTTTGGTCCTCCAATACGCTTGCCTGGTTGCAGCGGCAAACCCCACACCCACACTTCCTATCTTTGAACCCGCCTAAGTTTCCCTGTCCTTGAGGCTGTTTGCCAGCAAGGGCCAGAGATTTTGTCCTCCGGCGCGAAAAGAAAATAGAAGGTTAGAAAAAGCGCCAAACCTCCCCCCCCCCCCCCAAAAAAAAAAAAAAAAAAGAAAACTTGAGATTTGATTTCCCATCATGA